>NW_022589708.1:16668971-16865902 GCF_004348235.1 Phoca vitulina | reverse complement strand
CCCTCTCCCACTCCCTCTGCTTGTGTTCCCTCTCTCGCTGTGTCTCTCTCTGTCAAATAAATAAAATCTTTAAAAAAAAAAAAAAAGATGGGAAAGAGCAGCCTGTGGTTTTCAGTGGTCCAATATCCCCTCCTGTTATTGTCTGTGGACCACTGGAGTTGGGTACAGATCTAAGGGAATGGGTAGCTTCTGCCACAAATTTAAAGGGGATAAAGAGCACAGAACCAGGGTATAATGGTTGCTACTGATGGCATTTCATGTCACAGAATGATATCCCAAGTCAAAAATCTTGCCTTCAGGGGTGCCCGCTGGCTCGGTCAGTAGAGCATGCTACTCCTGATCTCGAGGTCATGAGTTCAAGCCCCACAATGCGCACAGAGCTTACTTTAAAAGGGGGGGGGGAAATATCTTGCTTTCAGACAGAGTAAAATCTCAGGGCCCTTTTGTTGTGATGTAAGCCATAGCGATTGGTGCCCAGAAACAAAATCTGAAAACTAGTTCTGCTACATTGCAACACCTCTGTCAGCAAAAAACTTCATCTCCTCTGAGTAAAGAAATGGCCTCCCAGTTGGAGGCTGCAAGAGTATCCATCAACCCTCAGCATTCCTCAGCTCCTAAAACATGACATTGTAGCACAACTCTGTAGAATGTTGTCCTCAAAGATCAAAGTCCTCCATCCCAGCACACGCAGTTTCTGGTCATTTATCTTTTCCATTACAGGAGGAATCGCTTTCTCTGCATTCCATGCTGCCCGAGCCAGCACCTCAGTCTGTGGCTTGCGTACCTTCTCGAGGCTTGGAGAAGCAGAGGCTCCCTTATATCCCAGTTTTTCCCGTTCCCAGACACTGTGTGCTGCTCCCTCTTCAGGAAGAAAGACAGCGGTTTTGGAAATTTGAGGTCTGAAACCGGGGCTTTACAAATCATCTTGAATATCCCTCCTGTCTCAGTATCCTCATGGGTATTCTGGAGAAATTCAGGACTTCAGCAAATAAGGCTGTGTTGAACCTCTCCTTTCCCAAAAGTGAGTTTTTCTGCCTCTGAGCACGGTGCTGTGCCTACCTCTTGTAGGGAACTTTGCATATCATGTACATTTTCTTTTAAAGATTTTATTTATTTATTTGACAGAGAGATAGACAGAAGAGCACAAGCAGAGGGAATGGCAGAGGGAGAGGGAGAAGCAGGCTCTGCACTGAGCAGGGAGCCCGATGCGGGACTTGATCCCAGGACCCTGGGATCATGACCTGAGCCGAAGGCAGACGCTTAACCATCTGAGCCACCCAGGCGCTCCATCATGTACATTTTTTGTCCCCATGCCTTCTCCCTGAGGGCAGAAATTATATTGTACTAGTCTTTTCCCTAGGGTCCTTATTAGAGCCTGTCACATAGTAAATATTTAATAAGTTTGTTCACTAAATAAATCAATGCATATCCTAATCGTTTCACTCAAAGTGTGAGCAGAAGTTTTACTCTGATGGTCTCTGAAACTGACAAAAAGGTTTTCCCCGTTTTTCTGCAAATGAAGTATGCATTTCATTTCTCCCACAATAAAAGGAGACGGGAAAAAAACGGATCAGTAGGAGAATGTCAGCACAGAACCTTAAACCCCTGACAAGAGAGAAAGGACTTCCCCCGTTCTGTAAATCATGAATGTGCTGAAAAGACTAATGAATCAGAAATCAAAACCCCAAAATTCTTATTTTCATTTTGAAAAAAAATCAAATTTATTTCTGCTTTTTCTCCAGAAAGTAGGAATCAAAGTTGTTCTGCCTTCACATTTTCTCAAGATCTATTTTTGAGAAATTATTGCTTTTTAAAAACTTTTCATTTTGAAATAATTTCAAACTTATTTCATCACAGATAAAAGAAAATTTAGAACACATGTTAAACCTCATTATAACTCAAATAGGGAACAAAAAGCATGAGTAAATTTAAATAAAAAGCTGATTCTCTCAGGAAAATGTTCATATTTGTTAATAATCTGTCATTTACATGCTCTAATTGGCTTTCCTAGTATTCTGAAAGTAAATTTTAGAATAATTTTCTTATTTGAACTTTAATTTGCAAACTATTGTGCCCTTTTGCATATTTGGATACAATTTGCATAAACAGTATAATTACAATTATCTGCTTTCCCCAAAAGATTACAAAGGAAAACTACTAATTAATCTCATTTACATGTGCTAAGGTTAATTGCTAAGACCAATTTTTTTTTTTATTTTCCCTTGCTAAGCTGTAATAAATGCTGTCATGCTTATTAAGATACAACATAGATATTATACTCTGTATCAAACTGAATAATAATTATATTTATGTATCTTTCACTTGTTTTTTTTTTTAAATAATTTTGTTCTCATTGAAGAACACATTATCTAATTAGATAGATGCTTTCTCCCTGTTAGAAAGAGGACAATCTGGTGTTTCTAAGCTGTTATTTTTCTCTCCTGACCTATATAAATATAAAATAAATATTGATGGCCTCCCATCCTCAAACTACATTTATTTTTGTTGATTCGGGTATTGCACCCTTGCCTCTTCGTCTAGGTTCCTGTCCATTCTACTTTGTGACTATTTCTTCTCCCAGTGTCCAGGAATCCTGTTAATTTCTAGACTAACTTAAATGGTTTCCAAGAAGTACTTACTAAAGTCACTCCTCTAAACTTCTACCTAGACCCTAAATGTTCCTGAAGCATTTTCCTAAATGTAATCATGTAGCTTTCTCCCATAAAATCCTTCAAAGTCTCCTTTTCCTACAAAAGAGTAAGAGAGCTTCATAAGGTGGCACAGAAAATCCTTTGTCATCGACTTTGGCCTATATGTTGAACCTCAGCTTCAGCTGTGATACAGAACAGTCAGGGATCAATCTACTTGGAGTTCCTGAAACCCATGTCACCAACCCAAGGCAGGTTGCCCCTGAAGTTAGTGAAACAGAAGCTTCCAGTCCCTCTCTGTGCATGCTAAAAGTGGCTGAGTTTTTAGAATGTTCTAGAAAGGAACAGAAATCAAGTGGCCATCAGAAAATATTCCTCTGTAAACATTTCTGTTAAATTGCCTCAAGGCATCTCCGAAGAAAGGCACTTAAAAATTTTAAGTCTCCAGTAATTCATTGTGATAGGTTTTCTCATTTGAAAACCTATTCACTACCACATATTAATTTTTGTTTCATAAATTTGGATTATTTTTTCCTATAGAGGGCTTGTTCAAACTCTTCACCTTTGTCTGTGATCCTTTTGCTTGCGTGTACTTCCCCCTCTAGTCTCATTAGGAAAATCATCCTGAACCTTTAAGATTCAGCTTAAAATCCATCTCCTTTGTTCCCTCATCCTCACACATCCCTGAAATGATTCCAAATTGCATCCTTTATTCTACTAAAGAATTTATCACATTCTCTAATTGTTTACATATTTATTCTCTATCTATTCCAGTTTGGACCCACAGAACTTATTCTTCTCTCCTGACAACATCGAAGCTTCCTTCAGGGGAATGCTCTTTTTCCCCATCAGTCATGGCAGGATGGCACGTTCAGTTGCCTTAGTCCTCACGCGCCATTACCTGAAGGCTCCTGGAGGTCCGTTTGCCCATGTGCATGTTATTTTGCTTCCCCAGCACAGCAAGTGTGTTTCCATATGACCTCCTCACAGCTCGTTGGACTCTCACTGCTGGGACCTTCACCTTGGATCTCGTGAACAGCTGGCCTCTACGAAGTAGCTCCTTCCACTGATACCCTCTGTAACTTCTGGGATCCTGAGTCCTCAGCCGTTCCTTCTGAGGGGGAGATTGCCACTCATCTCCCCATATCCATGCCCCTTCTGCCATGCCATGGGACTACCCGGCAGGAGACTACATTCCCCAGCCTGCCTCGCAATGAGGTGGGGCTCGGCCCAGAAAGTGACTAAGATGATGCATGCAACAACTTGCTAGGGTCGTTAGGCATCAAAGCTGCCTCCTCACGCACATTCCCTTTTCCCTTCTTACGGGATGGAGCCAGAGTGTGTGTGGGATCTCTCACTGACATAGCCC
Organism: Phoca vitulina; assembly: GCF_004348235.1. Classification (NCBI taxonomy): domain Eukaryota; kingdom Metazoa; phylum Chordata; class Mammalia; order Carnivora; family Phocidae; genus Phoca; species Phoca vitulina. The sequence goes on along the minus strand of NW_022589708.1, from coordinate 16,861,885 downwards.
CTTCTGGGTACCGTCAGCTAAATTAAAAGGTATAACGTTGTACTATTTTACCTGAACAGTATCCCCCAAAAGGTGCAAACTTCAGGCCCCACAAAACCCAGATATGTACTCCTATGACAGACCCAGCTACTTCAACCATGGAGAATGAGAAGAACTTGGCTTACTTCAAAGTTTAAAAAACTCGCATTAATCTGCTACTTACTAAGTTTTATCAGGAAAGGAGGTTTTTATTTCCTATTACTCCAATATCTTACATAGTGCTCAAAAATTTTTGTTTAGGTATATAATTAAACAAGGTTTAATTTTCCAACTATTGGGTTGTTAAACACTGAATGAACTGATAAAACTAGTATCAGCTATTTCTCTTTAAATATAAACCATCACTTATGTTACCCTAAACAGATATGATTATTAATTATGATTAACCAATTATTAATGTATTAATATATGATTAATATTTTTCAAGTCATGTAAATTGTTGTTTTTCCCTAAAGATACAATTTATAGCATTTAAATAGCAGTTGTTCAGTTTCACTATTTGATACTTTAAAATACCTATATTTCACAGCCTATATGACTCTGCCTTGTTAGAGCAACAGAAAGCATGGCAGATAAATATAAATGTTCAATTTTTTCAATTTGCATTTTTTGCATTCCAAATAACAAAATAGTCCTGTAGGCTATTCTTAACAAAACATTAAGAGTTGAAACTAGTCATTATGAATTTGAAAGAACTGAGAGTTAGCCAGTGATTCCCAGCCTGATTGCAAATTAGAATCACTCAGAGATGTTAAGAAATATCTTGTGCTTGGGCTCCACATCTAGATATTTTGATTTAATTAGCTTCAGGAAGAGCCTGGAGATCTCCATATTTTTAAATCTCTTCAGGAATCATAATGTGCAAGCAGGGCTGACAAGCAAAGTCTTGGGGAGGGGAGGGGAGGGGAAGGGAGGGGAGGGGTTCTTAACTTTGCTTCATTCTGCTAGAAGTTTCACTGATAACAAGAATGTCACAGCTGATTACTTCTGTTATGCAGACTAAAAATAAGAAATGGCTTAAAATTAGAAATCGTGTGTGTTTACATATATAATATGTACTTCAAACATGAAAATTCATTGGGGCCAATAAGAGAAACTAGGGCTCCTTGGAGAAATGGCTAATTTTAGGGTTGGGGCAGGGAATAAGTAAACTGAGATCAGAGCACATTGTGTTCTTCCAGAAAGCAAGGAAGCGCTCACAAACAAAAGGGACACAGGAGCCAACTGAAAGAGCTCCTTTTGGCCAAAGTTGGAACAATATGAGCAACAGAATAAATAATGGTATTGGACCATAACCCAGAGCATAAACTAAATATCCTTGAGGGGCCCCTGGCTGGCTCAGTCAGTAGAGCATGCAACACTTGATCTTGGGGGTTGTGAGCTCCAGCCCCACATTGGGTGTAGAGATTACGTTTTAAAATAAAATCTTTAAAATTAAATATATACTTAGATAGATATCATTGGGTCCATACTCATATGAAGAAATGATTAAATAAATGGGCAAGAATAGATAAATCTCACATGCAAAAGAATTCAAAATAACTTATGTAGAAACTCTTCCCTCAAAGGGGTGGAACAGGACTCCCTGCCCTTGAGATATGAGCTATCCTTAGTGACTTGCCTTCAAAGAATACAGTGTGGAAAGGGGCAACTATACAGTGGAGAACCCTGATGAACACCACTTTAGACAGGTAATCAAGGTTAACATCAACAGTAAAAAGCTATGTTGAAGCATGCACCCTTGACATGATGTGCTGTGGTCCCCAAAACTCCTAACTCCAAACTAACCATGCAAAAACCGTCAGACCAACCCAAATCAGAGTTCATTCTACAAAATACCTGACCAGCACTTCTCAAAATTGTCAAGATCATAAAACCCAACGAAAGTCTGAGAAACTGTCACAACTCAGGGGAGCCTAAGGAGGTATGATGACTAAATATAAAGTGCTCTTTTCAGTGGTAACCTGGAACAGAAAAGGGATATCGAGGGAAACTAATAATAATGAAATACAAGTAAAGCACATAATTTAGATAATAAAAATATACCAATGTTTGTTTGTTAGCTGTGGAAATATAATAATATGATGTCAACAATAGTTTCCAAAGTGTTCAGAGTATGCAGGAACTCCGTGCAATCTTTGCAACTTTTCTGCAAATCTAAAACTACTCTAGAATTAAAAGTTTATTTAAATACTAGAAAATACACTAGGGAGTTGGGCATGTACATATATACACAATAAGACTCTTCATAATGAAAGGAACATTTGAAACTTGGCTTGCAAACTCTTAAGAATATTTATTAAGCACCAGAATGATCATATCTCAAAATCATAATATGTTAGGATATTATCTACACAGAGTTATTGATTCAGTTTTTGGTCAAAATAGAAGAGCAATATGAATTTCCAAATATATTCTGAGGGAATTACATCTAAATAGTCATGTAGCATTACATTTCATGTGGTCTAGAGATTCAGAGTTAAAACTGAGAATGTAAACAGGTGATAAGTATTCCCATATTCTAAAAGTGAGGGACAAGACCATCTAACAGGGACTTACAAGGTTGAACAGAAATGGTTTTGCCAACATCCGTCCATCACCCACCTCCAGGCTAAGAATTAGTTATGGAGGCTGGAGGCCAGTAATCAAGGAGAACTTAGAAGAGATCATTATGAATGTGCTATTCCTGTCCTCTGATCAGACATAGAGAACCCCTTGTGTCAACAGAACAAGGGGTGAAGGTGGGGCTCTCTCTGAAATAGCCACAAAAGAGCCCATTAAAAAAAATCAACATTTGGAATCTACCACTTAAAAGAAGCACTAACATTAGATTCCAGCCTGACCCTCCTAACAGAGCCTACCTGTTATTTCTCTGTTTCAGTTAAAATTGCTGCATAACAGATTGTCCCAAAGCATAGAGGTTTTAAAAAGCCATTTATTTGTATTCACAGATTCTGAAGAATAGAGATTCACTGAAGGAACAGTGGGGACAGCTTGTCTCTGTTCCAGGATATCTGGGAATTCAGCAGCAAAGACTAGAAGGGCTGGAGTTCACTTGTTGGCTGAGGCTCATTTACCTACATATCGGGCACTTCTGTTGAGACAACTGGAAACTAGGATTACTAACTGAACCTGGTGACCTGCACGTGGCCTCTCCTTGTGCTTGACTTCCTCGTGCCATAGGGACTTCTGAGAAGTCAGGAAGGTCAGGATTCCAAGCATGAGTGTTCTGGTAAGCAAAGTGGAAGTTAGATGGCCCTTTATGATCCAGCCTCAGGCTCACAGAGCATCACTTCTGCTAGACCTTAATGGCTGAAATTGGGCTCCACTTCTTTATGGAAAGTGGCAACATGGGGAAGTGGCAAGATCACAGAAAAGATCATTGAAAAGCTTGCGGAATTGGAGATATGGTTGTGGCCATCTTTGGAAAACGCAGTTTTCCAGATCTCCCTTCTTCCCCATGGCAAATCTGGTAAGAGCCAAAAGAGCTGGAAAATTTTCAATGTCCTCTTTCCTTTCCCATTTCTCAGCCTAACGAAGGGGTAGGAGGAGGAAAGACGATTTAAATTCAATGTAATTTGAAGTTCCGAATGTTACACAGATTGGACTGGATGTATTGAAGCTTGAAAATAGAGACAGTTTACTACCTGATAATGGTCAGACAAGCTTTAAGAACTGCCTGAAATTTCATCCAGGGGATGGGATGACTGTGTGTTTACTTCAGAGAGAAGGAATAAAGCTGTTTTCCACCTGCACCCTACTAGGCCCAGTTCATTCAAATGGTTCTGGTCGGCCCACATATGCCTTACAATATGGCATTAGTATGCATTATAAAAAATTCCCTTTGTGAAGTTTGCATGAACATCACCCATGCAGAAAATCAGTTTTAGTCATTTGCAAGTCAGGTAGAACTCAAATTAGTTGCAAGAGAAAATAAAAGGCCATCCAGACTATGGGCTTTGGGGCTTGATTTTAGAAAATTCTTTGGTTTGCTCATGACCTTCTCTTATCCTAATTTTTTTTCTTTCTGGAAGTCTTAAGTTCCTTTTTGTTTCAATTTGTAATTTTGAGAAATATAAAGGTATTGAAAAATGGAAAGAATATCCTGTGAACACTCATATACCATTAACCTAGATTCAACAATTGCCAACCAATTGCCACATTTATATCTATACCCGTCCTATCCATATTCATAGCTATATTTATTTGGCTGAAACATCTGAAAGACATAATGATGCTTCACCCCTTCAGCACAAATCTCCCAAGAACACATTTTCCTACACAACCAAAGTACCATTAACACACACTCAGAAAAGTTACTACTGATGTGATATTTTCTAATATGCATTACATATTCAAAATTCCTCAGTTTTTCCCTATGATGTCCTTTATGTGTTTCCCTCATTAAAGATACAATCAAGAATCACATATTGCATTTAGTTGCCATGTCTCTTTGGCATCCTTTAGAGCAGTTCTTTCATCTTTACTGACCTTTAAAGAGTCAATGAAGGTCAAGCCAGTTGTTTTGTAGAATGACCCTCAGTTGAATCTTCCTGATTGTTTCCTCATGAATAGATTCAGATTAAATATTTTTGGCAAGAAGCGATGTTAGTCCTTGGTATAACTTCAGAAGGCAAGTACTGTTTGTTTCTCCCATTATTGGGGACATTAGGTTCAGTTACTTGGTGAAGGTGGGGTATGCCAGATTTCTTCACTGTAAAGGCACTTTGGTACCTCTGTAAGTATATGTAAGTTTGAGACTTTGAAACTGTGTGCATATTCTGTTTGTCATCAACAGAATAGGTTTCAGCATCCATTGATGACCCTTGCCTGAATCAATTATTACATTTATGGCTGCAAAATGGGGATTGCTTTTCCAATTGTATGATTCTCAATCACATATATCACCTAGAATACTCCATGAGGAAGAAAGAGCCTTTTCCCTCCTCCTTCCCTAATTTTTTTTTTTTACCAAGACCGTAAACTCATGAATTATTTTTTAATTCAATGCCTTATATTCATTATCATCATTATTCTTTTGATGTCTAGTTGTCCCAGATTTGACCAGTGGGCAACCCTTCAGCCCTTCTTTTGATATGTTCCCGTCAGTTTTAAAGCCCTTCCTTCCTTTTGGACAAAAGATATTACAGACTCAACATGTTATTTCTTGCCACACATCAGCAACCATCCATTTATCCAAAAGCCCAAGTTTCTTTCAGTAGGAAATCTAAATTAGAAACCAAGATGTAGGTGCTAACTATGCTGATTGCTACTGGGAATCAGTAGTGTCCATTGGTATATTCTGTAAACTGTGCTAAAAAATAAGTCTCTTAAAAAAAAAAGTTTAAAAAAGCTAAGTCCTTCGTTTTAGTTAATATTCTTTCAATTACTAACAATCACCACATCCCACCTTTAGATTCTTTTAAAATTGAGATCTAATTTACATATAACACTGTGTAAGTTTAAGGTGTATGCCATATTGATTTGGTACATTTACATTGCCAGATGATTCCCACCACAGCTTTAGCTACTACCTCTATCATATCACATAATCATCATTTCTGCCTCACTCTTTTTGTTTTTAACTTATTCCCTAAAGGGCAATGCAATTTACTTGTATTTATCACTATCTGTAAGCTTTTTTAGGGAAGAGCTTTGGCCTTACTCATTATTCTTTCACATATTATGTATTTATTTATTCAATATATTTTTATTTTCCCTTCTGCATGTTGTGGACTCAGAATGAGCTTCTAGAGGAAGAAATCTCAAAATTAATAACTGAGATCTACAGGAGACAAGTGCTTATCTGAGGGAAGAGGAGAGGAGGATATCAAGAGGATGGCAGAGGGTAGGGCACATATGAGGATCTCCAGGCATGGGATTCAACTATGACTGAGACAATAAATGAATTAATTTTCCAAAATTTGGTAGTAAGTAGACACCGTCTAGGTGTGTCCATAAAGGAAAACCACTAAGAGAAGCAGACATTGGGGAAAGTTTTTAGAAAGGCCCTATTAAAAAAAAAAAATCCCTAACTTTTATATAGTACATATTTAAAAAAACATTTTGGACAATTAACACAACCCTCGGAAAGTGAGTAGATATTGTCAACATTCCTCTAACTGAACTCTTCTCAGTATTTTCTTTTATAAACTGTTAAATTAAACATTGAACAGATACAAAATAATTTTGATTAAATATACAGAAGGCAAACAAACAGACACAAACACCTGGGTACCCATGACCCAATTTAATGAACAGGAAGTTACCATCCCATCCAAAGCCCTGTGTATTCCAAGGCATCCCATATAATTGCCTCATCCTTCAGCAGTAACCATTATTCTGAATTTAACGTTTTTATACATTTGCTCCCCTCTGCACATTTAGCTCACTATAAAGTTTGCATCCCTAAACTGTACATTATTTAATTATGTATGATTTGGAATTTTATAGACATGTAAACCTACCCGGGGTATTCTTTTGCAGCATGATATTCCTGACAACAAATTAAGTTTTTGCTTCATGTTGTAATTCATTCATTTTCAATGATCCACTATTTCTTCGGATGAACATAGCACAATTTACTTATCTCTTCTAATGTGAATGGATATTTGGGTGGTTTCCAGGGTTTTGCTACGTCAAACCACACTGCAGTGAATACTCTTGTGCTTGTGTCTTGGACAAGAGCTTCTCTGGGATAGGAATGAAGTGCCTCACTAAATACGTGCATCTCAAATTAACTAGACAGTGTCAAAATAGTTTTGCCAATTTGTCATTCTACCACCTGTGTATATGTGCAGCTTCTCCACATTCTCATCAATGCTTAATATTATCTAATGTTTTTTAATTTTTCCACTGTGAAAAATAGGTCGGTATTTTATTGTGGCTTCTAATTTTGCATTTCTCTAACTACTAGAAAGATTCAACAAATTTTCATATGTTATTGACCATTTGAGTTTTTGCTTATGTGAAGAATTGTTGAAGCCCTTTTCCAGATGTTCTATTATGTTTTTTCTTCCTTTTTGCTTCTAGGAATTGTTTGCATAATCCGGGTACTGATATTTTGTCCTTTATATAAATTACAAACATATTTACCTATTGTGGGTTTTTGTTTTTTGCGTTTGTTTTTTGTTTTTTTTGCCAAACTATGTCTTTGGGGTACATTTAAATCAAGATCTTTGGCCCATCAAACTTTTTTTTTATTGTTCATGCTTTTTCCTGATTTGATTTAAAAATTCTTTATACCAAATATATATATAGCTCAAAGGTTTATAAAAAATATCCTATAAACAGTCAAACTTTTAATGTAGATTCAAGCTAAAGGTTATAAATATCTTTTTTTCTTAGAGTTTTATAATTTCGGTTTGTGGTATGAAGTAGGGTCCAATTTCATTTTTTCCCATTTATATGATTATTTGTCCCGGATAAATCATGCCGAAAAGTCTTATCTTTTATACACAATCTGTAATGCCAGCTCAATCATAGATCAAATTTTGATATCTGGATAAATCTGTTGCTGAAACGGATAATTCCACTAGCCAATTTTGTCTATTCCCTTGCAAAACACTAAATTTATTACTGCAACTACATAATAATTCTTGATAGCTGGTAAGGAAATCCCTCCACTTTGTTCTTCTTCTTCTTTTTTTTTAAAGATTTTATTTATTTATTTGAGAGAGACAGAGATAGTGACAGAGGGCATGAGCAAGGGAGGAGAGGGAGAAGCAGGCTTCCCGCTGAGCAGAGAGCCCAATGTAGGATTCGATCCGAGGACCTTGGAATCATGACCTGAACCAAAGGCAGACGCTTACCTGACTGAGCCACCCAGGTGCCCCACTTTGTTCTTCTTTCAGACTGAGTCTTTTCTTGGCTTTATATTCTTCTATGTTGATTTTGGAATCATATTTTCAAGTTCAACAAAAAAGCCTGTGGGTATTTTTATTAGAATTGCTGCAAACTGGTAGGTGAATTTTGGGAAGATCAACATCTTTATAATATTAATAATCCGAACCAAAAATATCATATGTCTGTTTATTTACATAAGTTTTCTTTAAAGCCCTCCCATTAAGCTTTACAACTTTCTCTAAAAATGTCTTGCTCAAATTTTGTTAGATTTATTTCTAGCCTCTTTGTAATTTTGATGTTATTATAAATGGCATCTTCACTTAAGAAGACACTTTCTAAACTATTGTATTGTAGAAATTCAACTGATTTTTATACACTGGTTTCATATCCAGCAGATTCATTAAACTCTATTATTATGTAGGGTTTTTTGTTTTTTTTTTTGAGTATTCTTTCCAGATAATAATATTGTCTAACTAATGAGAGGTTTGTTTGTTTTTTTCCCCCTCTCTGGCCTATACTCATTATTTCTTTTTGTGCCTTATTGTTAGGACCTCTATACATTTTTAAATGGAAGTGTGGATATTGACCTCCAGTGCCTTGGGCAGATGCTTTTAACATTTCACTATTAAGTAACATATTTGCTGTACATTTTTTTTATTCATCCTTTGTCATGTTAAGGAAGTTTGCTTCTAGTCCTGGGTTTGTCCCCCTAACTTTTCATATGGAAAATTTCAAACATCAGAAAGGCTATAACAATAGTAGAGTGAATATCCATATACTCACTGCTTTAAGTATATTACTTATTTTACATTCTATGCCTGATAATTTCCATATTTGGTGTTTTCTGAGCTCAGAGGTGGTATTTCTACTTGACCCTTATACCATAGGTATAGCTCTTTGTGGTCCGAGATTTATGTGGGGATTCTGCTACCAGGTACCCACCTTGTGCTGGTCCTGAGCCATGTATCTGGCTTGCCTTGTCCTGGGAAGAATGAAATCTAAAGTTCAAGGTGTCCTGGTTCAGCAAATGCTCTTAAGATAAAAGCCAGCATCAGTGCCCTGCCTTCCTCTCTGCCTTCCCATTTTCACCCAGTTTATGGCCTCTGAAGAGCCCTTACTCATTTGCCACCTCATTAATTAAACTTAAAACCATATTTCTTTATATTTCCATGAGGGATTTTTAGTTGTTTTCAGTGAGATCAGTCAGGATGCCCAGATGACCTCACTGCAAGAAACGGAATTTGGTGTACTCTTTATGTGACATTTGGAATCTCATACCAGTGTTGGTCTTCCTTAGAGCTTATTTTCCCCTTTTCCTTCCTGGGCTATTGATCCAATGACTAAACATGTACTTCTTCCCCATCTTTCACGTACAATCTTTATTAGCTTCAGAAACCCTCCGAATGTCGCAAAGAGGTTTCTGACCTAACATGGCTATTTAAGCCAAAAGCTAAACTCTAATTTCCAAGATGAACACAGGTTCCCTGTAGTGAAAGTAGCAGAAGTGAGCTTTCTGGATTCAAATATTTTCCAATATCTCCACCTTATCTCTGTGGGGATTTACAGTTACTGCATGGGGAAGGGTGTTTTGACATAGGTCAACTTGTTCTTTTAAAGTATGAGAAGCTTTGTTTCTTTTAATTGTTTCATTTCCTAGTCAACTGCTGGCTATTAAAAAAAAAAAAACCTGTAATCATACTAGGAATTAAAATTAGATCTATTTAGACACGAGAACCCCCCCCCCCCCCCGCCCCGACATCGCCGCTTCCTACGTATACACACACACTGTGTAGTTCAACAGAGCTGACCAAGGCAAAATTGTGAACATCACGTCAGTTTTCAGGACTCATCCTGCACTTATGACCCTCAAATGTGGCCTTTCCCAGCCAGGTATCTCTTATACTCTGAATTAAGAAGACTATGGGGGGGAAAAATGGGGTGATTCTGCCTGATAGTCCCCTGTGTTTTTTACATTTTCTCTCTGCTGGTCATGCCCATTTCACCTTGTCCGTAATTAGGTTCAGATGATTTCACTCAACTAAGGCCAATTCTGGTATGCATACAGACGAGGTCAATTAAAGGTATAGTGTCTGCCATTACTCAAAGAGGAGCTCGAATTTATATATGTTTCTTGTTATTTCAAACCAGATTACCACATATTTCGTGACTTACAACAACGCAAATTCATTCTCTTGCTATGCTGGAGGTCAGTAGTTTGAAATAAAAGTCTTTAAGAGCTAAACTCAAGGTGTGTATAGGACAGGCTCTTCCTGTCGACAAGCTCCGAGGGGAGAATCTACGTACCTGATTTTTGCAGCTTCCAGGGGCGTGGCCGTCTGTAACTTTGGCTTGTGGCCTCTTCCTCCTCCTTCAAGGAAAATCACTCCAAACTCTATTTCCCTCACCACCTCACCTTCTGCTCCAACTCTGCTCCCCACCCCCATTCTCCTTCTTTTATAAACTGTTGTGATTACATTCAACTCACCTGAATAATCCAGGCTAATCTCCCCATCTCAAGATCCCTAACTTAATGACACCTGCAGAGTTTCTTGACCATATGAGGTAACATATTCAAAGGTTCTAGGGATTAGGACATGGGCATCTTTGGGAGCCCTATCATTAGGACCATTGTTGAGCCTAATAAAGTTTATAATAAACAGTCTCTCCAATGCCCTCTAGTCCAATCTCCTTGTGCCAGTCTGCAAACCTGCTGTAACCTGGCCTTCAGATTAAGGTCCTTCTTGCTAGTCCATGTATACGTTCTAGAAAGCCATGGGTTGTCACCATCAGTTATTTTTTTAAGATTTTATTTATTCGAGAGAGAGAGCAAGAGAGAGCATGAGCGAGGGGAGGGGCACAGGTAGAGGGAAAAGCACACTGTTCACTGAGCAGGGAGCCAGACTCGGGACTTGATCCCAGGACCCTGGGACATGACCTGGCCGAAGGCAGATGCTTAACCGACTGAGCCACCCACGTGCCCACTATCAGTTATTTCATAGATAAAAAATCATTCCCAACACCCTTTATTCTAATTAATGATTCTTCTGTTTGGAGCAGATTTGGGGTATCCAAACCCTTATTTAGAAACTTCTACAGTGTAGACCTCAAATTATGGTGGTTCATTGGTTAATTACCCACCAACAATTTAAGCTAATTTCCACACACACACACATACACACATGATACTGTTCAACATCAAAACATTTTGAAGTATATTATAGGCAATACAACAATGGATATATCACAATTTATCCTCACCTTCCTCTGTTGATGAACATACCGATAACTTTATAATGGGTTTTATTTTTCTAATAATATCTCTCAAAGACAATAATAGAAACGTCCCTCATGGATAATAATTAAGATATGACTACCTTCAAAGCCATAAAGAGATAGATAGAGAGCTACTGATGACCTACTATGTGTTAAGCATTTATATGTTTCCGTAGAGTTCGTCAATGTAATATTAATAATGTTAATAAAAGCCAACGGTTCTGGGGCGCCTGGGTGGCTCAGTCGTTAAGCGTCTGCCTTCGGCTCAGGTCATGGTCCCAGGGTCCTGGGATCGAGCCCCACATCGGGCTCCCTGCTCAGCGGGAAGCCTGCTTCTCCCTCTCCCACTCCCCCTGATTGTGTTCCCTCTCTCGCTGTGTCTCTATCAAATAAATAAATAAAATCTTTAAAAAAATAAAAAAATAAAAGCCAACGGTTTAAAGCTTTGCTGTGGTGTCAGATTTCTTTGGGCCAGCAGCCCCATCAGGTAGATATTATTAGACTATATTGTACAATTAGCAGGAGACTAGAAGGTATTCCTAGATTTTAGGTAACCCTCAATCCAGACAATGTGCTGGAGAGATGGTGATATTGGGATGGTTCATGGGAACAATGATTTTGAATGTGAGGCCTCTGCAAACTTGGCTTTAATCACATTCTCCAGGCTTAACACTCAGGCCAAAATTGATTCTATGCTAGCCCCTCGGATGTTGGGACCTGGTGACTAATCCTACCCAGACTCTGATCTCAGCTCTGGGGACAGCTATGTATTTACTCTGGTGAAAAGGTTAAGGAAAGAAGTATAATAGGTATTTAGAAAATATATCTCATCCTGACACCTTTGAAAAGGCTGCCCTTTTGGACAGAGGACGTGTTTTGACACCTGTAAATCTCTTTCAGCATCATTTCTGAAATGTTAGGTACACCTGAAGTATTGAGACTTCAAATTTTCCTCTAGAAAATACTTCATTGAGTCAGTAATTCATACAAAAAGAAACAAGGCCTTGCGTATGAAAGAATTTCTGTAAATAAATGCAGTGTTAAAATGTAGTTCTTTTTGACACCTAAGACACAAATTGTAAGAAGCAAATCATTTTAGCATACAATAGCTGTTAGAAAAATGTATCCAGCTAAGAAAATTCAGGTATTGAATTTTTTTTGGAGGGAGAGAAAAAGAAAAGAGGGTAGGGGGCAAGAGTGAGAAAGGGCATAGAAAAACAAAGAAGAGACACGAGAAGAATGGAGATGCTAGCACGTGGGCCTTATAACCTGTGTTCAGAGGTTAGAACTTCTTAAGCTATGAGAATTTAAAGACTATGAAAGCAGGTCAGGCAAAAAGTAGCTAGATGCTCATAATCCTATGTTTCTTTTTGTTTTCCTTGGCACCCAAGAAGACTAAATTCCCCAGTCTTTCTTGCCGTTAGGTTGGAGCCATATTGACCTTCTGGCCAATGTAACATAAATGGAAATATTGCCTGGGCCTGCCCCTAAAATCATCCTTGACATCCTCAGCTCATTCTCTTCCACTTGTGCAAGGACCCCCATAGGTGTGGCTTTGAATGGCAGGGTGGCAAATTGGAAAGCACAGAATCACTGAGACAGCCCTTGGAGGAGAGCTACCATGGAGATCCATTAGATCTGTGTCTGAATTAAACATGACCAAGAAATACACCCTTATTGTTTTAAGCTTCTAAGATACTGGTGCTGTTTGTTATAGCAACCCGCTATACCGGCAAGAGTGGTACAAGCAAGACAGAAGGAACTCCATCAACTGTATACTGCAGTTGAGGGGAAGTAGGCAAATATTAAAGGAGGTAAAATAAGCAGAACTTGGAGATGGGTCTAAGTCAGGATTAAGGAGGGGCATCAAGGTCAATGCCCCTGCATCTCAGTGAGGAACTTGACTGTAAGAGCACCAACAGCAAGACAATGCTAAATAAGAAGCAACTATGGGAGGGGGGGTTGGAATATTTCATTTGAGGTATGCTCTCCTTTTTCATTGTACTTGTTGCACTTTTCATTTATTTCTGTGCTCATTTCATTACAGTATTGTTAAACTGTAAAACTTCATGAGAATAGGGACCTTATCTATTTTTACTTAACTTCCATCCCTATTATAAGGCCATTCTTGGCACCAAAAGTAAATATGCAACAAATACTTGTTGAATGAGTGAATGAATGAGTGACTGAATGAATGAATGAATGAATGAAATCATGGGTGATGTGACAAGCAGACAATTGGACTGATAGACTTCAAGGGAACAATCTGACCTTTTAACAGGTAGATGAAAGTCTGAATGTGGAAGAAGTGGTCCTTGAGAAAAGGAGCAATGAGCTGAGAAGAACATGGAGTAAAGGAGGTGTTCATTCTTTTATAAGAGAGGACTTCTTGGGGCACCTGGGTGGCTCAGTCATTAAGCATCTGCCTTCGGCTCAGGTCATGATCCCAGGGTCCTGGGATCGAGCCCCGCATGGTGCTCCCTGCTCCGCGGGAAGCCTGCTTCTCCCTCTCCCAGGTCCCCCGCTTGTGTTCCCTCTCTTGCTATGTCTCTTTCTGTCAAATAAATAAATAAAATCTTAAAAAAATAAAAGAGAGAGAGAGAGGACTTCTTCATGGGCTAAGAAGAAGGAAATGGTTGAACAAAGGATGGGGGATGCATAAGAGTGTAAGGAAGGCTTTGTAGCCCAGTGTAAGAGAATGGCACCTGTGGACGGAGTGACTTAAACAGAGGGAACCCTGTCTTCTTAGCCTGGAGGACAGGAGATAAAGGTGGGTGTGGGTAGGCATAACCTTGGATATGATGGAGTTAACTTGAAAGAGATTACATGGATGAGAGTTACATGGATGGGGTCAGGTCTTGAGAATGGGAAAAGTCTGGAGCAGTCATGGAGAAACAAGACAGGGAGATGGAGAAAACTCAAAGGGTTATAGACGGTACCAAGGGCATAGCTTAGGTTAGGGACTGTGAACTTGTGGACCATGAAAATGCGAAGGCCACGTACAGAATTCCTCCTTCGTTCAGCCAATATTCATTCAGCACCTTCCATGGTAAAGCACTGTGCTAGTTGCAGGGACAACATACATTAATGATGTTAGTGTTTTGCATTTATTGTGGCCAAGGCACAATGAGTCATTTCAGTAAAAACAAAACTTATTAGCTGGTGGCATGTAGACAAAATTATTAGCTGTATGAAATTTTCCCTTTTCAGCCTGTTGTTTTATTATAGTGGTACACACAGATTCCCGCTTTAATTCTCAAGTTAAAGTGTTTGGTGTGTTCTCTCACTGACCTTCATTAAATAAATCACGGTGCCTGACAGAGTCTGGAAACAAGGCTGATGAACTCAGGCAGTGAGAGAGTCTGCATACTTCTCCATCCTTCTGTGGCTCCATTTCTCTCCCAAAGCAGAGTTTTCTCTTTTCCCACTCCCTTTCACTCACAGGGTGATCTTCAAGTAAAGAGTCTGATAAATGTGTCAATTTAGCATCACTGTAAAACAGAATTTCCTTACAGATGTCGTTAGTGTACTTGTCTGGATAGTTGGGGGAAGAGTTGAGGTCAGTTTTCAGGAGCTATCAAATTAGAACCCAAAGGACCTACCACCTCAATACACATATTAGGGCCAGAGGTTGCTGACTGGTAATAATATTTAAGGTAGTGTATTGTTCAATTATTTTCCCCAAAATTGAAATTGTAGCATGAAGATATTTAAGAGTTGACTAAATTTATTGGCTAGTAAGAAAGACTAAGAATCCATGCCTATTCACAGTTAATTTTTTTTCTACTGGACATAATAACCAGACAATAATATCCCATTGTATTCTGAAATATTACTGACTTAATTGTATCAAAGTTGTTTGGTTGGTCTCTAAAGGCATAAGGATTTTTTTTTCCAGAATACCAATGCTGCATACTATTGCAGAAAAACTATCACAGAAATAATTCACTGATAACCTCATTTTCTATATTATTGAGTGTTGTTTTGAGAATGTTAAGTGAAATTCCATGTTAAGATATGCAATTTGCCAGCAAAATTTGGGGGAAATTATTGAGCTACGGTGGTGATTTTTGCCCTGCCTATCTTATCTACCTGTTCCATTAGTGAATCAACTTGAATGACCAGTGAATTATTCCAGTGAAATAGCAGAATGGTAATAACAGTCAATTAAACTAATTTCTAAATTCACCTACTTGCTTTTACCAAGGTCACCCAACCAAACAAGAATTCAGAAAAATTAATATTCTGTCTTCTTTTCATTAAATCATCTCGAGGGCTTGGGAGAAAGAGTGTTGAACACCAATTTGGTTTTATCCTTTAAATCCTCCTCATCTACTTAACTGAATCCACTGGTAGGCTTATTAAAAAGGTGACAGCCTGGGTAACCCAAACAATGCAGGAAAGATGAGAATCCTTAAACAACTGAAACAATTACATTTGATACTATGTTTATCTCTTCAGCACTAACTGATGATTTACACTTCGGGTTTGTTCACTTTCTTGTCATTGGAAGTTACTTAACTGTGCATCGCCCCTTGACAAAGTTGTATCTATGTTATCAGGGCTACCATGCGGGGGATGGAAAAAAGGCTTTGGAATACATATTTCCCTGCATTCCCTCTCTATTGACATTATATTTAATTATTGAAATTGACACCATCATAAGTTTAATTTAATTTTAAAGCATATTTGCATTTTAAAATATTAATATGTAATTTCTGTTCACATTGTTTAGAGTCTGCCTCCTCCATATCAAACATTTGAATCCATTTCAGTGAATGGGTTTCAGTGACTCCTCAAGGACTCTAACTTACTCCAAGTCACCGTTGTCATTTGATTTACACAACATCCTTCTACTTGGCTCCCTCCCTCCAATTCACTGATTAAAATTTCCATCATCCATTGAACAAACTCATTTTTATTACTGACTATATGACAGGGACTATTTTAAGCAATGAGCAGAGAAAAGTAAATAGAAAAAAAAAATCCCTGTCACCTGGGAGCTTACAGAGTGATCTTTCTGAATTGCAAATCGGGGTCATGAGTTTGAGCCCCATGTTTGGTGTAGAGATTACTTAAATTAATGAACTTTAAAAAAAAATAAGCCAGGGGCGCCTGGGTGGCTCAGTCGGTTAGGCGTCTGCCTTTGGCTCAGGTCATGATCCCAGAGTCCTGGGATCGAGCCCTGCATCGGGCTCCCTGTTCGGCGGGAAGCCTGCTTCTCCTTCTCCCTCTCCCACTCCCCCCTGCTTGTGTTCCCTCTCTCGCTGTGTCTCTCTCTGTCAAATAAATCAATAAAATCTTTTAAAAAAAAAAAAAAAAAGCCAAAGATCTTAACAGATACCTCACCAAAAAAGATATACAAATAAGCATATGAAAGATGCTCCACATCATGTCATCAGGGAAAAACAAATTAAAATAACAATGATACACTACTTACCTATTACAATGAATAAAATCCAGGGTACACCTGGTTGGCTCAGCTGCGTTGAGCATGAGACTCTTGATCTCAGGGTCCATGAGTTTGAGCCCCATGTTGGACATAGAGATTATTTTTTTTAAAAAAATGGACAAAATCCAGAACATGGAGAACACCAAAGCTGGCAAGGAGGTGGGGCAACAGGAGCTCACATTCATTGCTGGCAGAAATGCAAAATGGTACAGCCACTTTGGAAGACAGTTTAGAAGTATCTTACAAAACTAAATATACTCTTACTATACAATCTGGCAATCCCACTCCTTGGTATTTACCCAAAGAAGTTGAAAATGTAAGTCTGCACAAAAACGTGCACACAGGTGATTATAGCATTTTTACTCATAATTGCCAAAACTTGGAAGCAGTTAAGACGTCCTTCAGTGAGTGAATGGACAAATAAACTGAGGCACATCCAGACAATGGAATATTAGTCAGCACTAAAAAGAAATGAGCTATCAAGCCATGAAAAGACATAGAAGAAATTTAAATGCCTATCACTAAGTGAAGGAAGCCAATGTGAACGGGCTGCATAGTGTATGACTCCAAATGTATGGAATTCTGGAAAAGAGAAAACAATGGAGACGAAAAGATCAGTGGTTGCCAGGGATTGGTGGGGGTTGGTGGGGATGAATAGGTAGAGCACAGAGAATTTTTAGGGCAGTGAAAATGTTCTGTATGATACCGTCATGGTGGATACATGTCATTTATACATTTATCCAAACCCATAGAATATACAGCACTATGAGTGAACCACGGTGTAAACTATAGACTTTGGATGATTATGATGTATCAGTGTAGGTTCTTCAATTGTCACGATATCCCACTCTGGTGGGGAATGTTGAAAATGGGAGAGGTTATGCATGCGTGGTGGCAGGAAATACACGGGAAATTTCTATACCTTCCCCCTTAATTTTTCTGTGAACCTAAAACTGCTCTAAAAAAGTCATAATTAAAAAAAAAAATCTAAGCTACAGACACATTGAATATCGTTCGGTGCTTTCGACACGATCTCTATTAACTTCTGGGCCTTTTTGTTCTGGGCCTCCTTTCTCTTTGCTCGGATGCTTGCACCTATGTTTCAGAATCTGGTTAACACTCAGTCCTTCTCAGAAGTCTCTGACCCTCCCCAGGCCCCTCTAGATCAGGGGTTCACAAATTATGGTCTGAAGGCCAAATCCAGCCCACTGTCAGTTTTTGTAAATTCAGCTTTATCTCAACACAGACACACTCATTGTTTATATGTTGCCTGTGGCTGTTTTCACAGAGTTGAGTACTTAACAACAGGGACCGCATGGCCTACAAAGCACTCGATATTTTCTACCTGGCCCTTTACAGAAGAAGTTTGCCAACCTCTGTTTTAAATACTTGTGCTTTATGCTCCTATGACATTGTATTGACCCTAACGTCACTCTTCTAATGTTTTATGTATCCTCCTTTCTAGGTGGCAAGCTGCTTGAGGGCAGGAATATATCCATCTTGCTAACCATTGAACACCTAGTATGTGATAGAGTGCTTAATGTATACTTAATATGTACATGCAATTAATATGTACATGCAATTAATATGTACATGAATTCAGAACCTAATTAAAGCGTGGACCAGCTGCACCGTTGGCCAACTAACAGGTTGCAAGAGGCACAAAAATGTCACCTGGACTGTAAGAGGATGGAGGAACTTCCAGAACTTTGGTCAGAGACTAAGTATCTAGAAGCAATACTTGAATAAGCTGATTGGGCTCAGGCTGAGGAAATAGGTTCCCTCCTCATCTATGTGGATGACAAGAGGTGGTTTCTAGTTTGCCATTTTAGGAATGTTAATCCAGTTTGCTGTAGCCTTTGTTTTGCAGAGTGCAAACCTGCGAGAATACAGCTAAACTCCTGCTCCTTCTCCATCCTTCTTTCAGGGAGAACTCAATTTCCACTCAAAATGAATGTATAGCCAACATTTTCCAATAAAGGCTGGAAGGATCTCCAAAATCCTAATTCCTCAAAGCACTCAGATGTCTCAAGCAGACCATGAATAAGTAAACACAATTTTTCATTAATGGAACAAAAAAATATTAGCTATAATAATCTCAGTTCTGTTTCTACCATGATTTGGTTCTTTTTTTTTTTTTAATTGTGGGTTGAAACCTCATATTGTACTAGGAAATAAAATTTTTGTTTATAAAATAGAATGAAGAGAATAATCAATTAAAAAGAAGCAAAATGCATTCACAATTACAGTTCATGACACATTTGTTCACATCATGTTTTTAAATAAACACAATTATGTCTGTGCTGGATCAGGACATATATTTTTTTATTATAATTATTACTTTAAAGTAATCTCTACACCTAACATGGGGCTTGAACTCACAACCCCAAGATCAAGAGTCACACACTCTACTGACCGAGCCAGCCAGATGCCCCCAGAATGTATATTTTTTTTACTGTGGGCCTTGATCAAGAAACTTTAATAGCCACCATTCTAACTTTTTGCTTCTTCTTTAGTATTGATAGAAGAGCAGTGTTTTTCAAGTTATGGTAACCTGATGTGAGGGACCCTCTCAATAGCGCCAAAGTGTTCTGAAAGGCTGAAGTGAGGGCAAGGAAAGGTGAGAAATGAAAACCATCCCCCACTTACCATAAGACCTACCAGCAGCGGAGGGGCATGTTGGTGGACCGGCAGCATCAGCATTATCTGGGAGTCCTGCCTAGACCGACTGAATTAGAACCTTCATTTTAATAAAATTCGTAGATGGTTCATATGCACTTTAAAACAACTAACCACATACTGGGTAGGTAAAGCTATTACTGTTCTTCTCGCCTCTCTCAGATACTTTCATTATTTTTGTGCACACCAGCTACCAGTTTGCTTTTAATCCCAACCCTTCCTGCCTGTTCTACCTTCAGTCTGTCAGAACGAACTTTGCCTGTGAGCAAGGAGCACCCAAAGAGATTAAGAATATACCTCCCACTGGGCAACCCTTAACCAATGATGGACAGGTGAGGGGAAAAAAATATTCTATCACTCCATCCCTTAATTCTGAAGTATGAACTGTTTTCTCCATGGTTCTCTTATAGGACTGAGCCAAAGTGACTGTTGGCATAATTTGCTTGACATCACGTCCTTGACTGGCCTCCTTCCCTTCATTTCTCCAATATCCCCACCAGGTTTTCCTGGGAATACATTCTAATAAATCACTTTTACCTGGATCCTGTCACAGCATCTGCTGCAGCAGAACCCAATGAAGATACAAGGCAAAGTAGGGTTTTATAACCACAATCTAATAAATAATTTGCCCATATTTTTGCTCTACCCTGGTATCTGCCAAGTGATAGGATATAAAGTGTACTGGTTTCATGTCAGATTCAGAAGTAGTAAAAGTAATTTTTTTTAAAGTTGCTGACAAGAATTTCTGCTTCCAACCAAGATGGGATAACAAGGACCAAATTTACCCTCTCACTCGCAACAACTAGGAAAAACAAACTCATCAATATATGAAATAACAATTTTCAAGCCATTTTATATCGGGTAACAAGGAGGAGTCATCTCTGAGAGACAAGAAAGAGGTGGGTCTTGTGACTGCCTCAGCTTACTGGCTTTGGAGAGTTCCCAGACTATAGTGCAAGGAGGGACAACCTAAATAGAGCTTCATGAACGCTCTGAACACAGGAACAGAGGCTGAGGAGACCAAGGCAACTGGAGTTGTCAGGGAAGAAGCCAGGAAAGAGAGAGCTGCCCAGAGAAAAGAAAATGATACCAAATGTAAATATGGATCTACACAAGGAATAAAGAGGACTAGAATTGGTAACTGTATGGGTAAATATTAAGGATTTTTTAGAGGATTTTATTATTAAAAAGTTGATGACAAAAATACAGTGAATTTTATTAAGTATGGAGCTATAAGTGCATATAACAGACATTTTGTTATTTAATTTAAATATTAAATGCCATTCATTTTCAGTGTCTATTTTATATTTTTTGGAAATTGGCATCTACTGAAAATGATATTCTGTAATACCATTCTGATTTTGAGGGCACCCAGGTGGCTCAGTCAGTTAAGCGCCTGACTGCTGCTCCATTATGATCTCAGGGTCCTCGGATGAAGCCCTGCGTCAGGCCCTAGGTTCAGTGGGGAGTCTGCTTCTCTCTCTCTCTTCCTTTGTCCCTCCCCCATTCCTGCTCTCTCCTTCTCTCTCATATAAACAAATAAAATCTTAAAAAAAAAAACAAAAAACATTCTGGGACACCTGGGTGGCTCAGTCCATTACATTAAGCATCTGCCTTCACCTCGGGTCATGATCCCAGGGTCCTGGGATGGAGCCCCGCCTCGGGCTCCCTGATCAGCAGGGAGTCCGCTTCTCCCTCCTCTGCTTCTGCTCATGCGCTCTCTCTCTTTCCTTCTCAAATAAATAAATAAAATCTTTAAAAAAAATTCTGATTTTTGTAATTCTGAGTATTGTCTGTAATTCCCACAGAAGGAGTACACCTTACTTTCTCTTTGTTTCATTGCTACAACGAATTACTATCTTATTAAAAAATTAATATTCTGCCCAATAAGAAAAAATTATCAAAAGTACCCAAAAGCATTGACTTATAAATCTTTGATATAACAAATGACTTGCCTAACTTTCTTTTATACTTTTAAGATATATGAACATTTTTTACCAAGATATCTGCAGCTGGAATGGTTTTCTTCTTAGTGTCTATAAATATTTAGAAAGTTCAATTATCATGCTTAAAATTGCCAGAGCTGGATTATGCTTAACCGTTTAAAATATTGATTTGCTTAGATGTTCTTAGATAAAACTTTATCATTACGAGTTGAATTTGATGTTATTTCATAATGGACTTGTAACACTCAGTAATAAATGAGGCTTTATGTAGATAAGTTGTCTTGATCTTCTTTATCTTAACTGAAAGAATTCATTACCAGGGGAATTTTTGTCCCTAACTGCTCCAAAACTCAGAGGAAACATTCATTTTTGAGCAACTACATAGGGTATGTAACATAAAACTAATGTAATACTATGGAAGGACTCTTGGACTTATCCAGGAATTATTGCAAATGAAAATAACATTATGTTCAAATAAAATGCTTAATATGTAAAATGTCTCAACATCTGTAGGAATTTATAGACAATTATTCTTTCATTGTATGAGTTAGATATATTATAGCACAGAATTATTGCATCATACATATGATATTTTTCCAGTTTAGTCCATATATTCTATAATTTAGGAAGGTTTTTTAATAGAGAAAAAAATTTAATTTAAAAAATTAGTTCATTTAGCTTTCTCTCAGAAAACAGCTTATTTGTATGTTGAATACACAATGAGAACTATGGAGCCACTCAATTACAAGGGAACTATGAAAATTAAAAAATCAAAATTTCTTGGGGCACCTGGGTGGCCCATTCGGTTGAGTGGCTCACTCTTGATTTCAGCTCAGGTCGTGATCTCAGGGCCCTGGGATAGAGCCCCAAGTCAGGCTCTGTGCTCAGTAGGGAGTCTGCTTGGGAATTCTGTCTCTCCCCCCTCTGTCCCTCCCCCTGCTTGCACTCTCTCTCTCTCTCACTCTCTCACATAAATAAATAAATAAATCTTTTTAAAAATTAAATTTCTTTTAATCACTTTGGTAAGATAATCTCTACCTGTAATAAAAAATAAAGTTCAAGAGAACTAACAAGTATATGAAAATAAAATTCTGTCAAAAATGTAGAAATATAGGTCTCTGCATGTTTCTGAGAAATTAAAAATAGTGTGAAGTATTCGTTAATAAAATGAGTTTAGAGGGTTAAAAATCAAAATATGAATTTGAATAAATTCAGGGCACAAAGGTAGAAAGATTTGCAATTTTAATTATCATGTAATTATTTTTCAGACTTTAAAAAATATGCCATTAAAATCAATTGATTAATTAAAGTCAGACTTTAAGAGTGAGAAAATTTGATTTTGCACTTAGAAAATTATGTTTCTGTAGTGTTACAATTTTTATAATAAAAAAGATATCACCTTTACAAACTCTCCATAATGTTGGTGAGACAAAGGTTGAAATGTTTTCAGGTGTTTAACATTCCCATCGATTATTTTTGCATGAATCCTGATTAACAAAATGGATGAATACTTCTACTACTTAGAGTCAACCCACTAATGAAAGGTAATAGGTGTCATAAAATGTGGTCATCCTCTTCCATGTTTTTCTTCACCAAATCACTTCACCATCACTCTAATGCAAAATAAAATGAACAGACATTATTTTATTGAGTTCACTAATTAATAAATGCCTGTGAGATGTTACAGCTGGTGTAAAGGAGAATCTGAAGAAGGGATGGATGTAGACGTAGATGTTAACATAGATACAGATGTGCAGACACATTCCAGAAGGTTGGAATGGCTGCTTACAGACCCAAGACTAGGGGAATAACATGTAACCTTTGGAATATATTTTTCCACTGGGCAGATATCAATTGTATGTCTACTGGAGAAGCTCATTTACATTCCCATGGACAAGAATGGTTTTTATTCCTATCAGTTTTCTACTGTTTACTGAGTGATAAAACAGCCTACTTTAAGGTAATCAAAGGCACAGACCCAATTCCCCAAGCACAGCGAGAGCTAGACAACCCAACCGAGAGCGTGCTTTAACTTTAAGAGACATTACAATCTAATTTATTAAAACCCTCCGGAAGTAGGAAAACATGACACAGTCACATAGGGAGACAACCCAGCTGAGAGCGTGCTTTAACTTTAAGAGACATTACAATCTAATTTATTAAAACCCTCCGGAAATAGGAAAACACGACACAGTCACATAGGGAGAGGTCGAGGCCTTTCTCAGTTAGAGGCACACAGACATAGACTGACACCCAGAGAATACACAGCTTCAGTTTTACAATCTTAGGCAAGGGTAAAAGTAAACACAGAAACACAAAGATTCATTGACTCACTGATTCAGATCTTTGAGAGTTCTCATTATCAGTCAACAGAAAATTCTTAATTGACTTGGGCACACAAATAGACAAAAGATAAACAAACAGAAAAGGCTTTCACACCAGATTCCCCGTCATTTCCCATTTGTTAGAAAACATATTTCTATAACCCATCTGACAGAGACTGTCAAAAATTCCCACTATAAAATCAATTTTCTAATCACTGTTGTCACCTATATGGAATAAGTTATCATAGTGTACAAACCCCTCCCCTGCCCAGGTTTACACACACACACACACAATTGGTAGAAAGGGGAACTACAGTGAAACAGAGTCAGCAACGTTTAAACTTCATTGCCACTTGGGATTTCCCATGGGGTAACTTCTACAACAACTTCTTTTGGATGAATCCTTCGTGTATGTCTGTAGGACCTCCCAAATTGTTCAAATATAATTTAAAAAAATATATAAATCCATGACTCATACTGATATAAGACATTTTATTTAGTTTATTTCTTAATGAGTGAACCAGTAAGATTTTAAAACTCGTCCAAAGGAAAATCCAAATTTTATATATATTGTCAACAACACTGAAATGAATTTCCCAACAGACTCAAAATGGCTTAATACCCTGTAGGACAATAAAATAAAACATTTGAAATCATCTTTTCTACAAAGCAGAAACTAATTGTATCTCTACTGACCAAACCGTTTATTTGTATGTTTATGGACAATAATCATTCGCATTACTATAAGTTTTCTACAGCTAACATAGTTGTAAAAAAATCTAGTGAGACACTTGAAGTTGCCATATGATGAGATATCTCCAAAGGGCCAGCTAGAAAATGCCAACATTCCACTGAAAGGCTACCCAGAAATCCTCTGTGGCCCATTTATAAGTTTTTCGGTTTTCCTAACCGAGACCAAAAGAGGAGGTAAAATTCTGACCAGGAAAACAAGGCAAGATACAGGTGATGAGAATACATGGAAACACCAAAGAGAAGAATGGCAGAAAGGTAGAGTGGAATAAGACATAGCGTCACAAAAGAGTACCAGGCATTCAGGGAATATCGAAAGTCTGGTCCAGTTGAAGTGTTAGATTCGAGTCAAGGAAAATAACACTGGAGAGGTGCACTGAAGCCAGGCTTTTGGTGATGCTGTTTTAAAGTAGTGACTAACTTTATAGTTGTTGGGTTTTTTCCATCAACGATAACTCTGTAGGTGCTATGGAGAGTGATGTGGGGTTAAGAGCTATTGGATCAAGGATATTATACATGGAAAAAGACAGTGACGTTCTGGAATGAGACAGTGTTGGTGGGGATGGAGAAATGTCAACACAAGAGTAATTCCAGCTATAGGATCTGAGAATCTTTAGCATGAATAGAGTAAGTCATTTTAAACCGTAAGCCAATTGTGTTGAGATTACTTTTTAAATCTTAGATTATTGCCCTAGCCCATAGCAAATATACAGGCAGATTTGAATTTAATGGGTCAAATCTCAGTATTGGTCTAAGCACCTGATGACTGTATCTGATTTAAATGCATGTGAGAAGCTGCCATTAGATACCTTCCAAACGGGCCTCATTATAGCCTGGGGTGGTTTAGACACAATTTTCATAGTCACAAAGCAGATTTTTTAAAAACTCAGAATACATTTATCCAAATTTTAAAAGTAGCACAAGACAAATTAATAGATTCCAGAAGTGAATCAATACATTTTAATTTCATAATAAAAAAGAAAAACATGACTATCTTTCATGAATAGATACCAAGATTATGAATTCAGTACTATTACACTTTTTTCTCGTCTTCTTTGTTTTAGAGATTTGAGCTCTTTTTTTTTTTTCCTGATAGAAGTTTGAGATGGATCTTAGACACTTCACAATTTATGATGGTTACTTCGATAACAATAACTTGGTAGTATAATGTACTCCCATCTATTTTTTTAATTTGCTATAAATATATAAGCTTGTATATCAATGTTTAAAAAAATAATAGGCAACTGGCACAAACTATATGCCTTTTTTTTTCAGCAGGTGGAGAATTATGTTCTGACAGAAATGACATCTCTCTGCCTCCCCCAGAATATTTTTAACTGAGAACTTATGGGGGAGATTGTAGTAATAAAAATACAACCTAGCAATGAATTTATTATAGTAGATTTTTTATTATAAAGATGTAAGTCAGGAGAAATACTTTATGATACTGCTGATTCTTAAAATATGAACAGCTTTCCCCTCCCCAATTTTAGCAAAGTCTGATAAAAAAGACAACAAGAATATGTGGGAAATGTAGAGTTATAGCTGCTCTTTATTTCTTAGATCTTCAATCATGAATTTAAAATATGACTTTGAAATGTAGAGCACATTTCATCAAAATAGTTTTTATCATTGTAATCTCCCATCCCAAAGGTTCTCTCTCCTGTTCTTTACGATAAGAAAATGAATTTCCATTTTGGCAGTTGGTACAGAGATGTGTTAATCAGTTTGCTCTGTCTTAATAAATAAGCTGATTTTACATTAGGAAAGAAAATTTACAGGATTATTTAACTTGCAGTCTAGATCAAGGAGGGCAAACATGTAGCAAGAATTCCACCATTCTCCTCACCCTTTCTCATGACAGACATTACTAATCTAGCAATGTACTTTTTTTCTCTAAGGCTGGAAGTGACCTCAGAGTCCTCCTCAAATCACTTGGAGTTAGCACATAATTGAAAAGTTATTGCCAGCTCTTATTTAATAGTCTAGCAGGAATCAAATAATTTAACAAGGAACATTTTATTTCAACTACTATTAATCACCACTATCTTATAGCTCACTATTTTAGTGATGTTGTTATACGACTAGGAAAAATAAATGGTAACCGAAACAACTATAATAAGAAATAGGGGTGCCTGAGTGGCTCAGTCAGTTAAGCATCTGTCTTTGGCTCAGATCATGATCCCAGGGTCCTGGGCTCAAGCCCCACATTGAGCTCCCTGCTCAGCGGGGGATCTGCTTCTCCCTCTCCCTCTGCCTCTCCCCCTGTTCACGCTCTCTATCGTGCTCGCTCTTTCAAATAAATAAAATCTTTAAAAAAATAGAAATAATAGTTAGCATATAACCATTATAATGACAGGGTTCAATCATACATGTTCCTTGCTACTGATACTTACCATAATTCACTGAAGATCTGGATAATTTCCAAATATTTATTATGGAGATGTTAATAGTTTGAAACAGTTGTACAGTTTCTAGTTTTTGTGTAATCAGTTCAAAATGCAGAATTCCCAGGTCTACAGAATGTACTTACCGTGAAAACTAAATAAGGGCAAGAAATCAAAATATTGTATATATTACACATAGGTAAATATGTTTGTATATTTATGTTCATGAACATATACATTTAGCACAGCAGAAACCAACCGTCCAGATCCTTAGACTTCTACAATGGTTTTAAACATGAAAATAGAATAGTCAAAAGATAAAAATAGATAAAAGATAAAATGTTTTCTAGAACCAAGATGCCCTTCTTGACATTGAAAATATGAATTGTGATTCTTGCAACATGGTGAATGGTAAGAGCAATCCCAATGTTGACATACGTTTCCTTCATAGGGCTTTTATTTGGATGAAATCATACATACAATGGCAGAAAAATGCAAGGGACTCAATAAATGTTATAGGCCATTCCTCCCTCTTTCTGTGAAAACTAGACCATAGCTCTTGGAGAGCAAGAAGTGTATCTTTATTTATGCCTAAAACCTCATATAGGATAGTGCCAGGCTTACTACAGGTGTTTGAGAAAGAATCAACTATTGATTGGTTTACCTTGTGGAAAGATAACAACATCCTGATTGGTTGCAATGTCTTTGTATTAGTTTGATGCCACTGGTAAAGCTGGGGTGACGTTTTAAATTGGTTTGAATAGAAGATCACCACCTCTTCTCTGATACAGTGTGCCTGGAAGTCTGTGGGCATGTGCACATCCTTACCATTTCCTAGCTAACTTATCATATTCCTTGAATACGAATTCTAATAGCACACATTAGTTCATTTGCAAAATTGAGGCTCTCCTCTTGACCCATAACACTCTTCTGAAAATCTAAGTTTTCTTATTCTAATTTAAATTTCATTTTCTTGAAAGGTTATGATCATATCACTGCTTTTGAATCAGAATTAATATCATACTTTCAAGTGTTGAAAACTGATGATTTTAGACTCTGTTGCAAGGTAATAGTCAAGAGATTCATGTTTATTCTGCTATTTGTAGCCAGTTAAAATACTAAATTCCATTATAGAGAAATTAAAATTTTCTCCAAAATGTACTGGAAAATATTCAATAAATTAAAAATTCCCTTAATCTTGGTAGGCTTTGAGGGTACATGAATCAGATGGTGAGGGTTAAGGAGGGCAACTAAATCCACTAAACTGATCATTTTATTCATTCTCAGATTCATTAGTTTCTCAAGTCCTAATTGAATGCCAATTACCGGTAAGACTTTTTCTAGGGGCTGGAATAATCAAACTTAACAAACAAAATCCCAAACTTGCTCTTACTATTCTGAGCCACTCCTCCTTCAATTAAAGTGTTTCCAAGTCACCAGTTTAAGTGTAACCAGACCCCTGCTTTGATTGCTCTTAGGAAAGTTGTATAAAGAAGCTAGTTGTCAATCCGTAAGACATAAATCATAATGTGACCCATATTTACATTAAAATATAATATACTAACTTACTGAGTTGAAGTGGTAATCCTTAAAGAAATAATAGTAAAACCTAGATTTTTAAGTATGCCTGAGATTAAAATTTTAAAGTCATGATCTCTGTGCTTGTTTGTTCTTCCTGAGGTCTTCTACTATGCCACCTCTTACTTCTTATCCAATTATTTAAAAAAAAAATTAAACTCAAAAGGACCTCAACTCAGTAGGGCACTATATGTGATATGTATATTCAATAAATGTTTTTATGAATAAGTGGCTGAATAAATTGTCTACTTAGAGAAATCAAAGTAGTAGCAAATTGTGGAGTTGAAGTGATAAGCTGAAGAAGATTACCGTAACATTCCCAGCACCCGAGGCCAATGTACAACTGAAGTCCACAGAGAGGATTTCCCTAAACTTGGACAAGCAGAGTTTCTCTCCTGCACTTTAGGGCCCTCTAGGTTTTGAGATATCTTTTTCAAAATTAAGTTTCTCTCCTGGGATAATCAAGCCTGGCCTGTCATTCTGGAGGGGGGAGGTGGGGGCCAAGCCTACACCTGGACACACATAGGCTATGTCCACATTTCTCATATTTGGGATACTTTCCGAACTCATACAGACCTCCCTTGCTTGTCCATGTATGTCCATATGCATGTATGTGTACACACACACACACACACACACACACACACACACAAGGGGTTGACCAGGTGCTCCAAGTAGCTCAAGTGCTTGAACGGCTCCCTTTCCCCTTCTGGGAGCACTAAGAGCCTCCTCAGTCTGTGCCTCTGTGCCTGTTGTTAGTGATTCACAACTCAGCTCAAGTGATTCAAATACAACTCAACAACTCCTTGAGTTGTTGCATGTGAAAGAAGATCTTTCCTTCTAAGTTCTGAAGGAAAAAGAAGCCCTGTTGTAGAGGCCATAAGCAATAAATTAGAATAAATGCAACATTCATGAAGCAAGAGCCATTTTCCCCTCCCATTCTAATAAGAACGCTGGGTGAGGGGGAAGACAGAAAGGTGGAAGGTAATAGCCATTGTAGTTTCCCTGTGTCCTTGGTGTGGGCTGAACCCTGATAGGATCAGGATCCCCAGAGGGTGGAGATGTGCATTTGGACTCTTGTATCCGGAGACACTGTAATCTGTAGGCTCTCTGATGTCCCTTGTGCTACAATGGAACGGGAGCATACCAAAAGGATGCAGGGGTAGACGGAGGCAACAGCTGAGTGGTGTCAGAGGGCAGCCCACCGTCCTTGTGCAGTCAACAAAGGACAGAGATAAGTTGAGGGAGAGAAAGCTATCACTACTGATAGTTCACACCCACGGTGGATTTGCAGGATTCTAAGTGAGAAGACCATTGCCTTGGATGTACTGTGGACTATGTGGTCCAGGGACTGGAGAAAAGATCTATTTACCTCAGATAATGCTGTCCTAGAAAATAACCATGACCAACAACCAGGTGATCTGTTGTCACCCATGCCCAAATGTCTCACCATCTCCACATGGACAAAAAGAACCCTCCCTGGGGAGGGAGATCTGACTGAGATAATTCTTAGGTGACTACATTTACCTTGAATGGGCAAGATTAACTTTGCTGCTGCTGAGTAGAAGAGAGACTTAAAACAGAAATTAAGTTCCATTATAGGAAGCCAAAGGAAGTTCCCTTCCTTATACCTGAGTTTGTGGCCTGTGAAAATTCATAACCATTACACAAATATAAAACTTTCCTTTTGAATTGCTAGCAACTGCAGTGAACAATAATTTCGTATGATGGTTAACTAATCCTTTAAGTCAACTTGAACAGGAACATGCTTTACCCAAAAATACAGAAAAAAAGAAAACACCTTTAAAAATCTTCTTGCCCAAGTCCAAAGACTTCTTATAATGAATATTTCAATTCAGTGCCATGATGCCCCATTCTGTTGAATGGTGAAGTATGTGTGATTCATTAAGCTCTCATTCATTATGAAAATAGACTCGCAAATTATATTCTTTGTAAGTGAAATCATTATGGAAGTAATTTACAAAATACATTAAGCCCTTTCATGATCTTTCTAAAGGAAAAGCCAGATAGTTTTAAACACATTCCAAGGTCATTATCATTTTAAAATCTTAGATCTTACTTTTCATTAGTTATTTTGTGAACTATCTCTTGCACAAATATCTAAATTTAGTTACACTTTGCACAGCACAAAACTACTTTTTATGTGTGCCCAGGAGAATCATGATTCAAGTATGTTTTTGTGAAGTTAAAAATAAAGATGAAATTCTAGTTTCTTCAATACTGTGTTCAAATGTTCTTTTCTTTGCCTCTCAAATTTGTGTAAGCCAGTCTTGCCCCCTGGAGACTGTAACATGATCCTTCATCTCTTCAATTTTTGTACTAAATCATCATTTTAAAGTTGCAAAAGCGACATATAAACCAGGCAGCATGTTGCAAGTTTAAAATAAGGTTGTTTGACCCTCCGTGGGGTTTTAAAATCAGTTATCTACTTAAATTAAGGTAGCAGTCAAACCAGAGGTAAGTGTCCTATGCTGTGCACACTCACAATACTGTTCATTACCATGAACATGCCGGTACATGTTTGTTTCCCAGGAAAAATAGAGCCCTATTCATTATTCATAGAGGTCCTCCCGTACAGTAAAGACATTCATTCTTTAATGGCTCTATGACTAGGGTGTTGTGAAGCCCAAAGATGTTATTTTTGGAAGATAGTTTACCAATTAAAAGCAAACAGCCCCGGATTGCTTAGTAATGTCCTCAACATTGATTGGCTATGATTGCCAATGAACATCAGGAGAAAACTGAAGGCTTATTGCTCACTGCTTCTCTGCTTGCCTCAGACACCTCCCTGGAAACAGATCCTTAGTGGATGGAACTTCCAACTTCCAAGCTCAGACTTTCTCTCTTCTCCAAGTAACTTAAAAAAATACATGAGGTTTACTCTCTCACATTTAATTATTTCCCCCTGAAATGTAATAAAATGTGCGAAGTTAATATAGAGGCAAGTGTTAGAAATGATTGCTTGAAAGTGAATTCAGACTATGAAGACAAATAAGAGCATTTTCTTCAAGTAAAAAAGAAATGATGATGTTTTATACGAAATTACATATATTCTACTTTTTTTGCAGCTGATAAAGAATGGAGGATGTTAGCCATAAATGTTTTATAAAATTCAGTGGAATTAAGTTTGTTTATATTTTGAGTTATCAATAAAGGACATAGATCAAGATCAGTGCTATTTTCTTAACCATAGATCTAAAAATTATTGCTAGTTTGTTTTGTTATGCAGGCTGTAAACTGAAAGATTTATTACTCTTTTCCTTAGCATTTACTGATCTTTTAAAATGTGACACAATTTGAGTGTAGTGTAGTCATAGGCTGCTTAGAAAACTTTGTTCTAGATGGGAGATGAGAGTACATTTGTAAATAATTTCAGGAAAATAAACTAAAAAAAACCCACTTATGCATAAAAATCAATGAAAATACTAGCATTGATAGAAAATATGTTACAGGAATTATCCGGTCACATTGAGAAATTGTTTTCCTGGCTTCGAAGGAAGCACATTTTATTGCTAAATCCTAGTACTTATTATTCATAGTAATGGCTAAGTGGAGGAAGCAAATTTTCTTTGTACCTCTGTGTCCATGTATATTCATTCCAATCATGAAGGTGAATGGTAGAGTTTGAAAAGCTATATAAGCATGAATTATTATTGAAAACATTATGCTTGTAATTGGCTTAAGGGATGAGAGTCACTATGAAAGAGTAAGTTATTTTTTTGAGGAGGCAGTCTGGCCTCTTCATAACATGATCTTAATCTTTGACAAAGGAGAAAGTAAAATGTATCAGTGAAATTATTGGTATGTTACTATTTATCTGGTTCCATTAGGCCTGTTTACTTGGTTCCATTAGGACTTTGAGTTTTTCTTTGTAGAGTTTTGTTTTAGTACAACCTGGCTCTTTTCTCCTACCTTCTCTTTCTTATGACCAATAGTTTCTGTATAGTTTTTAACTGGGATGTTTGTGACTGTAGCCAATGGTCGGTCTGGTCTCAAGAACATTGCCTCTAACCCCTCCATCAGCTTTTCACAGACAAAAACAATACTGCTTTAAGGTGTAACCCTCAACAAAGAAGTTTTATTGACTTACAGGTATCAGTAGATGAAGCAGAAGCCATTTAAAATTTCCATTTCCTTTTTTTCCCCTTGCCAGTATCTATGTTAACTTATCATAAAATTAAATGAATGTAATCATTGTATTTTGAAGTTATTAGATAACTCCCCAAATTAAAAACTTTGAATATATTTATTATTGAATTGTGGAATATTCAGATCACCTCCCGTTATTAAAAGTAATTTCACATCAAAGTATGATCCTGGATTTCTTCTGATTCTAATCAATCAAACAATTTTGTAGCTTATTTTTCTAAGTAACTTTTGTTTTGTTTTGATCCTCTTTTGTGGCGACATTAAGTTAAAAAAAGAGCTTAATCAGAAAATTATCTTACTGTTCCTTCAGAGTCCCTCTAAGCTGAAATTCTATAGTTTAAAAAGCAGATACCTGTATGTAGTAAAATAGTCAATAACAGCAACATTTTATGGGTTCATCATCAGTTTTTTTTCCCAAAAACCAAGCCTGTCATACTGCTTCTTTAATGTTGGAATAATTAATAATAGTTAATTAACCTGGAGTTTTTAAAATCTGAGAAATCATTATAATAGAGTTAAGGTGTTCCATTGATGAAAATCAGCAACATGTGAAGAGCTCTTCTCTGTCCTCTAATGTTGTCTTCCACTTGCCTTGAGGAAGGTCATTGTTGCCCATGGTTACCAGAGGGTAAAGGAATGGAGGGATGGGTGAAACAGGTGATGGGGATTAAGGAGTAGCCCTTGTGATGAGCACCCAGTGATGTATGGAAATGTTGGATTACTATGTTGTACACCTGAAACCAATATAATACTGTGTTAATTAACTGGAATGAAAATAAAAACTTAAAAAAAAAAGGAAGGTCATTGTTTATAGTGCTAGATGATCTGAAAACTGCAAAGCTCCATTCATCTTTCACAAAAGCAAAGAACTAGAGAAGCAACTGCCAAGATGTATGGTTCCAATAATCTAGGTATGTCAAATTACTGCTTAGCTCCAGAATCATCTTTCATAACGTTAATATCAGGATTTATAACAAGTAAGACAAGGTTAAATGATCTTCTTTTATGAACTACAAAAATGCAAGTTTATTAATCTGCAATAGGATTTTCATTTGTGTCACTCTTACATTTACATATCTCATTTGGAAATACTTCAAAAACACGTGAGCTTTAAATAATGACATTATTGAAGACATCTATTAATATTGTGAGCCATAAAATCAAAATGAAACTCTCTTCCTTATGTACAACAAGCTTTTCTAATGATGGTATAAAATGGTGCTTAGACAGTATTACATTTGCCAAAGTTGTTCCAAGGCAGAAAGTGGTCTTAACACCAATTTTTGAAAGTAAATATTTTGTTACTTGATTATTTAAATGTACTCTATGACCTAAGATGTATTTTTAGGCATGAATCTCACTTAGAATCAGTGGAGAGTGGACTCCTGGATCTTTAATAATATAAAAAATTAAAAATAGCATTTTAAATCATTGTAATGTCTTAATATATTTTCTATTTACACCTTCTTCATGATTGTCAGTAATATTTCAAGTAAATATGGGTAGTGCTTAAGAATATGTGAAATACTTTCATCGTCTGTTCTTCCAAAATATATGGAAACTACATATAATTAAATAATTAGAGCTCTTTCAATTCTCTTGGCTAAACTCTGGCATCATTATTAGGCAAAAATCTGATTAAACAGATCACACAGTTCCCTCCTCCACTGAAGCCAAATAGCTCTGGCTTCACATTAGAAGAATATTGGAAGACAAGAAGAATCTGTTGTCCCTCAGTGTTTGGTGTTTGGCTTTCCCCAAGAGATCATTAGTAACCCAGCGGGTCCCCAGCTGCCATAAAGATGTAATTTTAATTGGTTTATATTAATACTTATACTCTTAAGGCTCAATAAAGGTTAAATGGACTATTACATTTTGGTTGGGTATAAACCTTGGTAAGAAAAATAAAACATTATTTTCCCCACCATTTTTGGTCATTATTCACCCAAGTTTACCTTTTCTTTCCCTGGAACTCAGCAACCTTCCCATTATCCAGGCACCAGGCAGAGCTACTGTTGTTAAATTTCTGACAGCTTTTTCATTACAGGCTCTGTTTTTCAAGAGGCAGGTTAACTAAGTGATTTTGATTTGTGCCAAGCTAAGACGTGGGATAGACACTTAAAAACCATTCTCTTGTTTTCATGAGATTTCATTTGAACTTATTTGTCCTACTTGATCTAAATACACAAAGGAAAAAAAAACAAATCCTAAAATTCTTGCTGTTTCTCATTCATGTGTTGGTATAACTGAATAAAAGAACAGTAAATTCTGTAATTGTGTCTTTTTTTAAAAAAACTTTCATAACACAAGGTTGTTATTGAGAAAAGTATTAACAGCCATTTGCTTTATATTATATATAAATATATAAATATAATATATATATTATCTCATACATGAGATAATGGTAAGACTCCTTTATTTCATAAAATAAATGTTATTTGCATTTGTTGAAAGGGTGAGTATTTATTTTAAAATGTTTCTCATCATAAAAAAGAACTCATATTTCCTGTAGAAAACTTACAGAATGCAAATAAAAAAGAGAACTGTTTAAAACCAACATACCAAATAATATCATAGTGACTTTCAATCTCTATGTCTAGCCTCTCTTTCTTCCTTGTAATCTTAGAAGCTTCTTCTGGAAAGCATTCCCTGAGTACCCTTTCCCCTCTTCCACATAGAGCTACCACAGTGTAATTAGTTATACCTTGATTTTTCCATATTCAATCCATCCACTTCATATACAATTCCATGTAGTCTGGCATCCACCCCACTGTTTTATTAAAATGTCTCTGTTGAAGTTTCCAGTAAGTCTCTTCATCATTATCTAAGTACCATTTTCTCTGCCTTCCTCGTCCTTGATGTCTACTGTGATTTGCTTCATGACTGAAAATCTCCTAACTTAGATGCCATGGCACTACCTAATTTTCTTTTCTTCTTACATTTGCAACTAACCCCTGTCTCTCGCCTTCACATCTCTTGTTCTTCCTTTAGTTTGCTCTGTACATTTATATTGCTTTCATTTGTAAATAGCAGAATAACCACCTGACAGTGGTATAAACTACAAAGATATTTATGAAATATTTAACAAGAAGTCCAGAGGTTGGTGGTCCAAGGGCTCGTTTGGTGGGTCAAACAGGAAATCAAAAATCTAGGGGCTTTCCTCTGTTCTTTGCCTGTGAGGGGTGTCTTGTCTCCTAGTCACCAGATGTTCAATTAGCTCTAAGAAGGCAGGAAGATGAGATAAAAAGACCTTTCTGCTCCTATAGTTCTTGCCTTTAACTAGGAAAAATAATGTTCATCAGAAATTTCCTTACATCTCATTGGCCAGAAATGGATCTTAGGCCCACTCCTATTTAATAGGAAAGGGAAAGGACTGCCATGCATAGGCCAAATATGATTCATCCTTTGGTGCTGGCACAATGCCCCCAGGTGCAATCAGACTTAGGGTAGGAAGGAAGAGCCCTTCACCATGAAATAGATCATGGGCTGCTCTGCTTGCCTATTAACTATGGCTGCTCCTAAAGACTTAGTTTTTTTTCCCTCTACAACTCAAAGTCTCTGAGATTCCATTCATCTTATGCCCAGAAGGGGCTGTGAAAAACAGCTGGGATATAAAAATGGTGTATAAACAACAATCTTATTGTCCTAATAAAGATATCATATTTTCCCAATGAGACTCACATTTTTAAAATAAGTCTTCGGGGCGCCTGGGTGGCTCAGTCGTTAAGCATCTGCCTTCGGCTCAGGTCATGATCCCAGGGTCCTGGGATCGAGCCCCGCATCGGGCTCCCTGCTCGGCGGGAGGCCTGCTTCTCCCTCTCCCCCTCCCCCTGCTTGTGTTTCTTCTCTCGCCGTGTCTCTCTCTGTCAAATAAATAAATAAAATCTTTAAAAAAAAAAAAAGTCTTCATAATTATTTTGTGTGTGTGTGTGTGTGTGTGTGTGTGTGTGTCTTGAACCAAAGAACAAATCATGCTAATCTTTTCTGCAAAATTTACCTTCATCTTCTTTCTGCTCACTATCCTCCTATTCTGGTCACAATCTCTTAAAACCTTTACCATTATGGCAGAACTCTATGTGTTTCTCTTTCTTACCTTTCTCTTGTTTCTCTGTGCTTGCTTCTTCTGGTTTGATGTTCTTCAATGTCCTAACTTTTTTCCTATTACATACAATATAAACACTACTGCTAGAGTTCGAGGTCTTTGGCTAAACTTTTTTTTTTTCCTATCTAAACCAAATGCCAACTTCTCCTTAATGATATGAGCTCTCTTCTTTTTAGTTTCTTCTATGAACTTGCATGTCATTCAGTGTTCATTCCAATACCTCATGTAGGCTGTGCTGTTGCCCTTAGGTGGGAAGTTTGACTTTGCCCCTCTTACACCATTTCAAACAGTGCTGAATTACCCAACAAGTGGGCCAAGTAGGTAAGGGTACCTTACCTACCAGTAAGGTAAGTTACTTAATTCTTTGGTCTGAGTAGAGTTCACAAACCTACTCTGCATTGTTTCACCCTCCTGATGGCATTAAAGTACTTTATTTATGCTTGATTAAGTTATAATTCTTTCCATATACTAGCCTTGCCATAACTCCTAAGGTCATTTTATAAGTGTAGGAACTATGTACAATAACCTAGTTCTGTATAGTTGCATTGAATGCTCATTAAATACTTAATGATGCATCGATCTGTAAATAATTTAAACCACTTATACTATGTTTTTACCCATTCTTCCTCCACCTCCAACATCTTTTTTATTGCATTTACCCCTTGCTCAGGAGTGTACAATGCTTATCACCTGGCAACGATAGAAACAGAAGTTCGAATGAAGTCATGTCAAAATCATAGAAATAATGACTTGGTTACAGCAATTTCTAATCATACCCATCTTATCCTTTTCCCACAAAGAGTAGATTTTGTTCTCATCTTGATTTCAGACTTGGAGGAAAATGAGTTCAGTGACTTAAGGTCAAACAGCACAGTATCATGAAGACAAAAATTGTGTGAAAAATTTGAGAGAAAAACGTGTATGTGACTGTTGTTTTCAGAAAGAAATGTTTAGCTATGGAGTTTTGAAGAAGAGAAAGTCAATTTGTAAACAAGTCAGCCTTATATTTTT
This sequence comes from Phoca vitulina, assembly GCF_004348235.1. Taxonomy (NCBI): domain Eukaryota; kingdom Metazoa; phylum Chordata; class Mammalia; order Carnivora; family Phocidae; genus Phoca; species Phoca vitulina. Next base: position 16,824,329 of record NW_022589708.1, on the reverse strand, counting down.
AAGCATTTCCATGGCTTATGTGCGGTTGTATCTTATACTTGAGTCCCTTTTCAGTGGAGTAAGGGAGGAGGAATTAATCAAAGAGAGGAAGAAGATGTACCTAACATGTTGTGATGATAACAAATAGAATGACTTAAATTTCATGATTCATTCTGGTCATTAACAGCCATCATTAGAAAAACACCTGCATGTGTGGCTTTATAGGGGAGCTCCATACAACTGGACATTACCCTATAGTAATTTTTGAGTAATGTGCTGGCCTAAATACATTTGACCATGGAAGTGAGTAAGCATTATCTTTTTTTTTTGTCTTGGATTTAACTACCTTAGTAGTTGCAGAAGCTTTGGGTCTCCACACCAGCTCCTGCTTAGCAGACTTCATTAACATAAGAAAGTCAATAAGAAATTAGCCTACCCTGAATTTTCATTTTTATTCCATTTCCCAAAACTTGAGTGTAAGATGGGAAGAAAGTGAGTCGATTCCCCAGTGGAGAATTCTGTTAACTTGGAAGAAAATGTTTAAGTCCAGTATGTGAGACTGGGGAGAGGGAAGGAAGAAATCACTCTCCTCCCTAGTATCTTCCTTCGTGCACCCCACTGACCCCTGCTCTCTCATTTTCCCATTGCTTCCCTGTTGTGTTTCTTCTTCTTAGCTTTCCTGTTCCTTCACACACTAGAATCTAAGCATATGGATTTCTGATCCAAGATTATGTAATACTTGAAATTAAAAAGGGTGAAATTTATGAGTCCAAAACCAAAAATTAAAAAAACATATATATATAATAAAAAACTACTGGTCCCCGTGTGCACAAACTGTCTTTAGAAAATAAAAAACAAAGCCAAACAGAAATGAGACCATTAATTACAACGATGATTGTGCTCTGAATGTCAGGGGTTCCCCATATGGTTATTTCTACGCGGGCTTTGTGTTTCAGTAGGTCATAAATTGTTGCTCATATTTAGAGAAACAATTGGAATTGCGTGGTCCTTTAAGCCCACAAAAGCATAGTTTAATACCACGTATGTTAACGACTTAAAATATTTCGTCTTTCTAGATTACTTACTTAAGTCATTAAAGGAAACGTTTCGGATCAGTATGAAGGATGTGAAGGGAGTGAGAAAACAGAACCGCTTCCTTTTTTCCCTTTTTCTTCTACCCAGTAGCAAGAGATCCAGTCCAGGTTTTGCCTTCGACTCTGCCTCTGAATTTCGGCTGTGCTCAGTGTAGCACGTTTCTCTCTCTCCCCTCCTTTCTCCTTCCCTCTAGCCTCCAGTGTCTGTCTCCGGGATTTCTCTCTTCCTATTTCAGGAGGACTCTCACAGGCTCCTTCAGCCTGTGTGAAGCTGAGGTTTCCCCTGGATCCCGTTTATCCCCAACACATACCTCCACGCACACGCGTCCCCAAGAACCCACGCTCGCCCCGACACACACTCGCACTCGCCTGTCCACCTCCCTCTCCGGGAGAGCCGGCGCGCGTTCCCACCTTCGCCGCACGCTCGGGCGAGCCGAGCTCGCAGCGCTCTACGATTCTGCGGCTCGGAAGTCGGATCGCGGCTCTGAACCCCCATGGTGGTTTTTTAAACATTTCTTTGCCTCCTCTCCCTCGTTTTTTATTGCACCGTTTTCGACCTGGGGGGCTAGAAGAGCACGGCGGCTGCTTCCCCAGCCAGCCCTGGTTGGCTTGCCATCCTCCATCTGGCTTATAAAAGTTTGCAGAGCGCAGTCCAGAGGGCTGCGCTGCTCGTCCCCTCGGCTGGCGGAAGGGGGTGACGCTGGGCAGCGGCGAGGAGCGCGCCGCTGGCTCTGGCGGGCTTTCGGCTCGAGGGGCGAGGTGAAGAGCGCACGGGCCCTGGGGTTTACCGAGCTGGATTTGCACGTTGCACCATGCCTTCTTGGATCGGGGCTGTGATTCTTCCCCTCTCCGGGCTGCTGCTGTCCCTCCCAGCCGGGGCGGAGGTGAAGGCTCGGAGCTGCGGCGAGGTCCGCCAGGCGTACGGTGCCAAGGGATTCAGCCTGGCGGACATCCCCTACCAGGAGATCGCAGGTAAGCGCGGGCGCGCGGCCCCGTAGGCTGCAGCCCTCGGCGGCCGTCCGTCCCCTGGGCCGCCCGGCGCCCTCCTTCTTCCCCCTGTTGCTGAGTTGGTGTTCACTTTCTGTCAGGGCTCTCCCGGACGCCGGCGGATGCTCCCGCGGGGAAGGTGTGCGTCTCAGCTGCCTCATTGTGTGCACACGCGGGAGCGCCCGCCCGCCCTCCCTCGGCTCTGGCGCCCTTGCGCCCCCTTCGTTGTGGGCTCGGGCAGGGCGGGCCAGGGAGCCCGGGACACCCGGGGGCGGTCGCGGCGCGAGGCAGGTCGCCGAGCGGGGCGCCCACCCCGCGGCTCTCGCTCAGGCAAACTTGGAAGAACTGCGGCCGCAGTTTGCCCAGCGCCACAGTCTGAGTGGCGCCTTCCCCACTCCCGCCCTCGCGCCGGCGGGAGCGGTGGAGAGACGCGGAGGGCTCCCCTCGCCGCTCGCTCCGCTCCCCGGATCCTTCCGGGAGGCAGAGCGCACGGCGCCGGGGCCGGGGGCCGGCGAGGCGGGGCGACACCACCGGGGGGGACCCAGCCTTCGGACGTCTGCAGTTCCCGGCTGGTTTGGGGAGTTTACGGGCTGCCAGTTTCGGGCTTGGGGCGGGCTTTCGCGTTACGGGTCCTCAGTGCTTTCCCGATTGCGGTTGGTCACTCGCGGTTCGGGGGACACCCCCGGCACCCGGCGCGGCGCCCGGGCCTGAGCGCGATCTCGCCCGCCCGCCTGTTCTCAGAAGCTGCGCCAACTTAAGCGGGTGGCTCACTAGTGGGTTTGTCCCGGCGTCCCCGGACCCCGCGTGCCGGGCCACGAGCATTCCTGCCCCGAGAGCTCGAGAGCCCCCACCCCCTTTCTCGGCGCCAGTGTGTGGATAGCTCTCGGGCCGCAACAACTTGCGCAGCAGCCCGAGTGCGTGTTTTCCGGCTCTTAGCTCCAACCGAATGGGGAGCTTCTCTGGGGCTCTGTGAATGAAACGTGTCGGGGAGAGATAATCCTGTGGCTGCGAGAGAGCACAGCTGAGGGAGGCAGAGAGAGGCCAGGAGATGCTGCGAGGGCGCGGGCTGCTCAAACCCGGCCGTTGAAGTCCTCGGTGACCTCAGATGGTTAAATCAAAACGCTGCATTTCACCAGCCTCTCTGCATTTCGCCGGAGCTGGTCGCCGAGTGAAAGCTTTTTGCAGATATCTTAAAACATCATAGTTTCGATATGTAATGCAGTTGCTGTTTTATTACGGTTGATCTACAGACTCTACAAGTGAAGGTTTTTACTTATACCGAAATGAACACATTTATAGAAATTTAGGCATTGGGGGGGAAAAAAAGCCCATACACACGCTAACAGCGCCGAGCATGATACACAGGGAGCCTTTTTCAATTCTGAGCCAGACGTAGCCAGACTCTGGTGAGTCGGAGGCGGAACCTGTGGTGAATTATAAGACTACTTTTCTATCCCTGTCACTTCTTCTCCCTTTTCCAGAACTCCCTAATTTGTTAATCAGTGAATAGAGAGCTACTGCCCCCACAGTTCCTTAAGTTTCTTAACTCTCCTTCCCCTTTGTCTACTGTTATTTCATTCTTTTTAATTAACTGATAAGGATCAGCTTTGCTTTTTTCTCCTCCCCAAATCTCAGGGAATTCAACTTTTAAAGGTTTTATAGTATGACTCACTACTTCTAGGAACTTTTTCTCCTCTAATCTGGGCTTTTTCAAATTGTATCTTTTAAACACACAGATATTTCCCAGCATGATTTCAGATATGATATCTCAGAGAAGAAAATAGTTAAGTATTTTTAAATTGCTTCAGTACTCTTTAGTGGATTATGGGACTTTCAGGAGGCTGGACTTCATCCTTAGCTTGATGCGAATCTCCTTAATATCAAAATGAAGGTTTTCAGGGTAAATAATTTCTGTACTCACCATTTACCTTCCTGAAAACATGTCCAGTGGTTAAAATAGATCCTTTAGATTTTTAACTACAGGGTTCCCCACCCTTTTCCCTCCACCTCTTGACAATTACAGTGTTCACTAATTAGCTGTTAAGTTCTAAAACGTGCACTTTTGTTAAAATCACTTTCTAGGACTAAGGGTACTGTTGACTTTGTCTTAACCCTGGTGTGCTTTGATGCTGGTGGAAATGATCAAGATACAGGTCACTGTGGGGTCAGAGGCACATCTGATAGGGAAACAAATGAAGTAAAAGGTAATTGTGTATATATATATATATATATATATTTATGTGTATATGTATAATTTTTTTAAAGTGAACTACTTAATGCTACATGTTGTTGGAATAATCGCTTAGGAAAGCTGTCCCATTATTAAATGAAAACACTCATATGTTCTTCCCTAGTTCCTGATACTATTTACATTTCATTATCTAGTATATGGTGGTTATCCTTTCTTTAAACTCCTTTTTCATCCTTTGCCTTGTTTGGATTTTTAATGGTTTGCTTGAGAAATGGCGTATGCCATCAGTCTGCCAGGGAACATGAATTTTAAAGCAACTGCTGTTCATAATTTAGATTCATGAGAGCTGTTTCTAATTGAAAGATATTTGCAGGTAGCTTGCCTGGTAAAATAACTGAGAAGTAATAAGGACATTATGTTTCATCATGACATTATTAAAGTTTTACTCAGAACTCACAATTGTGAAATAGTGTTGCCCTTTCCTATTCCAGGATAAAAGGGAGTTCTTCAAACTCAATAGATGAGGGGCTGTGATGGGTAATATATAAAGTTATGCTCTCAGAGAGTGCTTGGAAGGCCTTTAAGGGGCAGGTTGCACCATTAATCTTCACTCAGCCCTGATCTTAAGCCATCCCAGGCAGATCAGATAGACTATCCGTCCTTGTTTGAAAGATCTCCAAAGGAGAAGACCCAGGAGCCCCACTCAGCCATCCATTCTAATACTTAGTAATTCTTGTGGTATCGAAATGTTTCCAGATAACTAGCCCAAAGCCTTCCCAGTGTGCTTACTTATTTTCTTCTGTTCTATCTTCTGGGAAGATACTGAGCAGTGGATCATCAAGTTCTTTGTTAGGAATGTTATTTTGATCAAAGGTAGGTATGAAACATTCCAGTCTTTTCTTTGAGCATCCATAATATTATCTCATTTTCCAACCCAACTCATCTTGATGGCTCTAAACTTCTAAAAGAACTCAACAACTGAAAAGAGTATCTGCTTGAAAGACTGGGCAATTCAGAGAATGTTGTTTTATGCTTCCTGTGTCACTATGCCTTGAGCCTCCTTGGAGTCATTAATTATAACTCCTTGTAGCTGACTAATGGTGACTTATTGGCCTTCATGCCCACGTTTTTTCATTAGTTATCTAATTCAGCTGTATTTAACAATCCCTTATTTGGAAATCACTACAGGCCGAGCACCTGTTTAAAAACATTACCTGCTTCTAAAACATTAGATACTGCCTTATTGACTCCTTTTAATAATTTTGTAGATATCATCATAATCCCCATTTTATAGATGAAAAGACTGAGCAGCAGAGAGACTCAAATAGTTAACTTGCCCAAGGATGACTCAGCTAGAAAGTGGTGAGGCTAGAATTCCAACTCAGCAGTTCTGAGTCCAGGTACCAGCGTCCTAGACTTAATCCTGCCTCCTGCCATTCTGTATTTGTTGAATGAATGCGTGCAAAATCAATTCTTTCTTCATCTACTAGGTACCTAGCCTGGTATTATCAATTACCATATGTATTCCCTCACAGTTTGTGCTGAATATTTTTCTATTTACTTGCAACATCTATAATTTTTCAAAATCACTTTGAAATTTATGTTCTCAGGAATTAGCCGTGCTACCATCACTAAATTGATCATGTATTTATGAGTTTTCCCGATTTTTTTTATTTTACCTCTGTAGCTATATAAAAGATGGAAACTAAAGAATACGTATTGGTATTTTTCAGTATACCAGGCCTGCATGAATAATGGGTTAGTGCAACAAAATTTGCTATAGGAAGTTATCATAGGGGTAGAGGGAGGAGGGAATTTATCTTCATAGATTAGGAAAAAATATAATTGTTTTCTCAGTATTTGTCCCTTTTTGTGTCTCAGGTGTTTTGAGAGCTGGGCTACAGGTGGATATTAAAGCATTAAACTCTTTCCCATCTCTTGAATATGAATTTATCTCAATACTCTAAAAATCTATCCCAAAATCAAATTAAGAAAATATTCTCTTCTACTGTGCTGATGTACTAGTGACTTTTTTCAGTCCTTCTTTATTGCTTTCAAATTTCAGGATATGTAATGCTTCATTTTACCTGATCTTTGTCCAACAGTCCTTTCCTTTCTTTGGTGGGTTTCCCAAGGAACCTGTCCTCCCTCCCTCTGTTCCCTCAGCAAACTGACTTATTTAATACATTCACCATTAACACAAGTTTTTTATCAATTTGTATGTAGCTATTACATTAACATAAACAGAAAAACAGTGTTTGGTAACTCTTACTCTTTTATAGACACGTTAAATATCCTACTTTGAAATAAATTATTTAATTTCCATTTAACTGTCTGCTTCATAGATTTCTGATTTCTTTGCCCTCTCTTGAGTTAGCTGATGTCTTTAAAATCCTTTTGAAGAACAGTGTGAGAGGTATAAATGAGTTAGCTGAACTTCAATTTTTTTTTTTTTTTTTTTTATGATTTGTCGAGTCACTAGATTTCTAAAAGAATCCCATTAATTCCAGGTATCAAGGCAATCTAAAATCTGGGCTATTAGGAGTGCCACTTGTTAAACTCTTGATTTCAGAATTAATTTTAGAATGATCCTTGCAAACAGAGCTATCTTAGCTGATTTAATTAGAGGATAATATGTCATCATTGAGAACAAGAGTTCATTTGAGTTGACTTTTTTACATAAAACTCACATCTTTTAACTGTGCCACATGGTAATTGCTAGTGAGTAGAAATGTAGGCTGCTATCAAAAGTGATTTAAAATATACAGCATTATGTCTTTTAAAGTATTATAGTATAAACATTATGTCATAATTTATGTAAGAGTGTGACTAATGTCCTTTTACAATTATGGGTGAGTTTTATGAACACTTACAAAATACAAAATTATTGAGTCCTTTAAACCAAATGACCTACAATTCAGTCACTAGATTTGTATAGAAATATGAGTTTAGGATAGAAATTGTATTAAGGGAATTGGTGATAAATTGTTTATTAGCTTAAAGCCTACCAAAGTAACGTCTTTAAGACTGCTTTTTCCCCCTTAATTCACATCTCTCAAAAGACTTCTAGCAAGGCCAGTTGTCTTGACAGTTTAAACAGAATACTGAATATTCTTTTAAACTTGGTGCTTATATCTCTTTGCAGACCAAATTCTGCTCTATTAAATTCTTTAGCTGGCACATAATTCTACTTTAAGTGGTTTCATAGACTTCTTCAGTATTAATCAGTTTTCAGTTATTTACATGATACTCTTTGAAAGTGTAGCTGACTCACTGGGATGCCATATCTGTAAATAAAAGGTTTCATAGCACTAAGTCTTGGGTAAAGGTTTAAAATTCTAATAATCCTGAATGGAAGTACTTAAGAGTTTTTAATAACCTTGGATGAAAAATATTTTTTAAACAAATGTACCAAAGAAAAATAGAAATTTGATTCCATATTTAAACATTATCCAGGTTACTGATTTATTTTTATATTTCATTCTCTATTTCTTTTAGGTGTTTTTTTTTTTTTTTTTCCATTCATCCAATAAATATTTCTTGTATACCTATGATGTGTAATTCACTTTGCTAGGTGCTATGTGTAGGGCCTCTGGATTTTAATCCCAGCAGGGAAGCAGAAATTAAGGGCACCATTTACAATGAATGGCTGAGATTATGACAAGCCACGAAAGCATTTAATAGGAGCATCTGATCTCATCACAGCATCTGGGAATGCTTCCTTGAGGAAGAGCAATGAGCAACAGGCTCTGAAGCATGAGTACGTAGTTAGTACTGTATGGTTAGAAGACCCTGAAAGCATGAGAGGACTTTTAGAACCTGGGGAAAACAGCGGTGAAGGGAAAGCCCCATGAGACTATGGAAGAGCCTGTGGGCCAGGTTAATACACTGTCCAAAGATGGCCCATGCATGTTGGGCCTATGCGGTTTACCTTTTCACTGCAAGTATGGACCCCTAGCTCTAAATTAACCTGTGGGTGCTAAACTCAAGTTTTTAAACATCCGGTTGTTTTAAACACAGCCCAAAGAAAATAGACATTTAACCATTTAAAGCCTGTCTCTTTTGTGTACCCTATAAAACTGCATAAGGCCTGCTGGTCATTTATAGGATGAATCTGGGACCTAAAAAACTCCCAAGTTGCTGCCCTCTCCACCCTGTGGCTGAGCAGCATAGCCTAGATACTTAATTCCCCTCCCCTCTCCTGGGAGTTCCCTGAACCTCCTCCCCTTCTGGTCCTGGCTCCTCTGTTATGTCTGTCAGACCTCAAGCAATGAGGGACTTCCCCTCCCGTGCAACCTGTCAGGTGCCACCAAATTAAAGCTCTCTGTGTCCTGCTGCCACCTCCCGGTCCTGTCTCTTGCCTTAACAGCACTGAACTCCCTGGAGCTCCTGCAGTGACCTTGGTTGGCCTTCAGCCTCCAGCAGTGAGAAGCTATTGAAGAAGTGTTCCAATCAGGATCGGACTTGATTTGAAATGTTACTTTGGTGGCTCTGTAGAGAATGGATTGCAGGGGCGCGAAAGCAGATACAGAAACAGGAGGAGATGGTAGCTTGAACTAGAGTGGTGACTGGAAAGGGAATGAAGTAGAAAGCAAGAAATATTTAGGAGCTAACTGAAATAAGTCAGACTGAGAAAGACAAATACCAAATACTGTAGGATGTCACTTACATGCAGCATCTAAAAACCAAAATGAACAAACAATACAGAATCCAGATTCATAGATGCAGAAGACAGATTGATAGTCACCACAAGGCGGGGTGGGGGGGTTCTATGGTAAAGGGGATGGAGCAGTACAAATATATATTATAAAATAAGTCATGGGGATGTAATATAGTGCATGGGGAGTATAGTCAAGAATATTATATTAACTTTGTGTGGTGATGGATGGTAACTAGACTTATTGAGGTGATCATTTTGCAATGTATACACAGGTCAAATCACTGTGTTGTGCACCTGAAACTAATACAATATTGTAGGCCAATTATACTTCAATTAAAAAAAGAAATATTTAGGAGGTAAAATTGATACAACCAACAGACCACAAGTCAATCAAAAGTGAATCACTGAACATCTACCATGACTATGAACTGGCATCTGTGTACATGAAAGAGAGGGAGAGATTGAGAGAGAGAATCAAGCATCCCAGAAACATTCATTGAGTTTACAAGGCCATGTAAATAACTATGACACAGTTATGTGTGCTTTTCAGTGGAGACGAAACTCAATATCATAAAACCAGCACGGCATTGTTAAGAGTATCAATGTGGCTGAGAGAAAGGGATTTCCCAGATAGGGTAGCGTGAGATGTTAACTCTCAGAAAGTAAAGAGTTATCAAAATATATGTGATCAGCTGTGCCATTTTGAAACTTAAGTCAAAGTTTTTGTCCTATGGCAGCGTTAAAAAAAGAACCTAAGATTTTTACCAAGATGAAGAATTAATTAAATTGTTACTTCAACATTTCCTAATATTTAAACAATGCTATGTCCATGGCTTAAGGACCAAATTCATCATTACTGGTTGTAATGATAGGAGTCAAAAAAGGAAGAGACTTAGACCTTGCCGAAAGGAAGAGGTAAAATTTAATTGGGAGTATATTATTCAGGGATCTCGAATACAACCAAAGCAATAGGATATATAGATACAGGTATATATATGAGGAGATTTATTATAGGGGTTGGCTCTGGAGGTTATGGAGGCTGAGAAACCCCATGATCTGCTGTATGCTGGCTGGAGACCTAGGAAAGTAGAGGTGTAATTCAGGCTGATGCTGAAGGCTTAAGTGGGGTGCGGTACTGGTATAAGTCTCAGACTCCGAGGCTAGAGAACCAGGAGCTCTCATGTCCCAGTGTAGGAACAGATAGATGTCCAAGCTAAAGAAGAGAGAGAGAGAGAATTTGTTCTTCCTCCACCTTTTTGTTCTATCTGAGCCTGGATGGATTGGATGATGTTCCCTTACATTGGTCACTCCTGCTACTAAATCAAATGCTAATCTCTTCCAGAAACATCCTCACAGATGCACCCACAAATAATGTTTTACCAGCTATCTGGGTATCCCTTAGGTAGGTCAAACTGACATAAAATTAACCGTCACAGGGACATTGAATGATGGCTAGCATTTGACAAACAACCATGAAAGAAGAAGGCATTTGGGGTTAAATTCGAAGCAAAGTAGTACATGTGGAGGATACTACAGAAAGGGATCAATTAAGAATTTGTGAGACGTAAATATTGAACAAATACGGTGGGGTTGTATTTTTTGATGGACCTTGAAAACCCTTGGTTTTATGTGTCAGGAAGTAGGTCATCATCCTAGGTTCTTAGCAGTGAAGTGACAAGATGAAAGTATTGATTTTGATGGGTCAAGCACTATAATCAGGATGGAATAGAGAGGAGATCATTAACGTCCAAGGGGGAGGGAAGGAGGATAGCCAGGGGGCTGATTGAGATACTAAAGCATGAGATGCCAAGGGCCAATATGAGGTTAAGAGGTGAGAAGAGGGGTGAATGAGGTCATCAGAGAAGAGGCAACATTAAATAGCAAAAAAAAAAAAGAAACCTTAAAAAACTTTACCCCGCTACTTAGAAGTTCCAATAAAAAGGGTTTCAAGAAGACAAGCCGTTGAAACACTTGCCTGAAATCACCTGTGTCATTTAAGATACTTTTGGCAGCCGTCACAGAAAATCCTGAATTGGCTGGCATACCCATTCAGGGAAAACCATCATTTCACCTAAGTTCCAACCCAGAACAGCTTATGATGGCGGAAAGTGGGAAGTTAACACTATCACCAGGCTCCATTATGGAAGCAAGATGGCTGCTGGAGTACTAAGAGTCAAAGCCTCATTATGATGCCCAGAGGCACACAGTGGGGCTGTTGCTAACCATGTGTGTCTCCTCATTGTTGAGACAGACTAACTGTCGGAAGCCCCTCAGCAGAATTACCCACCCTCTCATTCCAGAATTGCTTCCTGTGCCCATGCCCTGAAGAGAAAGGAAAAGGGCCATAGCTGTTGACTTGGACTAGTCATGGTTACTCCCTCACACAGGGGCTGATGTCTTCCTTAAGTATATGGCCACTGAATTGCTTGGCCATCTTCATAAGAATCCCCAGGAATTGAGGGGTAATGGAGAAATTGAAAGTAACTACTCAGATTGAATTAATTAGGTAGTTGGCATTTTTGCTTATTAAGTCCAGTGTTCTCAACTCCGGCCAGCAGTAAGCTGACACATAGCAATTGGCTTTCAGGAGGGTAGGGTGCGGGGAGACCTGATTTGTAGCATTTGCCAGTTTCTGTGGTATAGAAATGTTTCCACCATGACAGATTTCAAGCTACTAACAGTTGAACAACCAGCTGACAAAATTCCTGAAAATTTACCTGTTGGCTCTTTTGAGTCGGAAAGAGCCAGGGCTATCCAGGAGTCATGTGAGATACTAAAAAACAGTACTTATACTTGGGTTCCATCTTTAAATACTCTGATTTAATTGGTCTGAGACAGGGCACTCTTTTTCCTGTCTTCCTCACTCCCTTCTTCCCTTTCTTTCTTTTTCAGTTTTCCCAAGTATTTCTGATGTGCATCCGGGGAAGGGAACCAGTTAGCTAAAGCTATGCTTCATAAACTTGATCCTGCATCAGAATTACTGGAGGGCTTGTTAAACACAAATACCTGGACCCCACCCCCAAAGGTTTTGATTTAGTCATTCCTGGGTGGGGTCTGTAATTTGCAGGGGTTTTTTTTGTTTTTGTTTTTGTTTTTTAACAAGTTCCCAGGTGATGCTGATGCTGTTGGTCCAGACACCATCTCTTGAGTCTCTGGGTGTATTCACTGTGGTTTTAAATACGGTTTTTTGTCAGGGTGGACAGTAAAATTTGGGCAATGATTTCTGTTATTTCTCATCTTGATCATAGGTAAGAATCCTAACCGAGAAAGTGCCTCTATTTCAAATTTTGCACCCCCCTCCTCCCCCTCCCCATCGCCTCTGCCTTCTTTCAAATGCTTACTTTGGCCACTAGGGGGACTAAGGGAAAGAGAGTGATTGGATCAGTTCAATCTGTAAGTATCTCTGTGTGGAACAAAAGGGACCCAAATCAGTGGCAAGCACACAGCTGCATGAGTTGGAGAGAACTTCAGCATTGCTTTAAAGGGAACTGGGAAATGTTTTCCGCTTCTTTTTCTACAGGATCCTTATTATTCTTTGTTAATATGTCAGGCTTTCTTTGGGTATGTGACTTGTTTTGGGGAGTCCTACTTAGAACATTTCTGGTGAAGAGCATGCCATCTTCCTACTCCCCCCTTTGAGCTGTTTTTCCTGCACTAGTCTCCCAAATGCAGATCTAGCCATTTTTTTCCTGACTTCTAGACTCTTATGCAAGGAGACTACATTTAGAGCTGGTTAGTCTTCATTTTATACACATTTAATTAAGGATATAGCATAATACATTCAGGGCATGCACACCTGTGTTCTGTAGGCTTGATCAGCTAGTGTGTTTGCTCCTTATTACAGTTCTTGGATTTCTTGAGAAGTTGGCTTCCTCTCTTTGTGCCCCCAGGACAGTGGAGATTAACAAGGGCCACTGCTCCTCAGCTGAATTTCAGGGAACTAGAGGTGTTTCCTCCTAAGGTTGCAGTGAGGTTGAGACAAATATTTTCTTTGCAAAGAAAGCACTTTGAGGTCTTCTTTTTAAAAAAGATGAATACTTTTCAATTTGTATTTTCTTAATGGGTCAGCATAGCTCAAAGTCAATAGAGCTTTTGAAATGAACTTGAAAAAAGCCACTATGCTTTTAGATATTATAGATATTTTAAAATGACAGGCCTTAGCTTTTTCCTGAAAAAGTTGGAAAATACTTTAAACATACTCTAGCTGTTTGCTTATCCTATTTTCTTCTAAATCCCAATGATTGGGAGTTTTTAAAGCTTAAAAAATGGTAAAATTTAAAATGGCTGACATCTTTTTCCTTTTTTTACAGTAAAAGGCTTAACAAATGTTTCAAAGAGTTTAAATGATCTTTGATATACTGGGAACCCGATTTGGAAAATAAGAATTTGTAATTCTGAAGTATTGGTAATTTGGAGATGTAGGATTCCTGAACATTCCTACTTGATCTATTACAACTTCTCCTCCAGCTATATATTTACACTGAACTTAGGTAACATAGTTTACTGTTACTTTTATATTATCAAGTGCTAATGTGTGAAAGGCTTTTATTGTGCTTTTACTACTCATTTGATTATGTGGTATCTTATTTAATATTCTTTCATAGACTTGGGGGTATTTAGACATCATGAGGTCAAGTACTATGTTAAAAGCTTAGGCCAGTCTTTTTATATGACTGCAATAAAGAATATATTCATTTCACTTATATTACCACATGGCTCTCATAAAAGGTCAGTTTCAATTGAATATAAAATAGGTTACAAATGGCAAATCTTATGTCATCAACAACAAAATTATTATGAATCATCCCTTTTCAATTGCTGTTTCCCCTCTTAAGAAAAAGTAACTTGAAGATATCTTAAAATCAGAGATCCTCATGATATGTTTTGTACAATAGACATAAAAATTATATAAATTCATTTTTTTTACTTGAGTCAAGAAAATATGTATAGAGTAATCACACCAAAATTCCAGTTGAAACAGCAAGTCAGGTGCATCAGAGTTTCACAACAAAAAAGCCATAAAATTGTACTTTTTCATTTTGTTGTTATATTAATTTACCAAATTAACTTTGAATCAGTTTCTCAGCCTGGATTATTGATGAGTAATATTATGGGAAGTTACATGCATAAATGTAAGTTGATTGCTATGATTTAAGAGTGGCAGTTTATTCTTATCCAGAACACGCTCAGTAAATTATAGGAAGGTTTTAGGCTTAACAAAGGGTTGAGTATATATAAAAATGTAGGTTGCAATGATCTTAATTCTAGGTGGTAACTAAGGTTGCGTTTTATAACCGGAATGACAAATTCCTGTAGCTGAAAAACCTATAATGCATTTTAAAGGGAATTTTAACCTTTCTATCCATGAGTTTGTAAAGTACAACTCTTGACAAACCATCGTTTTACCTCCGAAATATTTATTTTCAAAAGTTATGACCTTGTATTTGAAAAAAAAAAGTTTATAAATGCCCTATGTTCTGAAAGGCTTTGAAACAGTATTATTTGGAAAAAAAAAAAAAAATGAGCCTCACTCACAACTACTATAATCAGGGAAAATAGAAAAGATGGAATACACATCAGCCAGAGCAGCCTTCTCTCCATTGCATATTTCCTAAAGCCATCTTCATTCAGGGTGACGGTTCCGATTTTAACCTAATTAAGCATCAGAGAGAACCAGGGTCCTCAGAGATGAGCCTGAAGGTTCCTAGAAGTCCCATGCTGCTCCTTCCCTCCCAGGCGCTGCTGGGGAGCCGCTGTCCGGGACTTCTGGAAGGTTCCAGGGATGCCCAGAAGGAGGCTCTGCTGTGTAGCGCCAGCCCGTAGGTGTGCCACCTTCAGCCACATTTCAGCCCGGTTACTGTGGAATTGATTTTCACGGCTCCTGACAGAAGCTGTTTTCAGCCCTTGAAAAGGCAGTAGCTGGGGCTGATACTCCTAAACACAAACAGCAAATTGCTCCATGGCTTTCATAGCCTTCGAGGTCTGTTACCTTAAGGTTCTAATGGCCTTTTAACAGTGTTTCCAGCTGAGCAGCAGATATAAGGGATACCGAACGTTGAAAGCAGTGTTCTTTTTTTTTTTTCTCCTCTCTGAAAGAATCATTTTTTTACAGATATTGTACTAACACCATATCCTAGGAACTATTTAACGGCATGTTAGATTTGAAACTTGGAACCAAACCTCAGATAAAGTATTGTCAGCGCCATATGTCTGCCACCTCACTGGGCTGTGTGTCCAGTGTTACCGCCCATCAGATCCTGTCACCAGTAGTAGGGGCCCATTTGATAGTCTCTCGTCAGGGAAAAAAATAATTAATGGAGCACCACAAAGCCTCTGAAGGTCCTTGTAGTTACGTTAAGTCAATTCATTTTCATCTTAAACATTGCAGTGTGTTTTTGAAAACAATGCATTTAGCTTTAGGGATTATATCCAGGCCACCTTTGGTTTCCCTTTCTATTGTCTTGAGCGCTAGTTTTGTCTTTCTGTTGGTTAGGGTGTGATGAGATGTTTCCTGAATGGGGAGCTATGCTCTCCCTGCACAGTGAACTTGAAGGCCTTTAAGCTTTGGTCTGGGGAAGAAGGTTAGTATTTCAGTCTTGTGGACTTTTGGGGAAAAAGTCAAACATAACCGAAGAACACTTGTCGAATTGGACGTTTTTCCATTTTAAAATACTAGAGACATACAGGAAACAAACTGAGGGTTGCTGGAGTGGAGGGGGGTGGGAGGGATAGAGTGGCTGGGTGATAACATTGGGGAGGGTATGTGCTATGGTGAGCGCTGTGAATTGTGTGAGACTGATGAATCACAGACCTGTACCCCTGAAACAAATAATACATTATGTGTTAATAAAAAAAATATTAGAGACATAGTATGCCTTTTGATTTTACTGAGGTCCAAGCACCGCTTGGTATTTCAACTTTCCAGTGGTAACTACACGAGGTAAGAGAAAAACAGCCATGCCAATGAGTCATCATTCCTCACGCCAGGAACTGGGCTGTTTTACAAGCTTTTGGAGGGCTCTTTAGGAAGTATGTGAGCTGCCACCATTTTCTTCCCCCAAAGTTGAAAATATACATACGTTGAAACTCTGATGTGAACAAGCGATGTGAATAGACAAGCAATTTCTTTCCTTCTTGTTTTCTTCCTCTTTATCCTCCTACTCCCTCTCTTCACACACGTAACCCCTGGGGAAAAAATAATTAGTGTGGTCTAGTTTAAAATTTAGTGTGATCAGTTTCACTCTTCTAGGAAACACACATGTGGGCAGCCTGCTCTGGAGCTGTGGTTGAGCAGAGCCTGGCTTTGGCTCCCAGCTCTATTACTTCGCCTCTGTTGTTTCATCTGTGAACAGGGATAATAACAGTCCCTACCAGTCATCACTGTGATTGTAGTAAATGAATAAACCTTTATAAAGCTCTTACAATAGTGGCTGGCATACGATGAAGGCTGTATACAGTTTTGAAGCCAATCAATCTCTTGATGAGGGTAGGGAGTAACAAGGGGAGAAAGGGGGCGCCTGGGTGGCTCAGTCGTTAAGTGTCTGCCTTCAGCTCAGGTCATGATCCCAGGGTCCTGGGATCGAGTCCCACATCGGGCTCCCTCCTCGGCAGGAAGCCTGCTCTCCCTCTCCCACTCCCGCTGCTTGTGTTCCTGCTCTCGCTATCTCTGTCTCTGTCAAATAAATAAATAAAATCTTTAAAAAAAAAAAAAAAACAAGGGGAGAAAGGGAAAGAGTGAGTTTCCTGGGGCTCCTCCTGGCTCCTGGGCTTAGCTCGCCTGCTCTGTGAATGTCTGCGGTTGGTGTACTTTGTGATCTGCTCTTGTGCAACTTGGGAAGAAACTGGTAGTCCCCTTTCCTGGAGTACTCACCCTGACCAGTGGTCTTTTCTGGCCCTGTAGGCCTCGAGCATCACTGGCTTGTTCTTCCCCTGGCCTCTGGTCCCCCTGTAGCTTTGATCACCTGCTGTGGTGGGAGCACGAGAAGCCTTCTGGTCTGCAACTCAACCGCATTCTGAATCCATCCAGGAGCACTCTGGAGACCACTGGGCCCGCTAGGTGTGGGTGTAGCCCTCTCTCTGAACATCTTTGCCTCCAAGTTTAAGGTCATTGCCAAAAGCCCGCCAGGCAATCTTTTTACAGATTCCAAAACAGATTTTGGGCTAGAAATCCCTCTTCCCTTTGGCTTTCCCGTATTGATGCGAAGCTCAGAGAGGAGAAACTGGGAAGTGTGGGGAGCCTCCCTGTGCCTCCCTCCTTCATACAGACCCTTGGGGAGCAGGGATGGGTTTGCCATCTTTTGTCTTCCCGGCTGGACCTCAAGCCCTTCCTCCAGGTTTGAAGACTTGTCTCTTAAAGAGATCAGGTAACAGACACCCATGGCTTTGGAGGGGGAAGTCTGTAAGAAGGCAATAAGTTAAGGGGCAAACAAAACTGAATCAGTGAAAGATTTGCAGAATATTATCCTCATTACATAGGCAATATGGAGACTTCTGAAGAATCTCTCAAACATCGAGTGAACTGGGAATAACATAAATTCTTTGTTTATGTGGGAATCTTTGGGCTTTCTGGCAGATGGTGTCATATAGGAGCAAAAGGACTAATTCCTTGTTTTGTGCTTACTAATTGGTTAGTTTGAAGTTTTCTTTACCTCCTTGAACCTCAGTTTTCTCCTCTATATAAAAGGTCAGTACTACAGCCTGGCTCATGATATTGTTCTTTGTGAGGCTGAAATGGCATAATGGCGTGTGAACAGCCTGACAGAGAGAAGTCTCCAGTAAATGTTAGCTCTCCTTTTCCCAATTCCCTCCTGACACATGTTTCATGATGAGAAATCTTCCTATTTCTTATTCAGGAGAGGAGAGAAACCTGGTAGGCTGTAATCCCCACTGTAAGACTTAGTCATTTTTAATTTCCTTTTATGATAAACTTCTAAGAGAGAAGCTCTAATAGAACGTTAAAAAGTGATCTTGAAATGCTGTTAAATGTCAAAAAGCAAATCTTTTAAAAACATTCTCTTTCTTTTCTCTTTGGCCGTCTTGGAACTTACTGTGAAACTTTTCTTTCATGCTGTTCTCACAAGTTCCTGTTGTGCATCCTGTCCTCAGAATGATAGATCTGATGCGTGGCTTTGATTATTTCACTTTGCTTAATGCAAGGGTTCTCAGACTTGAGTGTACATCAGAATTACCCAGAAGGCTTGTTCAAATGTGGGCTGCCAGGTCCCCTTCTGGGAGTTTCTGATTTGGTAGATCTGAGATGGGGCCAGTGCCCAGGTGATGCTAACGCTAAAGGTAACTAGGCCACACTTTGAGAACCACTGGATTCAAGTTTAAGCCTTAAACTATCAAAAGTCAGTTTAGTTCTCCAGTGGCCTGAGAATAAACACCCACCGCCTTGGTTTGACATTCAAGAACTGAAACTATCTTATTTAGTTCCAAGTGCCCTTCTAGAAATTTCTGTCTCATAAAACCTTTTTCACTCAACTTACTCTTTTTTCTGTTCTCATTTCATTCACTAATATCATGATAATGCTTGTTCTGTCCTTCCCAATTTTCTCTACCAACTAAAATGCAGTTTAACTCAAATCACTCTTCATGCGTTTGTCCTAAGTTACCGAGTTCCTATTTTCTCCTTCTTGCCTTGCTTGTGTAGTGTTTGTCTATTCATTTGGTAATTAACTAAATTCTGCCTTCTCCTGACTCTGAAATTGTTGTCTTGTGTCCTTTAAAATGACTCACTTTAATTTTTGTTTCCCAAATTTGCCCATGTGATATGTGGTAGCTGAGGGCACTTAAATGTATATTTGTACTTTCCAGAGCACAGTGTTTGAGCATAGTAGGTATTGAATAAATAACTGACTACTCCCTGATTGGAAATATAAAAAGACTTTTTTTGGTTTTTTTTGGCCAGGCTTTACTTAAAGACAACTGTAAGTAAGATCAAAATTAAATGGTGTAATATAAAGACACCCTTATATTTTCTTTGAAAGAGTGCAGCTGATAAAGTTATATTAGCCAAAGCCAGTGGAAATCAATTTGTGAAAGTATAGACCAGAGTTTATTGTGTGGAACATGCATTTTGTTGCTTTCACTTAATTTTAAAGCATACCATTTCTCTCAGTGAAGCCCCTACTCTATATAGGTATATGTCTATCAAAATGTTTTTTTTCAAAATGTGGCATATTTTAGCTATCACTGACAGCAATTTTCAAATGTCTGAAAAGATTAGGGAAGCTAAATGTAAAGAGTACTATAAATTGCAGTGACATTTCCTGGGAGATAAAGAAATTGATAGAGAGGAAAGTTAGTTTAAAAAGTCAGGCCTAGAGATAAAGCAATCAAATTGTACCACCTTTGGAATGATCTATTTACGATGGAGGCTTTGAATAATAAATTGTGCCACCGGAATGCTCATAGGAACCACTTGTAATTTTCTGAATTCCATTTTAAGCTGTTACCTACCTAGGCCCTCTTACTTAATATATCAGTTCGGGTCAGTGAAAATTTATTTTTAATTACTTGGCGGAAGAACAGTACCCACAATTTCCCTGCCTTTGAGGCACACACAGAGTAGTAAAGACAGATACATAGATAGTTAGTTTCTATATGATGTGGGGAGTGGTGTGACAAAGGCTCTGGGAGCCTAGAAGAAAGCAGGTAGAGGTTGAGGGCAGGTAGAAAAGTACTCCTTTGGAGGGCGAGGGGGAGAGGCAATGAGGGCTGTCAGTCGGGGAGCAGGATGTACCTTTTTTCGACACCACAATAATCTATTTCTTACATAGGATTAATTGTTGTTCCATGTAAATGGATGAACCCTAATTATATAGTTAATAGGGAAGGTTAAACTCCTCTACCCTTCTAATGCAAATTAGAAGATCATGCCCTATGAACTGCCTAAGAAATGGGCAACTCTGGTTCTGCAGAATGTATCAGTTGATCTTTGTTTAAGCAAATAGAACATGTCTGTCCTTGGGAAATTGTATATAAATTCCCAAGCATGATATTTAACTCTGCATTATTTTAGCACCCATGTTTTAAGGAAATTTCCAGAGAAACATTAGGAAAATAGCTACATTAATCACACAATAATCCCTGCTAAAGGTATAGTTTTAAATGGTGATAATCCTCTATTTCATACACAAACTTATTCCTTTGCAGACATTAACATATGATTGTGCTGTATATTTTGAAAAGTCCTAGACATCATAGCGACCCTATTAAAGTAGGTGTGATATGTGTAAGTCAGCAGATAAATATTTTGACGGTCAAAGATGACATTTGCCACAGATGGCTAAAGAGAACAGTTTGTGCTATGAATCCCTTTTACTGACTTTCTTACAGGGATGGTGCAAGAAGTGGTTCTAGCTGGAGGAAAGGTGAAACCAAGTTAGCTTTTCTTATATATTTGTGCATTGCAGTGATTTGACTTGGTTTATTTTTTAGTTTCTCAATTTTCTATCAGGTTTGAAACTGTGAACATTTAAACTCCTGTGCTGTTGCACAGTTTGCGTATGAAGATGTTTTAAGCAAGTTCTGACATGATAAAAAAAAAAAAGAGAGAGAGGGTGCCCAGATGATAACAAGCAGAAAAATTCCTCCTTTACATAAAAGACTCCATTCTCGTTTGTAAAGCAAAATGTTCTCTTAAAAGTAACAGCTGCAAAAAAAAAGCAGGAAGGCAGAACATACTCATCTAAGTTGTAAAATACGTTTTGGTAGCTCAACAGGGATTTTGCTGTTCCTGAGAAAAAACTCAAAATGTAATTTTTAAAACGAAGGTATTTAAAAGCATGGCACAAGGGAGCCTTATTTATGGGGCTGGTGAGCGGCCAGGATGCGGCCACTTCACTGTTCTTGCAGGAGCCCAGGTGGGCCACCTTGCACTTGGGCAGTGCACCCTGTGCAGCTGGTCGGATGTATTAGCAAGTACCTGTCTTTTTCGATGCAACAGTGGATGACATAAGAGAATTCCAGAAACAGTTTTTTTTTTTTTTTTTTTTTTAAGATTTTATTTATTTATTTGACAGAGACAGACAGAGTGAGAGAGGGAACACAAGCAGTGGGAGTGAGAGAGGGAGAAGCAGGCTTCCTGCGGAGCATGGAGCCCGATGTGGGGCTCGATCCCAGGACCCTGGGATCATGACCTGAGCTGAAGGCAGACGCTTAACGACTGAGCCACCCAGGCGCCCCCCAGAAACAGTTTTAACACAAAAGCAATTTTGGTTTTCATAAAGCTGATCTGTTCAAGTGAATATTTCTTTCTAAAAACAAGATTGAAAGTTTTTTTTTCCCCCCACATGGAATTGAAGCTCTGAACTTGTGTATTTCTTTAGGTGTTAAACATATCGATCTTTAGGGTTACATTGATCTTTTCCTAATAGTTGTAGCATTGAGGGGCTGTTTGTTTTCTGAATAGTGTGCCTGATCTCTGAATGAAAGGCCTAACAGTCTGTCAGAGACCTTGAATGGTAAGTCTTGGGACTTTGTTTCTTGGACAGAGCACCAATTTCCTAACCTGGAAAATATAAGCCTCTATACCTAATGTATAGTTTTGAGGTTGAGAAGTATGGGTGTGTGTGTGTGTGTGTGTGTGTGTGTGTGTGTGAGAGAGAGAGAGAGAGAGAGAGAGAGAATTCACTATTAACCACAATAATAAAGTTTTGTTAAAGACTAATAGTAAGCCTAATTTGCTAAAGTGTTAATTTCAGCTGTGATAGACAAATTTAGTTTTCTTTCTCTAAAGGAAGTTTCACTATTTCATCTGGAAAAATGGGACAGACACTAATGATGCTATGATTTAAAGGTGCTTTTCTGCGGACAAGAGAGGTCATTTTTTTCCCTAAGAAGTAATGCATTTAGAAGGAATAATTCCTCCCTTCTCTGATCTCTTGCAATTTTTATTTGAGCATTTTGGTGCAGTAGTCACTTTCTAACTTTTTTACAAATGTAAAAATACATTTGATATATTTGTTTATATATCTGACAGTTGATTAGTCTCCTGTGAGTCTATAAGATCCTAGAAATTAGGGCCAGGTCTACTTTATCCTTGCATTGCCCTTAGCTCCTGGCATACAATAACATATATTGAATGTACCAAATAATGACAAAGGCTTAGGCTTTCATTTGATTCCTAGCAAACAACCTCTTATGTAGATGTTGACCAACTCATGTATGTTTTCTGTTATGAAAGGCATTCTGTATCCTACTACACATGTGCTAACTTTCAGTCATTATATTTTTACTTTTCATTTCTACAGATTTTTCTTGAGCACAGATGAGATCAGAGTACCTGGCCCTCAATGAGTTTATACTCTAGGAGGGAACACAGTACAAGGTGTAATGTAAGGTATTACCTATGGAGACTGACACTGAGATATTCTCTACCATGCAAATTACTAACCTAAACATAACATTTATATTTAGAACTGGTCCAGCTGAACATTGTACATTATTGTTCCCACCCTAATTTTTGGGGGGAGGGAGAGACCATTTTTGCATTTTACTTGTCCTTTTGCTTCTGAAAAAAAATCAACATTGTAGAGCCATAATTTTACAATGGGTGCAATAGTCTTATTCACTGATATTTTTGAAAGGATAAAGTAGACAATCTGCTCTCTTCTCTTGCTATAACAAAAATATCAAATGATTTACCTTTCCATGTAGTTGAAGATTGCCTTTTAATCAGATGAAATGGATTCAGGATAAAGCATGGAAATTATAGTGGAGTTATTAAAAAATGGGCTTTATGTTATACCAATGAGTATATATAATAACATAGAACATTTGTTGAGCTTTCTCTGTGTTCCAAGTACTATTTTAAACTCTTTTCTTGTAAGATCTCATGTAATCCTTACAGCATCTTTTTGTCATAGGTAGTGTCTGTTCATACTTTACAGATGGGAAAACTGAGACGGAGGAAATGCAATTAACTCATCTAAGGAAACAGACAGGTTAAGCAGATGAGCCAGGAAGATTCCATAGCCCATGGCCTTTACTACTATCTATGTGAATCATATGGTTTTCTTTTTCACATGAACAAAATAGCCTTTTCTAGAATTTACTCAAGTGAATTGGTCTATGCAACTTTTCATGCAGTTCTTTACAAATATTATGCCTCACTTAACTTTCCATCATTTGAGAAGGTAAGAAGTAGCAAACAAGACTCCATCCTTCAGACATCTCTAGAATCTTTTAGTAAGTAAAAGAGATAAGTTATTGCTTAAAAGTATATATTTTGCAATCATAATGTATACAATTCTGTACTGTTACATTATTATTATTCTAGCTGTTTGACATCTGAACCTCCTTTCTAACTTTGGAGAGGTCCTCCTTTTGTGTCTAATGGGAGGCAGAGCTTGCCTTCTATTGTATGAACTGAAAATATCAGGCGCTTGCTTTCCCAGACTCCTTGTGGCAGGGTTGAGATCACAAGACCTAGGATGCCCCAATGAGATTTGCCTGCCCTGTTTTTGCAAGAGGAGCTTGTCACACAAAGAAACAGGGACAGTGGAACACTTATTCTAGGGAAAATCAAAGATAAGTTTTAAAATTTATTTTATTATAGATTTGGCCAAACTAGTTTTGGGTCCTTAGTACTGTTTCTGGATTTTTTTTTTTTTTAATTATTTGACAGAGAGATAGAGAGAGAGCACAAGTAAGCAGAGAGGCAGGCAGATGGAGAGGGAGAAGCAGACTCTCCACTGAGCAGGGAGCCCGATGTGGGACTCGATCCCAGGACCCTGGGATCATGACCTGAGCCGAAGGCAGCCGCTTAACCGACTGAGCCACCCAGGCGCCCCCTTAGTACTGTTTCTTATGGTGCTATTGGGGTTATGAAGCCAGTCGGATAACCCACAGGCAGACCAGGACTATGTTTAGGCCACTTGTGAACAGGGGCATCAAAAAGTATTTTGGGAAAAAATAATAATTCAAGCACTGTAGTAGTCATCATGATAAAAGTCAGAATTTGTGTTTCTTTTCACTTTCTTTGTAGTTCAATATTGATTTAACTTTGAATTATATATTGTCATGGTGGGTGGGTAGGTGGGGACGCATCATTACCTTTTTCATGCTCAAGGTCAGACATCTATTTCTATTCCCTTTGAAATGCAAAGCAAACTCCTTCACTAATAGCAATTTTTCCAGAAGGAAAGTGAAGCCTCTAACACCTTGTGGATCTGAAGACCAAGATATATTACCAAGTCTTCTGTTTCCCCTTTGAAGCCTATTGATTATTAAGCATGTATTGTTCTTTCTGTAAAGCCAGCCAAGACGTGTGGGTGGTTAGGGAGAAGGGAATTTGAGGAGCATGGCTCAGGTAGCAAGAAGGAGGGAAATGCAGGGGTGATTGCAGGATGACCCTTTGTGACAGAAAACATTGAGGTATTCAAAGCATATATCCCAAATTCAGAAAATTGCCTATCTTCTAGGTTTTCCCAGGCTTCCCATTTCCTAAGAATTATATTTCTTAGCAATATATTTCTAAGAGTGATAAAGCATCCAGGATGGTTTATGAGGCCAGTGCTTTGTACCAGTAATTTTTCCTGGAGAAGTGATGTGAAACAGCTGTTTAGATGCACTGAATATGAATATGGCTTATTCTAAGATATAAGAGGGATCCAGTATATAAATGCCACTTCTAGTTAAATATATTTTGTAATTTCTTTGGGGAAAAAAAAAAGAGCTTCCTTGTTTCTAGGGAAATTGAGTGTAAATCCACCGCTCCAGAATTCCCTGAGGAATGTGGTTGCTGTTTGAAGATTTTAAGTCCCTTCAGGGCGAGGTTTATGCAGTTTCACTTGTTTCTCATGTACTTTGCCCAAGGTTGGACAGACAGATAAGCTTCTTAACTGGTGGATTTAACTGACAATCGGTTCATTTTTGAGGTGTCAACCTGGGGTTTAGTGAAAAATACTGAAGATAGGCAAGTATTGAAATGGAAAAGAAGATTAATAAAGTTGAAGTAACTTTGATATTTCTGGCTTCATTCATGTTTATCTTCTTTTTCTCTATCGATCTATCTATCTATCTATCCAACATCTCACACACCTTATGTAGATTACATATTTTTTAATGTGGAGTTGGTGAGAATGCTCATGTGGGGAGTCAGGATACATAAATTCTCACAAAAACTATAATGTATGTTACAGTATATTATGACTCCTTGCAATTATTTCTTGACTTCTAGAACTTTCCTCCAGTCAAAAATAACCTTTACCTTTCTCAGGCCCAGATTATAGAGTTTTGTCGTGACAGTGACTGTGGGGGTACTCGCTTCAGATGTTAGCTCAGCAGAGGAAAGAAGGGAGGGTTCCAGAAGAAGAATGAGTGGGAGAGAGCAATTTAAAAAATGGGTGGAAATGTAGATGCTCTCATGCTGGGTTATATTTAAATCTACTTGTGAAGAGAAATGTGATGAGGACTTAAAGTCCTTTAAAACTTGAACAATTGACATATTATGACACATCCTTCCAGATGTTTTTAGTTTCCAAAAATGTATGTGTTGGTGCTACAGAAATATTTAATGATACGAAAGGACTGGCCTCTTCAGAGGCAACCGTTCTTACAGACATTTGTGATCCTTCTGTTGATGTTTTATGTATACACAAATATTTATAGATGTTCTATGTATTTACTCAAATGGTAACACCCTGTACACATTTTCATTCAGATACTTTTGCCACTTAACAATTATCTGGAAACTTGTTTGATTGAACAGCACCTAAGGTCTCGCCCTTTCCCCCTTCCCACCGCCAAGGTTGTATTTCCACTGTTCGGCTTTACCATACCTTATTTACCCAGTGGCCTACTCATGAACATCTAGGTTGTTTCATTTTTTGCTGTTATGAACTATACTGTCAGGAATGTTGTTATATGACCACCTTTTCACGTAAGTGGGAGTTATCTCTAAAAGAAATTCCTGGAAGTGGAATTTCTGGAGAGAAGTCATGGGCATCGCATGTTTTGATCGACATTGCCACGTTTCTCTGCACGTTAAACGTGCCAGATTATCCTCACAGCCTCAGCAAAGAGCACTCAGAGTTTCGGTGTTACACAATCCCAGAGGATGACGTGATAGGACGTATGGATGGAGTTGTGCTTTCTCTGCAGTATTCCCGGCCCTGCTTGTTGCCAGCTCCTTGCTCTTCTGTTATGGGGGCCCTTGGTTCCAGGTTATGGGCTATTCAACTTCAGATGGAGTGGATGGATGGATGGATGGATGGACGGATGGACGGACTTTTGGGGATTTGCTTCAGGTGACTTTTCTCTTTAAGATTAGGTGCCATTGCAGAAGAAAGTTGTGTGAATGAAAATAGGCCTATTAAATATGTGGGGCGATGGCACACTGGAAATGAAATGCTTTGTCTCTGTATTTGGAGTAGAATATAGGAATCTCTATCCAAGTGAGCCCGGTATCCATTACCAACATGCATTCATATAGGAAGTTCATGAAGGATGATAAGAAGATCAGATTATGAAATTTCTTAGAGGTCTGCTGTCTGAGTTTTTAAATCTGGCTTGCTTAATTTTAGACACCAAACATATGGCCATAGCTAATTATATGCTTAAATGCGATGCATTTCAGAATGGTTGATGTTACTCTGTAAGGGACCTCTCCGAGGCAGTGATAAGATATGTGGTTAGAAAGATAGGAGATATATGTAAAGTGAAATTCTGACCATTTGAAACAATTGCCGTAAACTTTGGAGAAATTGATTCATTATGAACCATGTTTATGTTTACTTTTGTGTGTCCAATGTATAACACCATACCTGCATATGTATGGGTATGTGTATATATACCTCTAAAATGTACACACAATGGTGTGCTGGAACCAGCTTATCCTGGGCCATAGGGCCAACTGTTCAAATTTTAGGCATTTGCTGAAGTGATCAACTTCACATTAGTAGCTTCAAATCAGCCACGGTGGGAGTGTTTATACCACAGAAATTGGCAAACACTAAAAATCAGGACTTATTTCCTAGAAAGCTCGTTGTTAAACACTTACCAGTCCACCTCTGTACGTGTATATGTGTATATGTATAATCGATACCCTGTCCAAAAATGAAGAAACCTTCAGAACTATTTAAAATCCATTTGTTGGGAGCGCCTGGGTGGCTCAGTTGGTTAAGCATCCCACTCTTGGTTTTGGCTCAGGTGATGATCTCAGGGTCAAGAGATCAAGCCCCGTGTCTGGCTCTGTGCTCAGTGTAGAGTCTGCTTGAGAGTCTCTCTCTCCCTCTCCCTCTGCCCCTCCTGCTCATGCTCTCTCTCTCTCAGATATATAGATAAATCTTTAAGAAAAAAGTCCATTAGTTTGCAATGTCTGATTTCTAATAAACAGGGAAAAGTAGAACTTAGTTCTTTGGTACTTTTCTCATCAAAGCCTTAGTAATGCTTTAAAGAATAATTTTACTTTTTTTAATACAAATACTGTACGTATATACCATTATAGATTCCTTTTAATTTGTGTGTAATTTCTGGTTGTTTTTGAATAGTTTCATACCAAAAGAAACTTTTGCAAGTAATAAATTATAGACATACCAACAGCATGATTTACCAAAATTCATGGCAGTAGCTCTTGACCCTAATGAGCAAAAAAGGTCACCTAATTTTGATCCTAGGAATCAGGAAAACTAGACGTGCTGCTATGGAATTAAACACGCACTCTAAAGTCAGAAGGACGGGTAGAGTTCTTAGTGCTCAGCACCCTCCTTGATAAGAAAGAAGAATGGGAATTAATGCTATTAGGATTCATATGACTTAGTATTTGAACTGCCAGATCCAGCCTCGCCTGGGTTTAAGTGTGTTGAGTGTGAATATAGAGACTGAGGTCAGTAGGGCATGAGTATTGAGCAACATATGGAGCTTGTGTTCTTAATTTTTTCCCTCAACTATTGAAATAGGGAAGAATAACTGTTATCCAGTCAAATATAGGTAATGTTAATAACTTGATCAGAATTTAAGGAGAGTAAATACCAGAGTTAGGGCACTGCTGGTAAATATCATTTATGGAAGGCAGAAGTAATAGACAGTTGTATATAGCCTTGTGGCACTTGCCATTCTATAAGTAGTAAAATGTGATTTATTATCCTGTACTCTGTCATGTATTACTCAAGAGATGCAAATAGATGATGACTTAGAAATCTTGCATAAAAATGAACTGAGACACTCGTAGTTTCTGGATGTGAAAGAGATTATAAACAGACTATGACACCTATTTTAGTGTATGACTTACTGATCTATGAAGAAAATAACTTGTAAAACCTAAATTAAGCAGAGTAATGATAGTTTACTAATAATGAAAGCCAGCTGTGCTAGTTTCTTTCAATAGCAATATTGCAGTATTAAAATGTTGAGGTTTATATGCTGGGCCTTTGGGAATGCAAAGAAGATTCGTTTTTTAGGGTCCTGATGAATTCAAATTTGTGATAACCTATTTCATTCCAGTTTTAAGAATGAAAAATTTTAGGAATGTGGTTTTCTCTGAAATGGAGAGTTAAGATTGTGTTAATATGGGCTCTTCCAAGATGTGAGAGAGGTCATTAAAGGCATTGTAGCTTCAACCTTGATCAACCATTTATTTGTAGTTTTCAATAGAAGTTTTTTTTGAAGTTTTATTATTTAAGTAATTTCTACACCCTACATGGCGCTTGAACTCATGACCCTGAGATCAAGAGTTTCATGCTCTTACCACTGAGCCAGCCAGGCGCCCCTCCACAGAATTTTTTATGATAGACTTCAATTCTTCATAAAGTAGTTCAGGCCAGTTTTCCTCTTCTATTCTTTTATTCTTTTTTTTTTTTTTTTTAGATTTATTTATTTATTTGAGAGAGAGAGCGCATCAGAGCATGAGTGGGGGGAGGGGCAGAGGGAGAGAGAATCTCAAGCCAACTCCCCACTGAGCGCAGAAGCTGAATGGGGCTTGATCTCAAGACCCTGAGATCATGACCTGAGCCTAAACCAAGAGTTGGATGCTCAACTGACTGAGCCACCCAGACACCCCTCTAGCCTTTTATTATTACTATTGTTTTGAAAAATCTCTTTATATATTTGAAGATTCACATGAAGTTACAGCTACTCTTTCCTTTTCCTGGCTAGAACCTCTGATTCCTATACTGCTGCCTTTGATCTTTTATTTCTAAATAATCTAATAAAAAGGAAAGCACTTTGTGAATTGTGAAGAACGACATGAATGTGCAGTATTATTTTCAATCACTATACATTTTTTTTCAAAGTCTAATTTTAGAATTTTAGGACTGAAGCATTTTGAATGGTCTTTAGAATTTGGAGAAAGCCAATGTCATTTAAAAATTATCCATTGTTGATTGCCAAACATGACCTGGCCAAATTGACAGATTATTAGATCAACAGATTATTAGATTATACATCTAAATTTTCATCAGCTTGTAGGCACAAAGGTTTTTATACATGTTTAGGGATGGGATAGAGTTTTTACGTAACTGATGAAAAAAGAAAAAAAAAGTACTTAGATTAGTAGACATGTCGACCTTGGGGAAGAATGTATTGTTATAGCTCTCTCTGAAGAGATCTGTGTTGTTGAGCATGTTTTTGTACTTGTGGATAAGACTGACTGGAATACTGTTTTACTTTATTCACTCAGTTTTTGTAACCTTAGTAACTAGCCCCTTAATTTAGATTGTATCCATTTTGACTTAAAAATAAATGATCTATATTTGCATAGTTTTCTCAGGCCTCATTTTTAGCATTTTATGTATCACAAAAGGTGTTTTAAAGTGGGTTATGTGCATTTCTATAGGGAAAAAGCATCATGAGAACTACAGACAGTCGGTCTGGAGTTCACGGAAGATGAACTCTCCAGTGCCATTTGCACATGCCTGGTTCTGCCCATGTATTTGTTGCTTTGTTGATCTGCATCAGAAGCTCTGCCAAGTTCATATGGACAGTTTGCAAAGTAGAGTCTTGGATAATCTCCATTTAGGATATTAACATCTCAATATCAGGGTCTTCAGTCAGTGAGGAAACCTACAGGAAACCTAGGTCAGTTGGGGATGTAGCAATGACTGGGCAGGCAGGATTCTTGCCTGCAGGGAGGTGGAGTGGGAATGGGGTGGGTGGATACAGCATTTCTGGGGATATAAAGACCAGTTCTAAGTGAGGGAGCCAGGTAAGCATTTTGGCTATCTTTGGGTCAGTACCATTTGCTGCCTTCGAGTCCATCTTATTTGGAAGCACATATGAAGTTGCTTGGTAAGATTGGTTAATTGAAGCTGGGGGGGGGGGGTCTTTTCAAAATGCCACTCCTTTGTTTTAAGCACTGTAGTATCTTCCTCTGCTTCTAGAAGAGAAGACATAATTGCTTATCATGGCCCACAGGATCCTCACTGTCTGGCACGCTCTACTCCCTGCACACTGACAAGAAGTCAGGCTCCCTCCAGGACCCACCTGCTCTTCTCTGCCTGCCCCCCATTCAACAAATGACCCCCCCCCTTGCATCCTTCAGATTTTAGCTAAGTGTCCTGCCCTTGGGAAGCCTACCTTGAACCCTTTGCCAACGTCAGAGCCTCTTTCTTCCAACTTGTAAAGTCTTTCTGGAGAGCACTTTTAACAGTTGTCATTAATCAAACTGAGTTGAAACCAATAAGGTGATGATTGTTAAATTTATAGAAACATATAGGATAACCTAATTTTTTATCCTTGAAAGAGAGAAATAGTGGGTTGAGGATAGGTTTGGAATTTCATATTTTTCTCTAGAGAGAAGATGGTTTTTGTTAGCAATATTATTTTATGAGTGATTGTGTACTTGATGAGTAATTGGAAGCATGTCACAAATTTGGAAATAATTTCATACATGTTGACTTAGGATTCTATCAGTGAAAAGATAATAAAATTAAATTTTGATTTAAGACAGACATATAAAGCCTATGCTTTTAGAAAGGAGTACCCACATGACATTTATTTCTCATTCTATCAGTTGAAAATTTGAGTATTGATTTCTACTTTTGTGTTTATCAATGTAATGAATATTGATTGTCACAAAAATGTCCCACTGACATTTTACAGTCCTAGAGTACCTTCTAAATAAAGAAGTAAATTAAGGGTGTGTAAGTCTATTGTCATGGTTTCTCATTTTAATTTTCCCTCCCTTCCTGCTGCCTTCTGTTTCTTCTTTCTTTTCTTTTTCTCTATTCATGGTCTTTTTCAATTACTTAAGTAGTACAGGAATACAGGTCCACTGTAGAGATGCATGTGGTGTACCCATTCTGCCACCACAGGTATGACTGAATGTTAAGAGTCCCCACAGCCACCTGTGACCTCATGTCTGTTACCCATAATTGATGTTTCCCACCAGAGGCTTTTGTGTTTACACCTGAGTACACATACACACACGTGCACATGCTCTATTATCTGTATATTTTTACAGAAATGTAGATAATATTTATATCATATCCAGGGTTTAGGTAGTATGCATTGTAAAAACAATGTGCTTTTTTTTTTTTAACCCTACTTAACAAAGAATTAAAAAATCATTTACCTCTGTATACCTGGAATGTTTTCCCCTCCTCTTCTCTGTAAGTTGCTTTTCAAATCTAAAATACTTTCAAGTTCCGCTTCAGGTTCTCATTGAAGCCTTTCCAGAATCCCTTATCTAGAAGCCCCCCTGCCTTTACCAGCTCCATTTATTTTGTATCTTTCTCATAACATTTTCACATTGGCATCCTTTTAAATTTATTTGTGTTTGTGGCCCTCAAAAGGAAGTAAAATCCCAGTGGACATTGCCCTCAGTGTCTTATGTAAATTTTGGGGTTTTAGAGAGGAAACACTAACCCTGCCTTTCCTTTGCTTCCATCCTTTGAGACCAAAGGAGGAACAATATAGAGAAAGCAGAGGGAGATTAATGTGACAAATGGAGATTAAAGCTGATTGTAGATCTGCATTCTGATCTTAGGTCGGAAGGGCTTGCTGCCAAGACCCAGCAGAATAACAGACTTGCACCTGTAGTTAATGGCACAGCTGGACAACTGGAGGCCTCTGCCATTTTTCCTCTGGGCAAGAAGCAGAACAGAAAGCAAATTCATTCAGGAGGAAAGTAAGGGTTTGTACTGCGAGCCCGACTCTTTCTCCAGCATTCATTAGTTCTGATGATAGTTCTTCCCTCCCTAGGTAGACATGCCTAAAGGGGCACGAGACACTTGGAGTGTTTTTCCAAGAGAAGTGTCTCGATAGGACCCTTCCGTGGTTGGGGAAGGAAGTGGTACTCATCTGTAGAACTCGAGTCTTTCTGCATCATCTCCTGTTTCATTCATTTTTACCTTGACTGAGCTCCTTAAAGTTGATTTAATTAGATCAAACCTATTTGTCTCCCTCTCTCACCTGCTCTCCCCACGACAGTGAAGGTATTGTCTAAGAACTTGGAAAAATAACGTTCTCTTTCTTGAAACAGCTAGGGCTTAAGGTAAAAGTATTCAGAAATCTTTAATGTAAAAATTACGACCTAGATAATCCTTACAGCCGTTGATGAATTGGAGGCTTAATGTGGGTCAGATACAGCTTCAGAGCGCAGATCGGGGGGACTTTGGGTAGTTTGACTAATGGTTTTTCGACATTATGATGCTGTGAAAGTGATGTGCATTCGGTAGAAGAAACCATATTCCGAATTTCGAGTTTTGCTCTTTTCCTGGGCTGGTGATATGCGGCAGGTCCTCTCTTGTGATGCGGGGCATTGGCAGCAAGCCACGGGTGCCCGTAGCCGCGCCATCACGAGGGTAAACGACCGAAACACTGATAACCACTCTGAACCCATACAGCCATTCTGTTTCTCACTTTCAGTGCAATATTCAATACACTACACAAGAGAGTCAACACTTTATTGCAATATAGGCTTTGTGTTAGATGATTTTGCCCAACTCCAGGCTAATGGCAGTGTTCTGGCATGTGTAAGGTAGGCTAGGCTAACCTGTGATGTTCAGTAGCTTGGATGCATTAAACGCGTTTTCAAATTACGGTATTTTCAGTTTATGATGAGCTTACTGGGATGTAACCCCGTCATAAGTCAAGGAATATCTGTATACATGAATTTTTACACAGAGATCTGAAAATAAATGACTGGAAACAGACCAACATAAGTAAGCAATATACCCATGGTTAGAATTTTTGAAGAAGACCAAATGAATGATTTAAAATTTACTATAGTCACTTTTTCCTTGAGCTTCAGCAGAGCTGTGGATCTTATTGTTAATATAGAAGTTAATTTTGCATAGACTATCATATACTTTGGAAAGAAATATGAGTGGGACATCCCTGCCGTTTGGGTATTCTGAGTGATAGTTTATTGTTAAAATGGGAGCTAGTTTCATACTGATAGACAAACAACTAATTTTCCTTAACCCAACTGTAAAAATTTAGTGACCGTGGCTTTTCAGAATAAAGAACCAGGTCTTGCTAACTACCAGAGAAGACCAGTAATTAACTCTTTTAGTTACTTGCACTAAATATAACTAATAAGCAATAAGACATTTCTTCTTAAGTTTTACATGTTCTGGAATCAAGTTTATTTTGTGGCAATGGGATTAGAGTTATTTATTGACTATCAAGATAAATTTTTTTTTTACTGATGTTAATGAAACAAAAATAAGCCGTAGTTTTTTACCTACTAATAACTCCTTGGATAATAATGAGGTATATTGGATAATAAACCCAGGCCACTCTGGGATATTTTCTGTTTGAATTTGGAAATGTGACTAGCTTGATGATGTAATAATTATAGTTAAGCTGTAGTTTTAATGACAGCCTTGATTACATTTACGTTGTCTTTAAATGATACATTTTCCAAATGAATAAGATAACAAAAGTTAAAACTACGTGGGAATTTAATCATGATATATGAATTTATATTACTTTTGAAATTGCCTTTTAAAAATTTGAACAAAAGTCACTTCACTTGGAAAAATAAACTAGTGGGACTACACCAAAATAAAAAGCTTTTGCACAGCCAAGCAAACCATCAACAAAACAAAAAAAATAACCTACTGAATGGGAGAAGATATTTGCAAATGATATATCTGATAAGGAGTTAATATAAAAAATATATAAAGAACTTATATGAACTTATGCTCTATTCAACACTAAAAAACAAACAACCTAATTAAAAAATGGGCAGAGAACCTGAATATACATTTTTCCAAAGGAGACCTACAGATGGCCAATGGACACATGGAAAGATACTCAACATCACTAATCATGAGAAATGCAAACAAAACCACAATGAGATATCACCTTACACCCGTCAGAATGGTTAAAATTAAAAAGACAAGAAATAACAGGATGTGAGAAAAAGGAGCACTTATACACCATTGGTAGGAATGTAACTTGATAGAGCCACTGTGGAAAAAAATTAAAAATAGAAATATCATATGATCCACTGATTTCACTACTAGTTATTTACCCAAAGAAAATGAAAGCACTAGTATGAAAAGACCTAGGCATCCCTATATTTATTGTAGCATTATTTACAATAGCCAAGATATGAAGCAACCCAAGTGCCCATCCATAGATGAATAGATAAAGGAGTCATGGTGCACAGACCCAGATACATGCAATGGAATATTATGGAGCCACAAAAAGGATGATATCTTGCCATTTGCGACAATATAGATGGACCTAGAGGTATTATGCTAAGTGAGATAAGTCACACTGTGAAAGACAAATATATGGCAAGTGATGGGGGGGATAAAAAAGTAAATTAAAAAAATCATTTCATTTTAGAAATAATCTATAGAACAATGAGTTTGAATGATTTTGAGCAGTGAAATTTGAGAGGAAATTAGAGAATGAGGTGATTCATTGTGTATGTAGATCTTAGGAAATGTTTGAATGATGTGATTAGAATGCAGTCATAGTGTTTATAAGTTTTTCAACACGCAGATTGTTGAAATACAACATCCCAGGTTGTGAAGATTCTTAAATAATTCATGTGAGGTATCAGAGTGGAGCTTCAACAATGTATTCTAGTCTTATTTGGATATAATGTCTGTGAATGATTCAGTAAATAAGGTTATAAATATTCATCTATTTTATCACTGGCAACAGCTGAGAATCTCTGAACAGACAGTGGACCGCAGAATCCAGATCTTGGATGCCTATGCGTACTCACTGACTTTTCCTACTTTATTTCCATGTTAGATATCAGCAGTTCAGAAACATTTGTGTTAAAATGCAGAAACAGAATTGTGCTTTCTTGTTTTAGAATTGGAAAAGCTGGTGCCTGGTTAGCCACAAAAATGACAGGTGGTAGGCTTTATTCTCATTAAAAAACTTAGGACAAAGGAAAGACAGGCAAAATGCTTCGCCCCCTTCTCAACACATCTATGGCCTGAAATACAACTTCTAAAGCCAAATGTGAAGGAACCGGACTCTAAAAAGGCAAATTGTTTCCTGAGGTCTAGGAAAAACCTTTTAGTTCTCTCAGAAATCGAGGAATAAATTTTCCAAATTATTTTTTCCAAAAGGTAGTCTGAATTATATCTGGGTACACAGGATTGCACTTTAAGAGAGATATTAAAAAAAAAGTTGAACACATAATCCATTAGTAATATTTCAGATGTAACAACAGACTCATAGAATCCTTTGCTGCTAAGCTGAGAGAATCCATTTGTCTAAAAGTTAAAAAAGTATTTTACCCATCAAAATTTAAGTTTGTCATAGAAATTCCGTGTACTTTGTTTTCGTGGATTTCTGTACGTAATAGTCCTTTTAAGATCAACAACCGACTTCTTTTTTCAAAAGGAGTGGTAAAACTGTCTTCACGCAGCTTCTGTATAAGAAATGTAAAACATTAAAAGGTAAGTTTTAAAAAATTGTTCATCTAGACATGCATTCATTCATTCAACCATTATCTACTAAGCATTGAAATATGTCAGGCCCTAAGGTGTTCATTTTGGTGAGTAAACAAATGAATAATGTGTCATTGTTTTGGGGAATATAGTAGATTCATTCTGGAAATTATATAAATAATATGTTGGTCCCTTTATTATCAGTACGAAAATAATACTTATAGTATCAAAGTGTTGAATGTTATGCTATAATGAATGGATTCCAAAGGAGGACCAGATTCTTTGCTGCATGGAGATTTTATTCTAAAATATTTACAGTATCTCTATTCATTTATTCAACTGTATATATTGAGTGCTTACTAGGTACCAGGCATTTTGCTAGGAGTCTGAAATGAAATGTGATATTCCTGGGAAGGAGGAAACTATTTTCATCTGAAAAAAACTATGACAAATAAAACCTGACTTCAGATATTTCAGCTTAGTTTATTGGCAGTTTTTTTTTTATTAGTGATCTATGGCTTTGTACCATAAATATGAGTTTAAATGCATAAAATGTCTGCAATAAATACAAAAAATATATCCACTGTTTTTGAAATTTTCTGGATAAATTTTAATAGAAATGAATGTTAGGAATGCAGCTAATTCTAATTTTGATGTAATAATTTTCTGTGTTTTCAGAGTACTTTAACATACTAATATTGTATCACAAATTAGCGCCTTACATAATACTTTATAAAAGACTCAGAGAAAATGCTGTATAGGGAATTAGTAAGGATTTGGGGTTAGACACTGGGGAAATTTAATCACAAGATTACATATTCACAAACTTGGATTGTCTATTCAAGCCTTCTGAATTTAAGCACTTAATCAGGCAAAATATTGAGGCATATTACACGTCCCGCTTCCAAACTGAAAGCCTCTTCTGATTATAGGCTAACCTGGCTGCCAACTCTGACATGTTGCAAACAGATGCAGTAATACATTGAAACTCTTTTCATCTCATTGGGGGAAAGACTGTTTGAAAGTTCTTAATGGTTATTTTTCTAAAAATGGTTCATTTAAGACCTTAATTGGGTACATGAAATGGCTTCTTCTGGTGTTGAGCCTAGTTCATGCACATTTGCATCTTGTGCAAAAGGATCCTTTAGTTTTAAACATTACACAATTTTATAAGGCATAGAAATGAGAAGAGGGTGTCATTCTTTAGAACACTGTGTTTGACTAGATAGCAAAGGGGAAATCCACGGACTCAAACATGAGACCCGTTGGAGCATAGCATTCAGTTGGTGTGTTAGTTTGCTGAAGGTCTGCCATAGCAGAAGACCACAGACTGGGGTCGGGGGGTGGTGGTGGTGGTGTAAGTAACAGAGATGCATTTTCTCACCATTCTGGAGGCTAGAAATCTAAGACTTAGGTCCGTGCAGGCTCGGTGTCCTCTGAGGCCTCTCTCCTAGGCATGCAGGTGGCCACCTTCTCCCTGTGTCCTCACATGATCTTCCCTTTGTGCTCCTGCATCCTTGCTGTCTCTTTGTACATCCAAATTTCGTCTTGTAAGGATACAGGTCAAATTTGATTAGGACCCACCCTTCTGGCCTTATTTGAACTTAATCACTTCTCTAAAAGCCCTATCTACAAATATAGTCACATTCTGAGGTACTAGGGGTTAGGGCTTCAACATACAAGTTTTGGGTAGGGGGATATAATTCAGCCCATAACAGCTAGGAAAAATTTTAAGTACTTCGATTCCTTCCTTCCTTCCTTCCTCCCTTCCTCCCTTCCTCCCTTCCTCCCTTCCTCCCTCCCTCCCTCCCTTCCTCCCTTCCTCCCTTCCTCCCTCCCTTCCTCCCTTCCTCCCTTCCTCCCTTCCTCCCTTCCTCCCTTCCTCCCTTCCTTCCTTCCTTCCTTCCTTTCTTCCTTCCTTCCTTCCTTCCTTCCTCCAAGGTGGAAACACTTATCTTTAGCCAAGCAGGAGTCAAAGATGGTCTTGCAGCTCCAGCAGAAGGAAGGTGAGAAAGTCCTCAAGATTGTCCCTGTTGGGGGTGCCTGGGTGGCTCAGTGGGTTAAGCATCTGCCTTCAGCTCAGGTCATGATCCCGGGGTCCTCGGATCGAGTCTCACATTGAGCTCCTTGCTCAGTGGGGAGTCTGCTTCTCCCTCTGCCTCTGCCCCTCCCCCCTGCTTGTGCTCTCTCTCTCTCTCTCTCTCTCTCTCTGACAAATAAAAATAAAAAATCTTAAAAAAAAAAAAAAAAAAAAAAGATTGTCCCTGTTCCCAGACTGAACTCAGTGCTTAAGCATTTACGTCGTGGGTTATGAACAAGTCAAATACAGTAACTAGTGTCTTTTTTGCCTTTGTAGTAGATCTTTTGGTAAAAGATCTGAGGTTAGTCAGGGACATACAGCGTTAAAATGTCTGAAACTTTGGTCTTTTTACCAACATGTTTATTGATCTTCTCACTTTGAGATCTTGAACTCAGCTAGCCAGAGAGAGGAGGGAAGGAGGGAGGGAGGGAGGGAGTGTGTGTGGGTGGTATGATGTGTATATGCATGCACATATGTTGTGGGGAGGTCGTGTAGGGGGTGGAGATGGTTATAGGATGAGATTCCCCTAGAATGGTTGGAGGACGTGCACTCTGGCCAGAAACGCCTAGATCTCAGGGCTTCTCTGAAGAGGAGCATATACGGAGTGGGAATGGGCAGCTCCTGGACCTCAGGGCTGGAGATTGCTCAGGAGGCCCCCGTGGGATGGCTTGCTGCCAGCTCTGTGCCTTCTATTTGAAGTACGTCAGATGTGGTACCAGAGGCCTGGTGGAAGCCTCACTCTCTGGGCAGGGATTCTGTCATGATGTACAGCCCACTGTCCTTTCTGGAACTTCTTAGACAGATGGTTTTTCTTTTCTTTCCAGCTTACCTCTTTCTCTGCTAGTCTCCTAGGCAGATTGCAAAGAGGAATTTCCATTTTATGTCCCTTTTCTATGCTGCCTCATACAAATACTGTCCTCCATTTCAACATTTTTTAAGGCAATAAAGATGATAATCAATGCTTCCAAAATACTCATAAACCAGCAGTGGTGTTGTTACATGGTTCTGTGACTGGAGAGAAGAGGAACCTAGGGAGGGACATTTTCCTTCAAAAATCTCTCCCCATGACATCTCCTATTGTCCTATCCCAACTCCTAAGTACATATATTTTTTTGTTAATTATTAGCTTAGTTATAATACTCTGTAAAGGTTGCATCATCATTTTACTCTGAGTGAAGGGATTCACAAATCAATGAGCACAGTGAAAAGAAAACCTGGTTTTTACTGCTGGTTTTGCAAGTAATAGCCTGATGACTGTTAGCAAGTCGCTTCATCTCCCTGTCTCAGCATCTCATCTATAAAATGATGAAGATAATACCTGCCAACCTAATTAAGAGTTGTAAGGATCAAGTGAAATAATGTCAAGGAAAGTGCTTTATAAACTGTCAGGCATTATACAAATAGAAATGATGAGTGCTGGTAGAGAAATGTGAGATTATATTGGAGGCATTAAAAGCTTATAATAAATGTTTTTGCTTCTCAAAAATCTTGTCTGTTCAGATGAAACCGAGGTGTCTTTATTATAACTCCATTCCTCCAACTTCAGTCTGAGCTTGAACTTGAAATGTTCAGAGATTCTTAGAACTTAAATGAGTTTTAGCTGCACTATGGAAGCATATATTGACAAAGACTATGGTTAATTTTTTTAACCAATTTGTTGACTTTCACCTTTTTTTGAAAGAATAATTGTTCAACTGTGTGTAATTTTTGGGGTAAATATCTTTCCAATGTACTATAAGCTTCCTAAGGGCAGGTATCATATCTCTTTTGTTTCCCGAGGGCTTAGCAAGCTCAGTGCTTACACAACTCAGTAGAAGCTTGTGGGGTAAATGACCAGGGAATGTTTCTTTTATTTATATTAAGGGTTTTCATGTTTGTTTTCCTAACATAAAATTAGCCCCTTGATGCTGTGCCCTTCACTTTTTAATCACACTCTTTATTTTGAAAATAAGTTTATATTATGACCCAATGATTTAAATACATTTTCCTTCAATACTGTCATTCCAGGATAGAGCATATTGATATTATAATAACGTTTCCAATCTTTAGGAAGTGCTGCCATGATTCAGTTCCACTGTGTGAGCTGAATAAGGAAATCTATTTTTTAAATGTTTGTTTTATTTTTAATTGTGGTTACAATCACATAACATTAAATTTACCATCTTAAATATTCTTAAGTGTACACTTCAGTACCGTTAAGTATATGGACATTGTTGTGCAATGGATCTCTAGACCTTTTCCATCTTGCAAAACTCAAATTCTATGCTTATTAAACACTGGTTTCCCCTCCTTCCTACATTGTTTCTGTGATTTTTGACTATTTTAGATATAGACAAATATTTTTAAAAGACCTATATTGATACATTAGTTTTTATTTCTGCTTTTATTTATGTCTAACAAAGTCATATAGGACATCTGGATCATGTAATATTAGGTGATGTTTTCATTCTCCTTTATATACGACAAAAGCAGATATGAATTTTCTTTAATAAGCGTCAGAGATTTTATCTTTCTACGAGTAAACGGTAAAATAATGAGTGAATAAAGTATACCTTTCCTATAACATGTAAAGCTATAGGTGCTTTTCTAAATCAGAATAGATTTAGGTAAGGGAGGAAGAAATATGATCTATCTTTAAAAACTGCCTATTACTAAAGACTCATTTTGATTTGAAAACTCTTTTCTAAGCTAATTGAGACTGTGTTTTCACTCTTGGAGGGCAGAAGGTCTAGCTAGATCAGTGGTTCTCAAACCTGTATTGGAATCACCTGGAGAGCTTCTTCATGACCTGCATGGTCATACTGGTCCACCTCCCCACCCCTCCTACCCCCACCCCCAAGATGCTAATTCATTAGGTTTGGGGAGAAACCTGCAGATTTTCATTTTTAACAAGTTTCAGTGTGATGTTGAGCTCTGGGACTGGGGGTCACACTTTGGGAACTTTTGGTCCAGAGCGGTAGTTTCCAACATATTCTTTCAAGGAGTAAGAGGTGGTTTATCAGGGTTTATCAAGACTTGTCCAGTCAGTTTGCAAATGCTGTACTATAATCACCCCCTCAGGATTCATAGTGACTGTCAGCATATGAAAGACTCCTTGAGATCCTGCCTTAAGACGGCCTCTTTAATGTCGCTTCCAATATTTCCTAAATTTACTTGATTGCAGAAACAGCTTTACTTATCTTTTGAGGGACACTCATGTTCTATTGTGCATAATTTGAAAAGTACTCTGTAGGATAAAGAATTAGGAAAGTGTAAGGTTTTCAGTGTTATGGCTGAAAGTACAAGGTTATAAAATTCATGGTGGGGGGGGGCAATGGGTGGCTTTTCTCTCTTCCTTATCTTTAAAATCAATATAGTATAGTTGCATTTCCTAATGTGGAGAGGAATAGAAAGGACCTAAAGTACTTGAAGTTTCTTCAGAGATAGAAAATAAATGAAATGAAAATTGTACTAACCTTATATTCTAGTGTTTGTTTTGAGGTTGGTAACTGAAAAGTTCTATTGTGGTGTCTTAAATGGACTGTTTGGTTTTTCAGTTATGATTTATGTAAGTTTCACAGTAATAAGAGCACAAATTGGTTAAATGTGCAAATATTGTGGCAAATGCCTAGCCTGCAGCAAGCATTGAGGGGTGTGATGATACCTGCCTGAGACCAGAATGCACCAGGTGACGTCCTTTAGAGAGTAAGTAGTTCCAAGTCATGATTAAAAGCAGCCGTGTTTATCCTATCGTTCACCTGAATGCATTTTTCCACCCTTGTGTCTGAGGTGAGATTTCTGCACATGGTTATCATCCTCCAGAGTTCCAAGTGGAAGGATCAGAACAAAATTTTCTCTCTAGGAAGTGCCAAGAAAGTGTTCTACCTCCTGTTCCTGATGCCAAGAATAGGCATATACCTATGTTAGTTCCCTGAGCAAACCTAGCTTTACAGACATGGCTTCTTTGTATGCGTATGATTATCTCCTCCTTTTTGTAGATTTTTTACCCACAGTTTTTTTTTAATCTAGAGCCAAATAATATCACTGGCCAACAGGGCTCTGAGATTCTACAGAGACATAAAATAAAGTGAAGAAAGTTGATACCTAACATTACACATTGTTTATCTTCCTTCCCTTTACTTTTTTTTGGAGTTTTTACATTGGACATAGATATATTGCTTTTGAATATGATGTTCATGTCTATGTACAAGGTAAACACAAAATAAATATGTACTGAAGTGTGGTGTTTTCATATTGTGATAGATGTGTAACATGGAGTATAGCCCTGTCATGACCTCAAACCAGGTGGGCTCTGCAAGGAAATGCAAAGCATACTTTACAAATGCAGCTGAGCAAATTCTCTAAGGCAGATGTTATTACCTTCAATTTAAAATGTAAGGCTATCCAGAAATACTGCATAATTGGTCCAAAGTCATGCAGCTAGAAGGGGGTGAGAACAGTATTTGAACCAGGATTTGGCCTCCATAATCTACCCCATCACATTGCCTCTTACTATGTGGAAAGGACAGAATAGATGCTAGAATGATGCTTATTTGGAGAACAGATTGGAGTTTTGAAAGCAGAATAATGCTTCTCTCTGATTGAAAGGAATTATTAAGATGTGTAAGAAATAAGCCAAAATAATTTGTTGTAATACCTCAGTGTTAAATATCCATGTACTAACTACTGACGTTAGTTTGTCAAGAAAGCACTTTAAATAATAAAAACAATAATATGGAGCTATTTAGAAACCACTGATTTAGAAAATTTCGATATTCAGTACATGGGTCCCCCGACCAAAGACACACCTTGAGTTGTGTTTATTCTGTATTTATTTTCTGATGCCAATGGCATTAGGATGTCACTAACCTTAATGTGGACTTGGCAACTGCTTGTCCAAATTGACTGTGTTCATGTGTTCACAAATGGTAGTCTAATTTTTCATTTTCCTATGGGCATCTTAGAGTTAAAGCCATTTTTAGCCTCTAGTACGTTGTTTATACATGAACATTGAAGTGTTAGCTGGTGGTAGAAATAGTGTTTGAAAAATGGGGACTTATCAAATGATAGATTATATTTCGAACAATGAAATAAAAGCTTATTTCCAATGTCAGTTTCAGATACTTTAAAAGGAAGCAGCCTTAATCTTTCAGAAGAAATGGGAAGAAATCTGGTAACTCTTGGTGACTGATGTGATTGATTCTCTAAGTGGTTAGGTCAGTAAATTCATCCGTTCTACTAACTCGCCCCTAACGTTACATACGTTCACTTCTTTCCTTTGAGTGTATTCTTTGATTGCTGTTCTCTTCTCCCTACCACTAAAAGGGGAAGGATCGGATGCCAGTTTTGGGGGGCCCCCAAGTGGTTTCTCAGTCACCACTCTTCAGGGTGGCTCCTGTTGTCTGTCCAAATGTGTGTCGTAGTTACTCCAGGAACTGTACTGGATGATGTCACGGGTGCTGCCCCTGCAACCAAAAGAACAGGTACATCTGTGTCCCTGTCCTGGCCTCATTCTGTCCCACACCTTCTCACACCCTGTTGGTTCTCCTGTTCTGCATGACAACTGTTCTGTTCCCTCCCTCAGATTTATACTTCTGTTTGAAAGTGCAACCAATCAGTGATTTTCATCTGGTGATTCTTCTTCTTCAAGCCTTCAGTTAGTCCATACCAGATGAGCTCTATTGCTCATGACAGTGGGACTGATTCTCAATTTCCTGTGTGGGTTTCTTCATGTTGCCTGCAACAGGTAACCATGGTGTGGGCTTTCAAGAGTCCATGGTTTCTCATGGGCAGTGCCTGGAATGGAAAGGTGGGAAGATGAGGAATGTAGGGCCAATGTAGCCTCTCATTTTGTTTTAAAGATTTTATTTATTTGAGAGAGAGAGAGAGAGAGAGCGTGAGTGTGTGAGCGTGGGGTGAAGCAGCAGGGGAGAGGGAGAGAGGATCTTAAGCAGACTCTGCACTAAGTGCAGAGCTTAAATGGAGCTCAATCCCACTACCCTGAGATCATGACATGAGCAGAAACCAAAAGTTGGATGCTCAACCAACTGAGGCACTCAGGCGCCCCTAGCCTCTCATTTTTATACTTTTATGTGTTACTATTGTGGCCACCTGAGTGATATAGAACTAATAATGTGATAGTATTTACTACAAAATTGTTTTTGGCATTGAGCATTTACTAGGAACTTTTTATATCTTCTGAAAGTGAACATTTACTATGTTATTTAGTGGTTTCAATGTACAATAAACTGAAGAAACATTTTTATATTGTTTTTCATAGGACAGTCCTAATTCTGAATGTTTTTTTTTTTGAAGAAGATATTGAAAGAAACAAAAATACTTACTTGGAATGGAGCCATCTCTTTCCCTTGAGCTGAGACAAACCCACGAAATTTTTATGAA
This sequence comes from Phoca vitulina, assembly GCF_004348235.1. Classification (NCBI taxonomy): domain Eukaryota; kingdom Metazoa; phylum Chordata; class Mammalia; order Carnivora; family Phocidae; genus Phoca; species Phoca vitulina. The sequence continues at coordinate 16,780,144 of NW_022589708.1, read as the reverse complement.
AATCGTCCTTGGCATGGGGAAGAACTCAGGGCAATCTATCAGCATCATTTGGAGAAATTTTTCTTTCTTTTTTTTCTTTTAAAGATTTTATTTATTTTTTTGACAGAGAGCACAAGCGGGGAGAGCGGCAGGCAGAGGGAGAGGGAGAAGCAGGCTCCCTGCAGAGCAAGGGAGCCCGATGTGGGACTCGATCCCAGGATCTCGGGATCATGACCTGAGCCGCTTAACCAACTGAGCCACCCAGGCGCCCTTGGGGAAATTTTTCAAACTAAGTATATTCATCCTCCATTTCCAGATTCTGATATCCTTCTGAGACAGTCAACATCTTTGGAGAAGAAGCACTGTGCGGACCAGTATGTGTTGTGTGAAAAACCCCTTGGTCGTTCTGAGTCTTCCACCCTCTCAGCTCAGCTGAACTAACCAATGCGTTTGAGTGAAAAAAAGAGTTTCTTATCAGTTTTCTCTCAGGACTCTCAAACGTAAAGGGAACAGACCAACTAGGGAGATTAATTTTGGCTAAACAGAAGGAATATTTTTAATGGTTTTTTTGTTATTTTACTTTATATTTCGAGGGGGAGTGAGCGAGAGAGAGAGAGAGAGAGAACACTCTCAGTGTGGAACCTGATGCGGGGCTTGATCTCACAACCCTGAGATCACGACCTGAGCCGAAATCAAGAGTCAGATGCCTTACCAACTGACCCACCCAGGCACCCAAGGAATATTTTTTATTTTAAAGTTATAGCAATGTAGTTTAAAGAGTTAGGTATTTACCCAGTTAGAAAAATCTCATGCAACCATCCCCATTTCTCTTTCCATGGAGATAATCACTTTAAACTTTTTTAGATAATTTTTTGGGTACGTAACTTTTTTTTAAAAAAGATTTTATTTATTTATTTGACAGAGAGAGACACAGAGAGAGAGGGAACACAAGCAGGGGGAGTGGGAGAGGGAGAAGCAGGCTTCCAGCCGAACAGAGAGCCGGATGTGGGACTCGATCCCAGGACCCTGGGATCATGACCTGAGCCGAAGGCAGATGCTTAATGACTGAGCCACCCAGGCGCCCCTTGGGTACTTAACTTTTAGATTTTAGACATTTTGAATGATTGCCCACTATGGTGGAGGAGGATTTAGTACTGTGTATGTTTTCCAACCTTATTTATCTCTAATCAGCTCCAAACTAGGAATAATTTTATTTTTCTTCCTGATAGAAAAATACTAGAACAGAGGGGAAGGTGAGATTTTGAGGTAAAGGAGACAAAATGTTAGGAAATGTCATACTGGATGGCCTCAATTTTCTCCAGAAAATAAGGGATGGATTAATCTTCCACAATTGAGTTGCTATCAGCTGCTATCGGTAATTCATTAGGAAGTTAGATAAGTGTAAGCACTGTGCGGACCAGTGGACAATAATCGACTGATATGAACTGCTATGAGAAGTGGTCTCCACCAAATATAATGGGTTTGTTGAGAATGGTGGAATTTTAATTTTCATTATTTGCAAAGAACAAAAGAAGACATTAAAAAGCTGGAAGGGAGAGGTAGACAGCCTGGTGAATGTGAGAAATGACATGTGTGGTCTTTGTTCAGTTATGTATGCTAATGGAATAGAGGTCTATATGGTGAATAAGTCCAAACTGCAGGTAATACAAACTTTAAAACATTAAAACCTTTTTATATGTCTTTATTTGTGTGGATAAATATGGATGTTTGTTATTACATTCATTCACTTCCTGATATTTTTCTTTGATTTGATGAATATTTAATCAGTAATGCTAAAACCCAGAAACAAATTGGAGGAAGTACATAGCTCAGCAAATAGGTTGCAGAAGGCCTACCCACAATTTCAGATTCCTTTTGAAGGACTCACAAAGTAGATAATCTAAGAAATGGGTGATTAGGAATTGACAACTGTACGCTAGTGTTCCTATTCTCCGAGGGCAACACTGTTTTGCCTCGAATGTTATTAGTTTCTAGCTTTGTTTGTACATTTGTAATAATGAAGTTTAGCTTCTTGCAGACGGTAAATTAAAACCTATAGTTTTGTGCCTTTTTTAGGCAAGTGAGTCTGATTTTGTTTAAAAGGGTGTACTTGTGCAGCAGAAGAAAATAGCAGGGCCACTGAGTTGGAGTCCCAGAAGTGACTCCCTCAGGGCATAGCTGCGGTGCAGTTAGCAATGATTTTAATTGGACATCCAAACTAAGCCAACCTCAAATCATGTGTATGTCTTACAAATAGGGTTTATTATGTCTTTTAAGTCCTTTTAGAGGCTTATGAAGATTTATACCAGTAGTTAGCTGCTTTGTCTGAGCTACAGAGAATATTTAATAGTTTTTATCAGGATTAATGAGCAGCAGTGTCTCAACAAATGAAATTCTTTAGTATGTACATTGTAGTCATTTGACATTCTCTTTCTTCACTTGCACTCATGTTAGTAACAGGAGACACTTTTTGATATGTGCCCTCGTAGTTCATATATTTTTCAGATTTCCGTGAAACCATTATATAATGCATTTGTGTAGTTAACATTTTTCTAACCTCAAATTTGTCTGAGAATTATCTAGTAAATACATAAATCTTACAACTCTTGTAACATACAACGTTATAAAGATATTCGCTCCATTTCAGTCAACGAATACTTAGTGCCTACTATGGGCCAAGTGCTGGACATAAAATACTGAACAAATCAGTGCCTAGGGGAGTTTATGGATTAGAGAAATAAAATAAAAATGAAATTAATGTATGAGCCTAAATTGCAACAGTGTTGCCCCAGAGAAGTAGAGGATAGTGGGGGGTCTTTATCAGGGAATACTATGGCTTGGAAAGTGAGGAGAGGCCTCCTTGGGAAATAATGTCTGAGCTGAGCTGAAGGTTCAAGTAGGATTTAACTAAGTAAAGATGGAGGAGGAGGGAACTTTCCAGTCAGAGGGCATAGCAGCTGCAGAGGTTGAGTCAGACTGGGTCAGTCCTCCTTAAGGAAATGAATGGAAGCCATGGGATTGGAGCACAGAGGGGGTCAGGGAGAGAGTTAAGGCCACTTAGTTCAGGAGAGCTGTGTTAAAGATGTTGGTCTTTATCTTTGGAGTAAGATATGCTTACTGTAAGGAATTTTGACACTATTGCAGTCTATGGAGAGGAAAACTAAGATCACTGATGATCCTATTAACCCATAACCTCTTCATTTTAATATTTTGATGTTTTTAAAAATTGAAATTTTATTCATCAATCAGTTAAGCTGGCAAAAATGAAAAGTTACTGAATTGAAAAAATATTAAAACATTTCAGTTATCTATAGATAAAAACAAATGTTTCAGGGTACAGACTTGTAACGAGTAGTAAATAAGCCATGGAGATTCAATGCACAGTATAATGAATATAGATAATAATATTGTACTGTAATGATGTAATGTGATCAATTTGCTTCAAGGACAATCCTATTATAATATATGAATGTATCAAAGTAACATACTGTACACCTTAAATTTACAAAATGTAGCATGTCAACTTTATCAAATAAAAAACATAAATATGTAAATATACACTCTTTTCTTGAAGAGGGAAAGGAGTTGTAGTCCTCACTACCATGCTATATTACTAATATTTGGATTGGCAAGTAATTTCATAAGTTGAGCAATGATGTTTTGCACACTGTAGTCCTAGTTTGGCAATTTAGACTGTAAATCAGTGTTCTGTTTATATCTTTAACACACTTTTACCCTGTTGTCAGAAGATCAATTTGTATAATTTGCATTCTCACTTGAAATGACTTTATTTTCTATGGGATGTGTGTGTATGTATATATGGGCGTGTGTGTGTGTGTGTGTGTGTGTGTGTGTGTGTATGTTTGGTGGTTGATGGAGAAAATTCACAATAATTATATCTCTTAAAACCCTGCTTAAAAAGTTAGCAAAGCTCATGATGGTCTTTCTAGGTCATGTCAAAAAGTGTGAAAATTACTGGGGACAAAATTGCTGCCCTCAAGGACATTTTTTTTTAAATTTTTTTATTGTTATGTTAATCCCCATACATTACATCATTAGTTTTAGATATAGTGTTCCATGATTCATTGTTTGTGCATAACACCCAGTGCTCCATGCAGAACGTGCCCTCCCCAATACCCATCACCAGGCTAACCCATCCTCCCACCCCCCTCCCCTCTAGAACCCTCAGTTTGTTTTTCACAGACAATAAGCTTTTCGAGGACATTTTTTAAAAATTGTTGAAGGATAGACATTTCTTCTTATTTAGTAATTGTCGTAAAGGTATACTACCTAAATTCAACCCCTATGAGAAATATACATGAAAGCGTTTCGGAGACAGACGACAGGTGTATATGGAAGTACCAGAAGTCGGCAGCCTGGGAAGAGAAACGTCCTGCATGGAAGACGGACTAGGGAAGCGTTTCCAGAGTTCTGCCAGCCTGCAGTTAGAACCCTAAATGAGGAGGCACAAAGGGCCATGTGGAGTCTGTGATTTCACAGAGAGGCAGTCCCAACATAATCTGAGGACGAACAGAGCTCAGAGCGTATTGAGACCTCGAAGGCCTGGTTTTCAGAGGCTCTTCATGGCTCAAGGCATCTCGTGCAAATAATTTTTTTTTCCTTCTAAATTGGAGAAGGCTGTATCCATCCATGATTTAAATCCCCTATATAGTGTGTGTCTTGGTAATTCTTATACTATTAAACATTTTTTTTTGGCATTCTATGCAGCTTATTAGAGTGGTCCAACTGTTGATCCATTGTAGGGAAGGAATATGGGATAAGATCAGGAATTTTTTTTTTTTTAAAGATTTTATTTATTCATTTGAGACACAGAGATACAGAGAGAGAGAGAGAGAAAGCATGAGCAGGGAGAGAGGCAGAGGGAGAGGGAGAAGCAGGCTCCTCGCTGAGCCAGGAGCCCGATGTGGGGCTCGATCCCAGGACCCTGGGATCATGACCTGAGCTGAAGGCAGACGCTTAACCATCTGAGCCACCCAGGCGCCCCAAGATCAGGAATTCTTACACCCTGAGGGAATAGTGTAAGGAGAAGGTTTTCCTCCTCTGCCTTCTGAACACTTGGGTAGTGGCGCTGAAGGCCAGGTTTCTCTTTCCTCCCTCCTTCCCATCGCTCTCTCTTTCTCCTCTCCCTCCCTCCTTCCTTTCTGATGCTCCTAGTGTTTAGTGATGTACTATAAAAGAGCCTAGGGAGAAATCAAGTGATAACTTTGTAATAATGTATAGATAATTAAAAGTCATGAGAACATAAAAGAAATCCTTAAGGCTATTTTGGCCCAAAGTGAGCCAATGACAGAGAAGGCAAAGGCAGAGCGGTTCAGGGGTGAGGCTGACCCTCTCACTAAGCCTCCAGCCGAGAGTCTGTCCTCCCCCAAGTGGCCGGGCAGCAGGTCTCCCAGCTCTTTGCTAATTTTGAACAAAGCCAGTGTGTGAGGAGAGCGCTTGTGATTTATCTGTTACTGAGCCTGCCTTCTTTTCATCTTGAAGGACGTTATCATCACTTCAACATATTCCAAAGATACGGGAGAGGAGATGTGGAATTGAGTAATAATTAGGAATGTGGCACATGTTGCATTTCTAAAACACATCGAACTATCTTTAAAATATTAGGAGGCATAATCAAGTCTGCAACACATTTTGCTAATGATATTTCCTGTAACTTTTACCCACATGTATTGCAAGGGAAATGATATCCATATGTTCCGTTCATTTGCACAGTTCATTAAAGGGCACATTTAAAGGACTATTTGTAATCCTTTAAAAGTTTCTTCTTCCTGAAAAATAATTCAATTTTAAGGAAATCGTGTTTTCTTTAGTTTTCTTATAATTTTAATTTTGCACAAATATTTCTGTAGGAAAAACAATCTGTGATGACAAATGAATGTCACCATCAAGATTTGCTCCTAAGCAATCTCTTTATTTTATTGAATTTTATTAAACTGTCAATAAGCTTCATCAATTTTGATTTTAAGTAAAATTTATAAAAATATCCCTCTTAATAAACTGTATCTGCAAATTATCCGGAGTAAGCTGTTTGGTTTCTGAGGTTTTCATATTGCAGTACTCTGAAACTACAAAGTAGGACTCCTAAAAGTGAAATAATTACAAAGGATAATTAGCAGAAACATATCCAAAATAAGACAGTCACAACCATTTGGGCTTGATCATACCAAAAAATGTCGAGCAGGAAAAACACTTTGGAAATCTGTGTGCTCTCTCTTAATTTCAAGTGTGGATATTTTTAAGCCTGAAGTAATGTGATCAAATAAAGTATCAGCAGTGTTCTGTATCAACTGTAATTTAACACATCTGTCCAGAAGAGTAGTGAATAATGAATTACACTAATCAATCCAGATAAAAGAGATTTAATTAACATTAACATTGCCTCTAAATCTTTAAAAACTTTCTTTTTTGTTTTGTTAATCAGGGGTTCTAATCTAGGGATACTGTGAAGATGATGAAAGAACATTTTTTAAGGTAGATTTTATTAAAAGCATTTGAGACATTTAGTTTGTGGATAACATGAAATGTTTCTCTGATTTTCCTAAAAAGGTGCTTTATAAAATTAAAAAGGGCTAGGCAGTATTAACACTATAGTATCGCATTTACTTTAAAACTACTGTTTAATGAAAACATGTGGGTATCACACAGTTGTTCTATATGGAAGAAAGATGCTTTGCTAGATTTTAATCAGTATGTATATGAAAAGTTGACAGTGTCCGTATGAGCTGTGCTTGATCTCCAGTTTTCAGTAGGGCTGTTTGCAGGCGTGGAGGCTCAGCACTAAATACTCAGCCCACTAAGGTGGTGGGTGTTGCTGCAGGTGATTTCCACAAAGTGGTTCAGCCATCTGATAAGCAGATGTAAATCCTCCAATAACCCTGTGTAAGGCCGTCTGTGACCCCAGGCCAGCTTCACTTATTGAATAAGCACCAGAAGAGTTATGATGAGGACACTGAGGTAAGAACCTGAACATGGCCTTTTGACTATTTAGAATTCCTCGTTTTGGTCCAAAATGGGAAACAAAGAAGAGACCAAGGTCAAGAGTGATAATCTCCATAGATAGTGATGTTATTTATTGACTTTGCTAACTGGATTTATTAGTATCCTGTTGAAACCCCTGTGTAGCGAATACCACTGGCATTATTAATGCTTCAGGGCACAAACATCTTTAATGCAGAACAGCAGGAGATGAGGGGTGAACCCCAGCCTAGGTGTCAGAATGCCTGGGTCCTCCTCCATCCTTAGTCCTTCAGTGTGTCTGAGCTTCGGTATTCTCAGTTGTAAAATGCAGACAGTAATACCTGCCCTGAGGCTCAAACCCTGTTTCAAAATATGAGAAAGTACTGAAAGCTACTATGAAAATATAAGAATGATGTCATTAAACTGATTACTTAAAAGTTATCTGTTCACTGAAAGGCAAACAAAGGGTGAAACAGATGTATTTAAAAGTACTATTGGGTCTGAAAAAAAAAAGTTCCAAAATAAAGTTAAATTAATTAAAAAAAGTACTATTGGGGAAAAGCAATGATACCCCCTTTTTAAAAATAAAAATGCTGTGACGAGCAATCTATGTGTAGCACGTACATATTGATATGCCCCGACTTGTTGTATCCATATCTTTATATCCACTTATAAACAAAGATATATGTATATGGAAGAATATAGTCTCTGTTGATAAAATTCAGCTTTTCAATTTAGATGATCAAATCCTACAAATAGAGTCCAGGCAGATTTTATTTGGTACTTTTGAGCCATTTCAAATTTATGTGAATTCCAGCCTATATAAAAGGATTTGTTTATGTGTACAGCTTTCATTGCTTTCAGGATCAAAAGGTGAGCAGCAGCCCAGTCTGAAAATAAATATTGAAGTTTCTTTTACGTTTTCTGAATCCATCGCTCCTGTTGGCTATGGAAGGCTGGTATTTCATGGGAAAAAATAGCCCCTCATTTGGGAGATGTTGTTTTCTGTCACTTGGACTCATAAAATAAAGAGATATTTTCTATTAGTAGTATCATCCCTTGAACATGTACTTAGCAAGAAACTGAATATGGCAGAAATTCTTTAGTTGGTACATGGGATTACTTATTTTGTTTCATAGTGTTTGGTCTGGGCTCTAAATGAAGCAGGGAAGTTAATGTAACGAGACTCTTGGTAATCATGCAGAACGATTTGCTGACTTGATAAGGTCCAGGTGCAAATTTGTCAAGTCATTTAAATGCTCACCCCAATAAGGAGAGTTTCTATGTGACTTATTTTAAACTGTGAAAACAAAAATGCAGGCGATGGCTGCTGGATTGGCATCAAATAAAAATAACACAAATGAACAAGAGAATGGAGATATGACCGTGTACCCTGGGCACATACATTAAGAACTATTTCCACAATCTTTCCAGGGTTTCAGTCATAATATGCACTATGCAACCATTAACCAATACATTCCTCTTTTTCTTTTTAACAGTGAGGGGGGAAAAAGGGAGACAATAAAATGAGTAAATTGGTTCATTTTCTAGTAATCAAACAATTTGATTGAAATCTCAGTGATATTATCTCTGTAGTTACTCAGGAAATTGTATAGGAATAATGATCTTTGATGTGTCTGATTTCCAAAGCATCACAGATTGGTGGAACCCTCTTCCCCTGCCCATCACTGGAAGTATCATCACCCAGTCTGACTAAATGCATTTCACACCAGATTTCTGTGCATAGACAGACTACCCACTGCTGTGAAAATTTGTATAACTTTGGTGAGTCATTTGTTCCAACCTTTGACAGAAATAAAACTTCTGGGAACCACACTGATCTCATAACGTTATCCCCATACAGAATATGGTCTTAGATTTATAACTCAGCTATAAAGAATCAGCTTACTTCGGTAAATAAAATGTCTTTAAGAAAATATGTGAAAGCTTGCATAAAAGTCGTCTTTATTTTAAAAAGTGTACTCAGTATTATGGTCAGAGACTAATTAATGTCTCACTATGGTGATTTTAGGATTCTTTGTGCATATATTTTGTGACCTAAAATACTAATTGTGGCTGACCACTTGGGTAAAGAAACCAATCAAAGCATTGTCCATTGAGAAAATTAACTGGGAATCGCTATTTAAAATTAGATACATGCTGACGGATATGAATGCTGACATAGTATTGTGTTAATATGGGTTGAAGCCAGTTAGGTCAACATCTTGGAACACAGGATTATAAACTCTTACTGTCAAGAGTTTGGTGATTTCTGTCCCGTCCATTTCTTGATTGCCAGACCTCTGCTTTGGAAATCTGACCTGGGAGGTTACTTGTGACTTAGTGCTGGCAGTATGAGCCAAGTGACAAGTATTACTGTGCATTTTACAACTGAGAATACTGAAGCTCAGACACACTGAAGGACTGAGGATGGAGGAGGACCCAGGCATTCTGACACCTAGGCTGGGGTTCACCCCTCGTCTCCTGCTGTTCTGCATTGAAGATGTTTGTGCCCTGAAGCATTCATATGCCAGTGGTATTCGCTACACAATATGGCAGTTCTTAAAGACTGCTCTTGTCTCTTGATCTCAACCTTGTTTTCTATATTTAATTATGATTAGACTGTGGCTGTTTTGTCTGACTTTAGCCCTAGAACCATATATACTCTTACTCAGTGGGTTTCTGAACAAAATGTGATAAGCCAAAACTGGGAACTTCACAATTTTTAGTCTACAGTTCAACCCTTTTGCTATATACTTCTGATTCTTGGAAACTTACAACAGTTTCTTTATTTTATTATTATAGTTTAAGTGTCTTTTTTTCCTCTAGCCAGTAGTCTTTATCATTAGGTAACAGCAAATTAGACTACCCACTGCTGAACATTTAAATCACACTTGCATTTTATCAGGTCTGTCCCCCTGCCATTTCATCATTGGAATATTAATCCCTACAGCAATAAATATTAAGAATAAGCTAATTTCCCTAACTGGCCAGTCAAGTTAACATGAGTATGAACAAGCACTTCAGCATATGCTGATGAGGAACAACATCATGTGGGGTGGTATTTCCCACCCGGGGAGATTTCATCTTGTAAAAGACATCATTTGTTTCAGTTTATCTCTTCCCCAACATATGTTAGTTCCAAAAGCGTAGATAGTGGAAATAAAAGACAATTGTAAAAATGTTCCCTGTACTACAAACATTTAAAAGTTAAAATGCTGCAAATACTAAATACTGTAGTATAATTTTATTAGTTCAGTTTTGGAATTCTAATCCTTCAGTGATGATTGAGAATATTTAGCGGTGATGGAGAAACTACAAACCAACTTCACCATTGATAGAGCATTTTGTCGCAAAGTTGCCAAGAGCTAACTAAAAGCTTTATTATGTTTCAGAATGTTGTTGTTTGTTTGTTTTGTGAGGAGAATGAAAATTGAGATTCCCATACTGTTAACATGCAGAAAATTACATGATACCTTCAAGCAGATGTATAACTTCTAACTCATGTGAACACTTCTATAAAGATGCACGATTCGATGCCCTACTAAAGCGGCAACTCATCTTCTGTGGAAAGTCTTATCCAGAGAATATTCGTTTTGAGAGCTGAGGGGAATTCTAGCATTTTAAGAAAAGGAATAGCATTTTTTTTTTTTTTTAAGTAGGCTCCATGGTGGGCCTCACAGCCCTAAGATCAAGACCTGAGCTGAGATCAAGTCAGATGCTTAACCGACTGAGCCACCCAGGCGCCCCGGGGATAGTGTTTTTAAAAGAGATAAAAAGATGTAGCTCAGTAATATCTCTTAGTACGTAAAACAACCCCAACAATGGTATTTTTACAATAATATGATATTCTCATAAATATGCTCATAAATATTCAAAGAATGTATTTCAAAGACATGATAGGTGTTGCCTGTGTCTATCCTTATGTCAAGCAGAATAAATATATATGGAATAAATCATAAGTAATTTGTACAGAGTGTCTTGATGTGTCTGTAATGGAAATGAATCCCTCCCCTCCTTTTGCAGTTAATTTGCCCTAAATGATTAAAATGCACAGTTACTTTAAATGTGTATTTACCATGATTCTTTCCCTCTAGTAAAATGCCTAGATGATTTTTATACTCATATTTATTCAGTGTTCAAATACACAGTATTTAAATTTTTTTAGGAATCAATTTCTACAATTTACCATGCACCAGAAGCTGTTCTAGCAAACAATGGGTTAATATAATAAAGGTTTGTTGCTTCATTGACTAACGTGGCTGGCTAAAGACACCTTGTCCTTGGCCTCTGTGTCTAGTTATGGTCCCTGTATAAGTTCTTGTTTTGAGTAGCTGTAGTGTTATAGTTTTAGAGAACACTTAGAAATAAGAAACAATAAAAGGTTACCTCTTTTTACCTAACTTTTGAAAAATAACTAGCTATAGTATTTGGGAAAACTTTGGCAGTTCTGTTAAATAAAAATCCAGAAAAAATCTATATGAGATTTTTTCCAGAAATTAATATCTATCTTTATGAGTTAAAACTGTTAACTTGAAGCATCACTACATTTGTAAGGCTTGTTCGGTAACTCTTGGAAAGGTTGTTCAGGCCTCAAGTGAGTTGAGTTGCTGAGTTTGAGTAGAATTGAACTTGGTATTGTTGAAAGTGATGTAAGATTATTGAGTAGTGAACATTTTCTAGTATTCATTTTTCAAGTAGCTAACCTTCCCAGCCTCATTCTACCCGCCACCCTGCATCTCGCACACAGTGGTTTATATAATAGGGGGGCTGTATTACTGATTAAACCAGAATGAAGCACACTCAACAGCACACTTTTATTACTCTGCATTTGCTTTCCTTTTTTGTCTGTGTCTCTTCTAATGAGTTACATATGTAATTAGTACACATAGTTCTGGTAATGTATTCATTCATGGTTTAGGAAGTGAGGTTTTCAGCTTCATTTCCCCCTGGACATCTGACCTAGGAGCACAGAGGAGACAAAAAAGATTGTAACCTTTTTGTACAGTCTCGTTTGACCCTTGACACTCTATTCTTACTTCAATTATCATCCACTGTAATGATCTGTTTTATGTCTGGCTTAACCCTAAACCATGAGTTCCTTGAGAGTAAGAACTTTTGTCATACTCATGTTTTATGTATTCTGAGCACCTAATTAAGGATCTAAGTGTGTGCTCAATAAATGGGTATTTTCTGGGAAAATGAAAAAAGAAATAACTGTTTTAACCAGTCACATTTCCCACAGCTATTTTTTTTAATTGAGGTTCATTTTATCTATAGCAAAATTCGTGGATATCATATAAATGGTTTGATGAACTTTGACAGATGTGTACGTTTGTGTCATTTACCCAGGCGTTCGATAAGTGAAGAAGAAAATAAATTTTTATTCCAAATACATACTCAGGTATTTGGTTATTTGACACGTGAAACTCTTGGGTGGAATCAATCATTATTTTGTATTATTATTTTATAATGACTCCAAATTCTCTATGACTCCTTTCTGAACTACCCCCTACTAGAAGTAAAACCTCCATCCCCCTCAGGAAGAAGTTGATTTGGTGTGTGTAAGGTAGCTTGTGCATTTCCTTCTCATATTCCACCACATTCTGTGCTTGGCACCTGGCACGTGAGTGCAGGGAAACGTGCCCGCCCTCAGGTGGCCTCGAGTCTCATGGGGAGTTGAGACAGAGGTGTGAAAGCCTCCTGTCAGGGTTCTGCATTTTGTCTTCTCTCACGCTCTCCAGGAGCTCTCCTGTCATGTAATTATGGAGTCACCAAGTCTCCATTTTTGGCTCAGACCCCTCTCGATGCTCTAGCCTTCTGTATCTGACTGCCTGCTGGCTATTCTGCTTGGATATACCTTAATCACTGTAACCATAGCCTGAGAACTCATTATTCTCCATTTTCTCTCTACTTGTTTCCCTGCAAAGCCCCTGACACCCCCGGTAATAAATGGCTTCTAGTTCCTTTTCTGTTTTAGTTAATCGCACTGCCTTTTACCGAGTTGTCTAAATTAGAAAGTTGGGAATCCTATTTGACTTCTCCCTCATTTTCTACACATAATTGATGAGGTAGACTAGTAAATACTACCTCTCCATTTCCTGTGAAACCCATCGTTTAGCTTCTAGTACCATGGTCACTGTCTTTATTGAAGTCTTCACCTTCTGCCCCTTGGATTGTGGCAGCAGGCTTATAAAGAGTCTTCCAGCCTTAATTTATCTTCTGTTAATACAGTGTCCTATGTAGTGCCTGTGAACTCTTGTCATGAGCTATGCCTTGACTGTATTGAACTTATAGTTTCTCACCCATGCCTTTCTCTTTCTCCCCTCTGTTCATGATACATGGTCTCTTTCTGCTTGGGACTCTACAGTTTGGACATGACAAGAGGCTTCCGTATCTACACATCTCTTAAGAAACTGTCTTTTCCACAGTCCCCACTGAAGTGGGTGGCACAGCTCTGCTTTTCATAGCCCTGACCCCTTCTCCTCTATCTCCAGAAACAACTAATTGGACAAAGTGTGACATTTGAACCACGAGGAGCCAGTACATAGGCATGAAAAGATGACCTGGGCCAATCAGATTCCTTATATCTTAAAACTTTTAACTGAGAAATTCTGTTCTGAGAGAACCATGACTTAGGGTGCATTGAGACCAAACGAATACCTCAGTTACCATATATGAGGTAGAGTTGGATCCTTCACAAGTCCTGGCAAGGCAAGGTTACAAGGAGGTACAAACATGAAGGAGAAGCTGTGAGGTAGACAAAAGATAGGCAGAATAGAGGGTCAAAAATCTAGCTGTCAGTGAAGAGAAACACTTGGAGACATTTGAACAGAAGCTGAGTCACGTGTATCAGAGTGTGAGGTTCTTGTGACATAACTTCATTGTGCCATTTACTTTCCTTAAGGTTGAGTTATTGTGTTTGTTTGTTTGTTTCTTTATTTTTGGGTTCCTTGATATGTGTATCCTTGCTTCACCTCCCTATCTTAAAATTACTTCAGTGTGACTGTTCTTTACAGCTAAATGATCCTAAGTAAAATGATTTCCCCTGTCCTACTTCCTTGACCTCCACTAAAATGGCACTTCCTCCAGGAATTCCTTATCCTACCACAAAATATGGATTTGGTTGCACCAATTGTTTGTTGTCATGGCACTTTATCTTTACCTATTAAGTTATAATTTAGTTTGTATGGTCTTCTCTTTAGATAGGTCACAACTTGAGACTAGGGATTCTATCACTGAAATGAATTGTATAAATGAAGTAATGGTATGAAACTTAAGGAGGTTGGTGGACGGAGCCTTCATGAGGTGGTGATAGTTGAGCTGGGTCTTGCCAACGGCTGTCTCTGTGTCTTACAATAATATGGCTGCCACCACTTTTGGCTTGACAAAATATAGAGTATTAAATGCTGGAGGCACCTGACCTAACCCTTCTTCTAAAAAAATAAAGCATTTGGAGATGAGAGAAAGAGGTAAAGTGATTTTCCAGCAGGAACACATCTCGATAGATAGTAAGATTGCCAGACCAAAAATCAAAGTCTCTTCCCAATAATGCTGACATGGGCACTCATCAGAAAGGACAGATCTGCATACAGAATGATCTCATATTCAAGTAAAAGAACTTTCGAGAAACAAACATCAGCAATGACAACCTTTCTCCATCCCCCAGACCTCGCATATGCCCAGAGTTATTATAAATATTTTAAGTAATAAATTCCAGTAAGAACCCAGTCCCTTGGCCTAGCATTCAGGGATTTCCGGATTGAGCTTCAGGTGACCTTCCCAGTCGTTTCTCCTAGATCTGTGCATGTGCTGAAGGACTCCTTGGCCCTCTCTCAGGCACGTGTCTAGTGTTCCAGGTTTTTTTCCTTTTTATTTATTTTTATTATTTTAAAGATTTTATTTATTTATTTGACAAAGAGAAAGGGAACACAAATGGGGAGTGGGAGAGGGACTCCCCGCCGAGCAGGGAGCCCGATGTGGGGCTTGATCCCAGGACCCCGGGATCATGACCTGAGCTGAAGGCAGACGCTTAATGACTGAGCCACCCAGGCGCCCCATTTGTTTCCTTTTTATGATCAATTTCCTATTGCCCGGCACAGACTTTTGTCTCTGGGAGTCTAGATGAGGCATCTGTCAGTAACTTCCTCTGATTCTTCTAAGCTTATGTAATCAAAATCACTCTTTTCTTGTAGGTTTGTTTTTTTGTTAATGGGAATTAGTTATATGATGCCTCATATTAGAGTGATTTTTACACTTCTATTATTTCATCTATCAGATTGTGCACTTGCGGTGGGAGATGTTGCATCCAACCATTTCGATTACTGCGTCTGGAACTGAGTAAATATTTATTGAATAAATGATCTCATAGGATCATTCATTCCCTTCAACATCTTGCTTCTACCCCTCTCCGTAAAACTCAGGGGTTCCCTAGTCATGAACACTTCCCTTTTATACCAGAAGTGTCTTTGAGTATTTGCCACTTAGAAAAATATCTGAGGAGGAGAATTAAATGATCGTGACTTTTAACAGAATGATGAAAAATAATTTTAACCATAAAATTGAATCAATAAAACCCGTTTCAGTACAAACTACTGTTTTTTATGTTTGCGGGTAATGCAGAGCAATGTGTGATACAAATTCAGCCCTCATGGAAGCTTACTGCTTAGTGGAGGAACTAATAGAAATAAAGTCAGAAAACATGAACATTTGGAAGGGACAGTGATCACAAAAATGACTTCCATGAGTTCTATGTGAATTTTGTTGAATGTGTGAGCTCTTTGGGTCCACATGTCATCTTGGTTAAGATCTGCATACAGAATTGGCCTCTGGTGCCTGAGGTCAAGGTTAGAATCCCGGAACTGCCACTCCCATCTGCCTGGCTTGATTATTCTATTAAGATTGCGAAAGCACGTAAGCCCAGAGCCTGGCACAGAATGGGCACTCATTAGCCTTTCTCTGCTATTAATTTAGATCACAAATCCATGCAGCTATTTAAGGGTACGATATGCCAATGTCACTTGTAGAAGATTTGGAAAACTTACTTTTATTTCTGGCGCAATTACTTTTTTTAAAGTTATAAATTCTGTGTGATTAGTAGTATCAACGAGAAAGAGATCAAGTACTGTTCTTCAGGGTCTAAATTAATCATATGAGTAGTTATTCTCTAAGCAGATATTGCATCATACATGTCCAATAGCCTCTTAAAGCATTCAAAATTAATAAAGCAGTGAAGACATTAATCAGGGATGGTATCTAGCTGATTTGCATAAACTAATTAACGCCAGTAGTTACACCAAGCTGCAGCATAGCAGCACCTGGGCAAACCGTCACTCCCAGTGAAATAAGGTAGTGAGTCTGCAGAGTGGAGAGGGATTCTATCTCCAAATACACACCAAGGTCACCATTTACATAACGTGAGTGACAACAGGGAGCCAAATCACTGTGATGCATGGCTCTAGAGCGGGGATGCATCCAGGAAAATGTGGTGAGTGCAAAGCCAGGTAGGGCTAGCCTTGGGTGTTTGTATTTTAGCAATGCATTGAGATTCTGGGTCTTAGCACTGTATTACTGAAAATAAGTATTGATATTTATTTAGTCCTCTTTTATTCTTTGTAAATTCAGCAAGTTCTTTGTCTGAATGGAAGTATAAAAATAGGAGTGAGGGCATAGAGGAGAGAATATAGAGACCAATTCTTATCTCTAAATTTATATCTAATTGAACCTTTACCTGCTTATTCTGGTTCCCATATGAAGACTAATCCTGTTCAATTGGCAGACATTACCTTAACCTCAGCTTTACTAAGTCATTCATTTATTCACTCAGCAGATGTTATTGGGAGCCTGGTAGCTTACTGTTACTGTCTTTGGTAGAGGGAATGCAAAGCTGAGGATCTCTGATTTCAAAGTTTCCAGAGTCTGAAACTTGGTGCTTTGTGCAAACACATAATTAGACTATTTATGCCCCAAAATGGTGACACATGGAAATGTACTAATGATACTTCCTGAAGGGATCTTGAGGAGGTTTCACAGAGAAAGCTTAGTTTAAAATGACTGATATATATGCTTGACTAACAGAGGCTAGGAGAAAGAATTCTGGAGCGGGGACACCATGTAAGTTACTCTTCATGGTTGCTAGAGTTACTCTCTTCATCATGCATTTGCTATGCTGATCCTTGTTGATATTAATTTGTGCACCTTGGATTGGTGAGGGGTGAGGAAGGGCAAGAGGAAATATGGAAGGGAAGATATTGTTTTCTTTCATAGCTTTGAATAAGATGTGTCCACTTTACATTGGCAGGTGTTTGAACATTGACTCATTTAAATTGTTCCTATCAGCTTCAGGGGTCAGGTGCCTCTTTATAGCTTATAGATAACTGGGGGAATGTTATAATTACAGTTTCTCCTTCCTAGCACAAATGCAGCCTTAGGGAGAGAAAGATTCTGAGACACGTTTTGGCCAGTGGATATCCTTTGTTGGCCAGTTGGTATGGTTCCTTTGGCCAGATCCAACACTCACTAGGACTTCTATTGTGTCTATAAATGGCAGACTTTCCTGGAGCATCACGTTAATATTAGCCCTGATAGACTGTTCATTTAGCAAAGTGACCACATATTTCTAGGGTAAGGAATAAGATTATATTAGCAATTTCAACAATCCTGCAAAACTTCCTCTTATGAACTTAGTTTAGTCATATAAAAATAAAATATAATTTATTCAAACTTCTGAAAAGGAGATCAAAATTAGGTCACTGTAGATTTTCCTCTGTCTGTGAATATAGAAAGTGTTAAGCAAAGTGTTATGAAGGCCTGTTTATAAATGGGAATGGGATGTGGGAATGCTGTGGGAACACTTTCTTTTCTAGCTAATGGGATGTTACTATTTTAAAAATTACATTCTGAAATGTGTGGGATCTGGTATGTTTTCTGCCTGAGATAATGTATATTAATTTACTTCAGTCTTTTTGATTGTAAAAATCTTTAATTTGTACTGGTAAATGATGAAAAAGCATATGGTCCATCTATTTCTAGAATACTATTCAAGTGATCTTGCTACCCTTTGGCCCTATTTTCCTTCCCCAACGGACTTCCATATGGATTCAGAGATGTTTCTCCATCTTTGGAGTGTTCTTTAAGAATAGCATTTTGTATTCACTGAGTATACATTGAAGTAATTTAGATAGTGAAATGTTGACATTATTTGTGTAAGTTGACAAAAGAATAACTTGACTGTTGTGCGGTTGAATGTCAGAGAAGAGTCATATGTCTCTCATAGGATTAGAGAGGTCTTTATTAAACAAGGTAATCCCCCTGATTGAATGGAATTTCTGGAGGTGAACTTGTCTGCCATTAAAATCTACTCTGTGAATTGAATGCCTATAGCAGAAGTTGAAGACAGGTATTTTTTGTGCCAGCCAGATGCTATTCCTCCCAGTGTAGTCAGGACGTAGAATTTGGTGAAGGAAAGGCAGACTGCCGTAGTGGGAAAACCCAGGCTTTGGCAGCACATAGATTTTGGGTCAAAATCTGATTATTCTGTTTGCGAGCTTGTGAACTTGGATAACTTATTCAGTTCTGCTTGAACCTTTTTTAAATTTTTAAATAATACCTATCTCATGGGATTGTTGGCAAAATTACATAAGTTAATACAGACAAAGTATTTAGGACAGTAATAGGCACAGTAAGTGTATATTATTATTATTATTAATGGTGATATCTATAAACATAAATTCTCATGAGTTTTTGAGCATATCAAACATAAATACCCAACCCATGCTAATAGCTTTCAGCATAAAGCCCAGGTGATGACAGTACTTGGGTTGATGAAGAGTATGGATCAAGTTTTCAAGGAATCAGGGTGACCCTGAGGTTAGTAGATGATACACAACAGGGAGGAGGAAAGAGTTCTTAAATGGAATGGGTAAACTTCATACTATTTTAGAAATTCTTAGATAATATAATAGTGGAATAAGCAGTGCAGAGTTGGGAGGATGCTAACCCTAATTCTTAGGTGAGAGAAGAACATTTGAGCAGGCATTAGGGGCAGTGTCTGTAAGATTTTCGATTAAGGTAAAAGACGGATTTTACATAAAAAAAGGGATTTGAAAATGTAGGTGAGATGATTTAATACCATTGAAAGGGATTCTAAACTGCACCATGAAAGGGAAGGTGTTTGTTGGGACTTGTTCAGAGGAGACGAAGCGCTGCCAGCAGAAAAATGCCATCATAGGGCTTACATCTTGGATGTGACCAAGGGTTATGGACCTGTGCAGTATAGTCATGGCAACCCGTGGAAGGTTTTCAAATAATTCCTGCTGGCTTGCCCGTTGGTAGATGGCAGGTGATAGCCTCATCTGTAGGTATTCTTCCTGGCTTTCACAGGGCCCTAGTGTCATATCTTCTAGAAAGTCTCTCTAGAATCTTCCCTATGTGACTGGCTTTGCCTCTTTTCTCTCTTCCCTCTCTGATTCGAGAAGTCCTGGCTCCATATTTAAACTTCTCCAAACATTTGAGTTCCCTGTAGTTATGGCCATGTTTTGGAGAATATAACAACTGTTAAAGGGAAATTATTATGGCACTTGTTAAAACAGCAAGGCAGATTTTATTAGAGCTACTGCAGTAGGGGAGAGAAACTTAATTATAGAACTGAGCTCAACTCCATATATGGCAAAGAGAGACAGTGATTTAGAGCCAATGGGCAGAGTGAGGGGGTCAGCGAATGGAAAATTACTAAGAGGAACTTGATTAGATATCAAGGATGGGTAGGTGATTCTTACTAAATTGGGCTCAGCAAGCCAAAGACAAGGTATAATCTAGAAGAGCACTCAAACTAGACCAGTTTTGTCAAGGAAGGAGTTCTTGTCACTTCAGAGAGGCTCTGCCCTCACTGTTTTGGCAACTTACGTTTGTAGAGGCTGAGAACTTCTCACCTCCCCTCTTCATTCTACCCTTCAGCCTCCATTCCTGATCTTTGGGTCCTTGAAACCCACAAAAGAATTAGGTCTCCACTCCCCATTTGAGATCATGGGGCTGGAGTAGGTGATGGGCACAGGATTCAGATTACTTACATTCCAGTTACAGCGGTCATTCGTAACAGTGGCCATCCATGAGAAACACCTGGGATACCTTAAAACAACCAGCCAGCAAGTACAAAGCAAAAAACGAAAACAAAACAAAACACAAAACTCTATCTGACTTCACCCTAGGCCAATTAAATCTGAGTCTCTGGCATGGGTCTAGGCATCAGTATTTTTGATCAAACTTTTCTGGTGATCTTGATGAGCAGCCTGGGTTGAGACCAAAGACACATAAGGCCTCCAGGCCAGCATCTGATGGGGATCTCAGCTTGCTGTTGTTTGGGGACCACAACTCATGGTTATTGTTAGGACAGTCTGGATAAGAAACTGCCACTCTCTCCAGCCAACTGTGATGCTCTGCCAAGTAGTCCTTTATTCCTTCTGGGCTTGAAGCCCCTCCTCTGCAAAGTGAGCCTTCGTTTGCAAACCTGTAGGTGACTATAGCATTAATCACCTCCCTAAACTTTTAGATGAGGGAGCAGAAAATAAAATCCTTACCGTATACGTTATAGGTCAGTGAACTCATCAATAGTATATCATTTAACTTAACCTTCCTAACTATCTTGTGAGGTAGGCATTATTATTCTGTTATTTGAAAAGTTAACATGATTTTTTCAAAGTGACAACAAGTGAGGGAGCTGAAACCCTCTCTTTGTGATGTCCAAAGCCATGCCACCCCCGTCCTTGAAAGAGCCACAGAGACACTATTGAAGATAGAGAGCATTACACCTCTTCTTATTTCTTGAATGTTATCTCATCCTAAATGACTATTCCTTTTTACATATGTCTTTTCTCCTGTTCTAGTCACGTAGTCTTACGTTAGAACCCACAGATGTGTTATGGATGACTTAACAACTCTATTCTTCTAAACTTTTCAGATTGCATTTCATATAGAAAAGCGCTCCAGATTTGATTTTAGTTTTCTCATATTTCCTAAATGACTTTATCAAGCAATCTACTTTCCAGATTTGTTTTTATTTTTTCTATTTTTCTAAATGTGCTTATCAAGCAATCAACTTTCTGTATCCCATATGCATGGAACTATATTGGAAAGTAAAATATTAAAACCAAAGAGCAGAAACTACAGATTACCAAAAGATTAAGGTAGCCATAAATGTGCTTTTTTCCTATGTAAATGAATGGAGGGTTGTTATATTCAGTTCAAGCTATGTTTACAATATTAACAAATGGGGTTCAGAATATGCTGTGCATAGTACATAACTTAAAGGAATCATGTAGTTGAGTATCAGACAGTCACATTTCGATATATACTTATTGAATGCCTTTTGTTAAAGAGTACAGAGCAGAAATATCAAACAAAATAGTTATTATTTTATGGGAGAAAGTTAAAATGTGGATCCTAATGGTCATGAGTTCAGCATGTGATGAAAACTGAGGAAAAAAGTTTAAGTGCTGAATTTCAAAGGTTTTGCTATTTCCTAGACATTTTCTTAGCAATTTCTGATAGTTAGGAGTGAGAGAATTCTATTTATTAGCCAACATATAATTAAATAGAACCAACTTGTTTTCCTCATTGTTGAGTTAGATCTTGAATATATTCAGAAAATATTTTATTTAATTGCTTGATGGATCTGATTACCTGTCTTCTTGAAAAAGATTTCTGAGAGGATGATGGAATGTATAAGTCTAAATTTAAGAGGAAAAGTAAACAAATTTAATACCTTACCATCAGAAATAAAGTTGTTAGGTATTCCATATAACTGATCGATCTAAGATTTCACTTTAAATAAATACTATCTCCTAGGGAGTCGTGTGAAAATATCTGATATTATAAAAGAATTTAATTTACTTAAGATTCAAGCTAAATTCAGTGAACCATGGGATTAAAATGAATCTTGTCAAGCCATTTAGTCCATCGTTTTTGAAGTTATACATTAAAAACATACTATAAGTTTGAGAAGCTATTCTTTCTGATCGTATTGGACTAGATTCTCATTATATATTGCACAGTACCTATTTGTTTTTCTTTTTTAAAACATGTTATGTCCCCTACCAAACTTTAAGTTCCAGTAGGGCAGGCGGCATGTCCTGTCTTTGGATCCCCAGTACTTATAATGGTGCTTAGAAGAGCAATAAATGAAGCTTAGAAGTTCAATGATGCTTAGAAGCTCAATAAATCATTTTGAATTTTTATTTTTTATTTCTGTCTTAAAATATTGCCAGTGAAAGACTTATCCTAGCTTCCCTTGGTAACCAGTTGTAGAATTTTGCTTATACTTAACCTAACTATTCCTTCTGAATTGCAGGAAAAGAAAGATTTGACAGATACATATTTTTAACAAGATATATCTATGACAGTAGTAGAAATGTAATTCATGGTATGGGTAGAAATATAGCCATATGTTTGCCTAATCAACTTAAATCTTGCCTGCCAAAAGTGGTCATGTATTCTCATTGTTATCTCACAATTATACATTAATATATTATAATCTGGCTCTTCAACTAATTCAGATTTTATGATGAATCAAATAGGAAGTGGGATGAAATTTATCTTTGCTTAGTAATCTTAACCACATAGGAAGTTCAATCAGTGGTTATTTAAAGTGCAAGTGGAGAAGTTAAAATATTTAGAGTACTTTAAAAATTGTCATTATAATAAATTTGCTAATTATAAATCATTTATACCTGCGCAAGAAAAGAGACACAGGTGAAGTGTGAAGGGCTCTCTCTGTCTCAGCTGCATCACGTGGACCCAGAATGGGTTTGTGTGTATTATTGAGCATGGTTTTAAAAATCGCTATATAAATGATATAAACCAAACTTTCCTCCTGATCAGTTATTAAGAGTCATGAGGCTTGGGTAAGAAAAATTTTATAATAATACTCATTTTAACTGAGAAATGTTATTGTTAGGCAAAAAGTTGCTTGAGGGCGAGAATTACACCTTGTATCCACAGTGACTGAGAAGTAATTGCTCATTGTAAATCGTCTGATGTTGGTAGAAGTTATTGAACCAAATTTAAATAAATAAATCTATAGCTATGTATAATTTAATTTCTGAAACTTTGGTGCAGATAAATAAGACTTGACTCCATTTATAATCTTAATTAATTTATAATCTGAATGTTTCTTTATGATATGTGGCTAAGAAATATAAGGAAGGTGAATTGCAATACTCTGTTCTAGAAGCATTTCCACTGGGAATACTGACAATCACTGAGCAGTTATCTTCCTAAACACTCTGCTGTGAGAGATTGCTGGTTCATTCATTCATTCATTCATTCATCTGGTGTTTGATTTAATGAGCTTTTATTAATTAGGTACTATTGTGAGCAAAGTATGATACTGGCACAATGGATGGATTCAGGTATTTTCCTCCTTTCAAAGAGGTCTTAATTTCTTTTCAGAAGACTATGCAGTTTATAGGCAAATTATATACAAGTAATTCTTATTTACAACATAAACACTGTGCTTTTTGAAAAAACTTTTAAAGGGTCTGAATGTTATAAATTGTGACTTTTTAAAAATCATAGAGCCAGAATTTTAATATGTAAATATCTCTGTTTTCCATAAAGAATGACTTTAAGAACAGCCATTTCACTGTTAGATTTGAAATATAAACATAAGGGTAATTCATGATATTGCTATTTTTTTGGTTGGTATGAATATACCCCTTCATGCTTGTTTTCCTTTTTGGAGGACTGATTTTAATAAGATTACATATATCAAATCACTTTGAAACCACTCTGTTAACATAATATATTATAGTATGCAATATGATATATTTATATATGTATTTTTCTAAATTAATGAAGCCTTTAATAATATGACTTATATTTTAAACTATAATTGGTATAGGCAATTTGAAATATATATACTTTAGTATAAACATAGTCATACAGAAAATATATAACTTGGGAGAAATATACAGGAATGTAGTAAGCTATGATTATTTTTATGATGCCGTAATTTGGGGTTTTTAATTTTTAAAATAAATACATAAGAAAAAAGTCCTGAATGGTTAGGCAGTCGTGTGGGGATTTTATTTATTTAGTAATACTACTGTTCTTTGGTGGTTCTTACTTAGACATAAATTCCAACGTAGATATGGTAAACACAGGTCCAGCTTTCCCCGGGACAGCCCTGATTTATACTTGTTGCACCATATTTATTAAAAACATCCAGCTGCAGTATCAAAAGTGACCTGGTTTGGGTGAAGAATGATATGGTCATTGGAGCCATAGAGTACATTGTGAGAAGGGTTGTTTGTTTGTGAACTAGCTGTGAAAGTTGACGATACCACCTTAGATTCCTAGGAAGACTGACTTGACCAGTTGCCATCGTGAATAAATATTTTGCACAGTGTTATGGAATTGGAGATGTCCGAATCCCTACTTCTGTCTTCCTTGTGAATAGTCTTCGGCCTCTGCTTGGATACCATCTGCGACCACCTCGAAAGTACACCTTCCTTCTGCTTCTCAGCTGTGTCCTTAAATGCTTGGGAGAGAGGCGCAGCTGCAGAACCATACAAGAAACACTGCAGCCAATTGTTTTTCCAGTCCAGGAGCTCCTCCAGGCTTCATCTTCTCCCTACTCCTTTCTGCATTACTTCCCCTACTCTGTGGGTTTTGAACTTTCCTTTATTATTGAGACATCTGCCGATGAAGGTCCATATGAATGGGGCAGGTGGATTAGAGTTCTCCAGACAAACAGAAAACAAGAAGAAAAAATATATATGAAGATGGATTTATTTTTTTAAAGATTTTACTTATTTATTTGAGAGAGAGAGTGAGAGAGCATGGGGGGGTGTAGGGTCAGAGGGAGAAGCAGACTCCCCACTGAGCAGGGAGCCTGATGTGGGACTCGAGGGACCCCAGAATCATGACCTGAGCTGAAGGCAGTCGCTTAACCAACTGAGACACCCTGATGCCCTGAAGATGGATTTGTTATAGGAATTGGCTCATGTGGTTATGGAGACTGAGAAGTTCCACA
Source organism: Phoca vitulina (assembly GCF_004348235.1). Classification (NCBI taxonomy): domain Eukaryota; kingdom Metazoa; phylum Chordata; class Mammalia; order Carnivora; family Phocidae; genus Phoca; species Phoca vitulina. The sequence goes on along the minus strand of NW_022589708.1, from coordinate 16,755,159 downwards.
ATCAGTCATCTGCAAGCTGGAGACCCAGTGGTGCCATTTCGTTCAAATCCAAGGGTCTGAGAACTGACTTTAAGTCTGTGAGTCTGAAGGTCCGAGAGTGGGGAGCTCTGATGTCTGAGGACAGGCAGGGGAAGATGGATGTCTCAACTCAAGAAGGGAAATGGGGAAGTTGCCTTTCCTCTGCCTTTTTGTTCTCTTTGGGCTCTCAGCAAATTGGATGATGTCCTCCCACGTTGGAAGAGGGCAAGCCTCTTTACTCAGTCTACTGATTCAAATGCTAATCCCCTCCAGAAACATCCTTACAGACACGCCCAGAAACAATGTGTTACTGGCTGTCTGGGGATCCCTTAGCCTACCTAGTCAAGTGATAGGTAAAGTTAACCATCACAGTGAGCAAAAATAGGATCACCCGTAGGGGCACTTTGGAAACATGACAGAGTCATATCTGTGTCACGGTAGTTGAGTGGGTGCCACTGGTTTGTAGTGACTGGGGACTGGAGCAGCTTGGCTCCCTGCAATGCACAGAGTTGTCTCTTATTCCGCACGCCTTTCAAATGTTCTTGAAGACATTCCTGCAAATGAAAAACCTGTGTATAATTTTCTGAGTTTGGAAACTAACTCTATTATTCATTATAAAAAAATATATTCCTGTTGTGTTATTATGCAGTGAATTTTTCAGAAATGCCACTATCATGTAAATTGAAAAAAAGACTATGGTTTGTTGTGTTCCATATTTTACCAGGCATTATTCACTATTGTAACAAATCATGGTACTGATGGCTAAGCTGATTTTGGTACTTGAATAACTGATAAAACACATTATGTCTGTCCTCTCATTATTTATTTATTTTTTTTAAAAAAGATTTTATTTATTTATTTATATGAGAGAGAGAGAGAGAGAGAAACAGCATGAGAGGGGAGAGGGTCAGAGGGAGAAGCAGGCTCCCCGCTGAGCTGGGAGCCCGATGTGGGACTCGATCCCAGGACTCTGGGATCATGACCTGAGCTGAAGGCAGTCGCTTAACCAACTGAGCCACCCAGGCGCCCTGTCCTCTCATTATTTTCATGGCCTTCTTGTGAAGTCTGGTCGAAGCATTTACATATTGAACTACTATTATTTTATTACAATTTTTAAAAGTTGAAAGGTCCTTTTATATTATAGTTAGTACATTTTACTGATAAAGAAAAATATATACGTGAGATGGGTTCTATTGTCTGTGAATTTTATTTCTGATATAAAAAGGGATTGAGTCTCAGAGACTTAAGTGCCACTGAATCATCCCTGCCTTAGGAATCCAGTTGTTGCCTTAACCATGGCCCTTAAACCCAGGCCTCCGACATCCAGCAAAAAGGGCAGCGCCACGTGTGGAGGAAATTCTGACACCCTTTCTAGCTCTGGAAAGTTCTGCATTTCAGGTAATTCTTTTGCAGGGAATGAGATATGGCCGGCTGCCTCTTCTACCTATGTATTTGACATTTTCCCTGTGGAGACATGCAGAAGAAACCAAGATTTGTTTTCATGTGATGATTCTTTAGATACTTTAATACAGCTAGCATCCATTTTCTTCTCCTAATCCTTCTCCAAGTGCTTTGAGGGCCCTGCTCATCTCAGTCATAGAGTGAGGCTCTTCCTGCCCAGACACAGGACATCCTACTTCCATTATCGCAAGCAAAGACAACACCACTTGTTTATTTATTTGTTCTGGTCATACAGGGATAATGATGGCAGATATTGCGATTGACAACAGCGAAGGCCGACAAAGTCTGTTGCGATGAATGGCTAAGCTATACTCCCCTCAAATCTGTATGGTTAGTTTTGTTATGCCTGGAACATCCTAGCAGCCTGTAGAGATAGTCCCCTTGTAAACAAATAATGACATGAATAGAGGGAGATGTAGCCCCCAGCTCATGTGTTGTGCCAGGTGTCCGGCCTGTACTCTAACCCGGATTGTTAACAAGGTGGTGATAGGATTGTGACAGAATCCAAACTGGATACAAACTCCTGGTTCAGGAACAGTCTGAGACTGTGCCCTTACAAAATTCTCAGCTGGATGTGTGTAAACTGTCGAAGGTTCCAGGTTCCCCGGGCAGGAAGGTCTTTGGGGTGGGCAGGTAGAAGAGTGATTTTTAGCCTCTGAGATTCAGGAGTGAAAAAGAGAGAGAAGCCAAGGAGAAAATGGGTACCCTTTAATAGAAGGCTGGAAGAAAGTTATGTGGAATACTTGCCAATAGTATGTGAGTTATAAATAATTCATTCAGAAAGTTACTTTGGCTTTGAAGAAGATACCTAAGCACCCTAATTGTATCATCATTTCACATCTGTCTTATATGAAATTGGCAGTACTTCCGAAAGCATTATCAAACCAAATAACTTTCTTTTTTTCCTTCTCCAGTTACAGAGTTTCTTGAAAACAGTCACTTTTAACCTCTGGTAGCTTTCAGTTCTTTTCTTTTGTTGAAGTAGTTTTTTTTTGTTTTTGTTTTTTTTACACTTTTTCATTTTTCAGCATATATCTTCCTTATTTGTTTCTAAGTGTCAATAGATCCCAAGGACAGGGTATGCTCATATCCCTGCGTATGTGATGTGTGGCCAAAGGTCTTAATTTCCATGTCTGTTTCCTTTAGCACTGTGAATCGTATATACACACCTCTTACTTCCTATTTTGAGTTTTTTTTAAAAGATTATTTATTTATTTGAGAGAGAGAGAGAGAGAGAGTGGGGCAAGGGGCAGAGGGAGAGAATCTCCAGCAGACTCTGTGCTGAGCGTGAAGCCTGATGCAGGGCTAGATCTCGCAGCCCTGAGATTGTGACCTGAGCCAAAACCAAGAATCGGTCGCTCAACCAACTGATCCACCCATGTGCTCTCCATTTTGAGTTTTTAACTAAGCAAGAAGGACCAAAACTGATTAAGTACCAGTGGCTTACTTACATTATTGTTATTATATTATTGTTATTATTTTATAATCCAATAGCTTATTATTTATTCTATATTCTATATTATTTATTCTATAGCTTATTAATCTGTGTCCTATGTTCTTTATCTTTTTAACAAAGACAACATAGTTTCACACAGCCTAGTGATTACTGGGACGAGCTTGCAGTGTTCTTCCATCATTTGATAACAATTTCCTTTTCGCCTTTGATAACCTGCTTTAAGTTCTCAAGTCAATATCCCTATACTGAGCCATTTACTAAGGGAGGTGTTCATTGTGAATAGCATGGTCAATTAAATGAAGGATAATTTATTTAGTTGAGCACCTTGAAATCTTTAGCTCGCTTAAAATAGGAACTCAACAATGGTTCCACTGGCTGATGTACAACTTTGTCTTCTCGGAAACCTGATGTGCCCAAGAAGATTCGCCCCACCAGTGGATGATTTGATTTTAACGATATCCTATTTGGCTCTAAAAATCGTGCTGAAGCCATCTTTGGCATGCAGTTAATAATGTAATTTAGTCTATGATGGCATTCGGTGATAATGGAAGAGATATTAGAGACATAACCATTTTCATATTTAATAGAGAAGCAATGTGTTCTAGGTAATGAAGTTAGGACTCCAACCTGCCATTGTCAGCACATGTTAACTCTGTTTCAGAGATCCTTTTTTAGATCTAAGTAAGTATAATTCTGTAATTTCCCTATACTCATTCTGTTAGATGCTTTGCTGTTGAATTTTTGACATAGTAGCTTCTAGGATCATTTGTTTGACGCAGCCCAAGAGTAAAAACAACCCAAATCCAACAACCAAACAAAAACTAAGAACCAATAAAACCTTTCAGGCTTGAAACTGTAGAAATGAAGTAGTGTTTCTTCTCCCTGGATAAGTAAAACCAATCCATTATTTGAATGTCGAACAGCTAGCCAAGTTGTACACTTTCTTTTGAAATAAGATGGGAATGTTTTCCATCAGTTTCTCAACATTTGGTTGGAATATGAAAGATCATGTTAAAGTGTGAGCATAACAGAAAGCACTTGAGCTGACCAGCAGTGTGGCTTTTGAGCATTTCTGTGCTTTTTGTACAACATGCTCTTACTCCATGTTAAGGCATTTCTGTGTGGGAACAGGAGTTTTTAATCCACTCCATTGTAACCCATGTAAATAGTATCTTGTGTTCACCCTTTCTTTTCTGTTCATACCTGTAACAGAATTCTATTCTCTAAGAATTATATAAATGAGGGGATTATACATTTACTGTTCTCCAAATTGCTTTCTCACAAACACTGTATAGTGGGGATTTTTCTGTATTGGCACATACTTCATTCTTTCTAAGGCATGCCTAGTATTACTTTATAGGTGTGACTTCCATGCTCATCTTCAGATTGTTCTTGATTATTTTTCCAGTTGTAAGTTTGATGCAATTAGAGGAATCAGAACCATTCTCTGAGTTGTCAAGAGAATTCTATTCTGGTTTTCTTTGCTCTAAAATGTCTTTTTGCGGTGAGTTCTGATGTCATCAGAGATGAACAAAGAAAGCTTGTAGGTAAGCTGAATTGCATAGGAGAATGGATTTTCTCTTTTTTTGGCTTAATTTTTCACCCAATGATTTATTTTATTCTTTGAAAAAAACACAATGTAAAGAGTCAAATAAAGAGGTGATATATGCTTTTTAACCTAGCCATTGTAGGTGAGACTGGTCTGGAAAACAACTCCAGAATCCAAGTGATCATATCAGTTAAGCACCTGAACCCACCCTCTTCCAGTAAACATAGATTTTAGCAGTTCATGAGTAGGAAGGGTGAAACATGGTGGGGTTAAGGATTAAGAACACATGGCCTGGGGTATAAACTTACTATCTTAGAGTTCCCACATGGCATTCTTGTGTTTTTCATTCCCCAGTGTATAAACGGGAGCATTTAATCGAGGCTATCTATTTTGTCTTTGGTTTGAGAGAATTAGACCATGGGCATGACTGTTCCAGATCACACAAGATGGTGGAGTGCAATGCAGCAATTTGGACCTGATTAGATGGAAAAAAAGGAAGAGTGTGTGTATGTATACTGAGAAATGAGGAAGCTGGTAATGACGCAATTCAGTGAATTATGCCATGTAAGTAGATTATAAAGCCAAAGGATTACATGGCCAAATTGTTGTTTTGGGTAACTTGGGTCTGAGGTTTATGAGAACGTAGACTCCTGTGCAGTGGCAGTTAGCAAGAGGGAAGGGAGAGTTTGAAAAAATTAGAACTGAAAGTTGAAAACCAGCATATTGTCAGTGTGTAGGATGATTAAGGTACCTTTGTTTGCTGGTTATTTTTAGGGGTCATGAGAGGGAGGGGACTTCTTTATCAAATATTTATGTCCTTTTTTTTAAAAAAAAAAGTTGTTTGATAGCCAAATCTTAAAATATTATATATGCTTAAAGCAATAATTTTAGTTTTTGCTTGTTTAAAAAAGAGCTATGCAGTTTATTATCAATATAATTCTGGTCAAAAATTTTCTGGAGTGTAATTTTTTTCTTGCCATCAAAAATGAGTATGGTGATATTGTGAATTGTCATAACTTCAATTATAGTCTCTTTTCCAAGGAGATGATAAAATGTATTCCTGGAAGAGGAATTCCTGTATTCCCATACATTCCTGTGTTCCCTATAGCCCCATAAAATGCTTTTAATCATCCCAGTGCAATTGTGTTTATTATTTATTTTGCTTTTAAAATTAGTAAATTGTTAGCTATTGAAAATTAAAATCATCACTGATTAACAGATAAGGCTATACATGTTAAATCATTTAATTAGTGATTATATTTTCTCAGTAACATTTGACAAGTAAATTATTCATTTTTAGAAATTTCGGTTAACCATTACATATTAATATTCTTTATAGAATTCAACATTATTTCACCAGAAATACACCCAAAATAGGCAGTTAGGAATTTTAAAAATGCGGGGCACCTGGGTGGCTCAGACGGTTAAGGGTCTACCCATCTATTTACCCCTTATTACATGCTTGGCACCTACAAATATTTAATTGTTGAACATCTCTTTAAGGGTCTCCTGGGATGGAGCCCCACATCGGGCTCTCTGCTCAGCGGGGAGCCTGCTTCTCCCTCTCCCTCTGCTGCTCCCCCTGCTTGTGCTCTCTCTCTCTCTGTCAAAAATAAATAAAATCTTTAAAAAAATGCATTTTCTTTTATAATAGGTAATTAGAATATTTACTTGAGGAAGTATTTGTCCTTCATTTATTTTCACCATTTATATAATCAATCATTACCAACTAATGTTTGAGGGATTTGAGAGTCTCTCTCTCCTCTCTCTCTGTGTTTACCACTTTTATTGCAGACACTTGTTGATGACATGTGTGAGTGGTATATTCGCACAAAGTGCTTTTGCCTGGTCCTCTATCTGATGTATTTACACATTAAAAAAAAAAAAAGAAATTAATAGCATTCATAGTGTCCTGTTCCTTATTCCCGACCAAAGGAATTCCAATGATGTCTTTTCACAAGGACATCCGTTTTTACATACTTAAGACCATCAACTTTTTAAACCTAGGCTTGTAATGTTGAATATACTTGGTTTACTCTCTTTCTGCATCTCTAGCACATTGCAACCCCTGCTACTATACCTAAATTCATTATTAGAATCCTTTTTAACACAATGCTCCAGGCTGCAATCCCCAATTAAAATTATTACTTGAGTGGGAATCTGTTTTTTTTATTCACACCCTAGACCATTACCAAAGAAGGGGCTTTAGCTAAGTCCATTGTCCGAATATAGAAATAAAATCTGCATTCATGCCCGGGTTGCCTAATATATGGGCTCCTGTCATTATTCATTCACGGCGTACCTTTCGTAGGCCCAGCCTAGTGCTTGAGACACAACGAGATCTAATATATCCTTGATCTCAAAGGGCTCATGATCAGGTGTTGCAAGAGGACATATAAACAAATTACAGTGTAGGGGGATGATTGCTGTGAGGGATAATGTAAAAACATGCCCTAGAGCATAGAGGGAAAAAAAAAAAACAGCTTGATTCTACCCATATCTAAACTTTTGTCTTCATTGGACAACAGCAACATTTAAATAAAAGATTTCTTTAGCAACCACTAAATAATAATTAATATGAAAGAGCCATCTATTTACCCCTTATTACATGCTTGGCACCTACAAATATTTAATTGTTGAACATCTCTTTAAGATTGGCATTCTACTAAAATGTTTTTCTTTGTTAAATCAGAGTTATAAGCCTTTTCCTCAAAATCAATAAATCAAAATCTTATTCTGTGATTAGGAACTCATGGCTTCAATGTTTCATTGCTCAGCATATACTTTAATGTACTTTACTATTCTGAGAAGGTGTCATACCTTGTTTTCATTTTTAATTTCTACAGCGTATGCACTAAGTGCTTAAGCTCTCATTATCTGATCTACATTTGAGGAGCAAGCTATGTTAGTACTTTGAGCCATTCTCATTAACAAGGCAATTTTGACAGCATTTCCAAGTATGTAGACCTGTATTATAAATGTTAGGGGAGGTTTAGAAATGTAATGAGAGAGGTGGTCCCTGTTTTTACCCTTCCTGTTATTAAAAATTGGCTGACTTTTAACATATTCATGGGATGGTTTATATGTGGTCCTGCTTTTAGAAATCAGATTCACGTTTCAACAGTCCTTTTATTGCATTTTTTTCCATTAAAATCAGAAATCACACATAGTAAGTCATTTAACATTGCCTAAGTATCCATTATAATTTAAAATATTTGGTAAACTCATTGGGTATCTTGATTTTTTTTGAACAGAAAAAAAATGACTTAATCTTTATAAATAGCTTTAATTAGCTGGGGACCTCTTATGCTTCTCGACGTTGCTGTAAGCTACTCAAGGTTGCCTTAACTTTTTTGATAACTAGGGCATCCTTTGAACTCAGAGTATGTTTGTGGTCAATGTAAACCTCACACCCTTTCTTGTTTGGTCATCCCAGACCCTGTGTTTTATGAGAGGCATGCTTTTCTGTGTTTCTGTTTTGTTTTTCTTTTGTTTTTTGAGTTAGATTTATGAAAGCTTTTAATTTGAAGGAAGACAAGTCTCTGCAGAATCAGTGCTAGCTGTCTGTGGCCCCATATTTTCTTTTTTATTTATTTTAACAGGAAACGGACTGGATCATGGTGAATTCTCAATTGGTTTTATTAAAATTACCAGTGGAGAGTGAAATGCATGGAGTAGGCTCAAACCTTGATTGAAATCCAACATCAAATATTTCTTTTTGTTATAAAGTCAGTCTTTTCATTTTGGACTTTTCTTTGGCTGTTACTGTGTTATGATAAACCCATCTGCTGTTTCAGCACATGGTAAGAGATTTCTTTATGCCAGTGTGGAGGATGCAGGAAGAATGATAGATGGCAAGGGAAGCCACTTACTCGTAATGCTTTTTGTCAAGTCATGTCCTCTTGTCCCATCATACATGCCTTTCCTCCAGTGAGTTCAGCTGTTATTATGCGGCATTGTCATTCTACAAGGAATGACTAGCTGGGAAATTTCTGATGGATGCCAAGGAGATGGAATAGCAGTCTGTATTTTGTACATGACTGATAATTTTGGTCTCTTGAATGGTAAAAATAGACACATAGATGAGAGTGGTCATTTCAGGCTTCCTTCCCTCCCCCATAACTAAGGAAATTTTAAGAATCATTCTAGGTAGTTAAGTTGTTCATAAATATGTGCCAGATTTTGTTTGTTGGCTTTTGTCGCTTGATGCTGATGGACACCTCCTGCAAAGAAAAACAGCAAATTCTTATCTTAAATCAAGAAGGTGAATGAAAAGTAGGACGGTGTGATTCTTTTCTGTAATAAAATTCAGATAACTTGATTATATTAGGAGTAGCATATTTTCTGACAGAAGAAAGACCTTGAGATTACAGTTAAACATGGCAACTTGAGTAAATGTATTTGCCTATACTCCCTTCTGAACACCTCACTGAAATCAAAGGAACACAAAGGATAGAAACACGAACAAAGAGAATTTGAGGGGAGATAATAGATTGGAAATGTTGTGAATTTCTGGGTAATATAAATTGGAAGGAGGGATTACTAGAGCAGAGAGAGTTGAATACTTGGTGCTTACAGAGGGAGGTGCCAATAAGGAGGAAGCTTGGAAAAGACAGGAATTGGCAATAGTAGATACTGCGGAAGTTGGGAGTGAAATATGGGGCAAAAACAGGGAGTTTTGTGAAAGTCTGAACAAGATATGCTGTACCTCCCCATATCCTCTTCCCCTGTATGAGCAGACAACTGATTACTAGAGTGCCCCTACTTCTTCAGGGATGTGATTTATTCCATGGATACACTGAGTTAGGGTGATTCTAAAATGGGAACACCATGCACAGCTAAAGGTAAAGTCTCCGTGATTAACAGTGAGAGCTGTAGCTCTCTCCTGCCATCTATCTCCAAGAGCATTGGTACACAGGCCTGAGAAAGCTTATTTTCTGAAGAAACTGGTTCTACAGAAAAGATCTCCAGATCTTTGATATTTGAAGGATCAAGTCTCTGCTTGCTCACCTTGAGCAGTGAAATAAATCCATTTGTTGATAAGCTGCATAGGATTCCCAGGCATTATTTTATTTTCTCTTGAATAAAGCCAAGGATCACCATGTATTTGGAGTACACACAAAAAGAACGAGACGGTCTACAGCAAGAAGAAAGAACTACCAGAAAGGAGTTTGGAGAAGCTAAATTAATAGTTCAGGAGCAGAAAAGATGACTCAACAAAAAATGAAAGTAACTTAGAGAAATAAGAGAAGACATTGCCTCTATGGGAAAGAATGTAATGCTATTACAATCAAAACAATTGAAGAAATAAGAGCGACCTCATGATATTTTAAAAATCGAAAGAATAAAATTAATCAATAGAAATGTCTGACCATTAAGGAAATGTCCTAGAAAATATAACAAGCAGACCGCATAATATCCAACTGATAGTGTTTTCATTAAAAGTGCAGCATAAACAAAAGAAAAAAGACATTTTCAAAGTAATTTAAAAAAAAAATTGTCCCAGAACTGAAGGACACAAGCTTCTACATTCAGTTCATAACGAAATTATTTGAAAAGAGCCAAGAACATCATTATGAAATTTCACAACTCTAGGCATGAAGACCAGATCCTAATGGACTTTAAGTGAGAAAAATACATCCTTTGTGGTGCACAAAGAATTTAAGACCAAGTGACACTGGATGCTCCTGCAGCAATATGGAAATTAGAAGTAGTGAAGGAAAATCACAGGACAATAGTTATTTGACAGGTCTGTGATCAACCAACCCAAATTGGAGCAGGAGAATTGAGGGCTCCGGGATATGGATTACCGGATAACTTTGATCATGGGAAAACCTGTATTTTAAGTTGTTTTAATGGGGAGAGTTTGGGAAGAGTCTAAGCAGAGGGAAAAAGAGAGGCAATAGTTAAATCTAGGAAAAATACAAAGTTTTACAAAAAAAGATATGTCACAGTGTACTATTTGACTCATAAGAGAAAATATATGTACTCATCATAGTGTAAATATTGCCCAGTACCTTAACAAAAAGTGGTTATATATATGTGTTCCAGAAAAATTGACTCCTTTCTTTCCTCTCACTAAAGAATAAATTGCCATAGTTTTTTAAGTACATTTTTTTAGTTTTTAACTATGTTTTATTTTATTTATTTTTTAAGGATTTTATTTATTTTAGAGAGACAGTGGTGGGGGGAGGGCGTCAGAGGGGGAGAGAGAGAATCCCCAGGAGACTCCATGATGGGTGTGGAGTGCCATGCAGGGCTTGATCTCAGACCAAGAGATCATGACCTGAGCCGAAATCAAGAGTCAGATGTTTAACCGACTGAGCCACCCAGGCACCCCTGTTTTAACTACATTTTAAAGTGATTCCTTTAAATACATAAACTTTTTTGAATTTAGCTGTCTATTAAAAAATCACTTGTCAAAAGAAAGGGATTTAATTCACAAGAGAACAACAAATAATATTAATAAACTGTTGGAGTCAGGTTATTTTGACAGTAACATGTTATTTTGTTGCTGTAGATATTTCAGAATATTAAGTAGTACTAAATATATGGACTAAAAGATATAGTTTAAATGAGGATATTGTGACTTTCACAAATAATAACCATATTGGAAAAGTATTTCTAGAAGGACATACATATACCCAAACTTGATGACATATTTTTGGTGACATGTGATGGTTTAGGAAGAAAAACCACTGGATTCACTTTGGGCAACATACCAGAGTTGCTTGTTTGTTTGTTTGTTTTAAGTGTTTTTTGATAGAGCAATTCATTGAGGAGTATTTTATTAAATAGGAAAGCCAAATTCCAGAACCTTCTTCCCTATTCAACTACTGTTATCTTACCAATAAGAATTACTCTCCATCACCAAATCTTTATAGCATAGGAGGGAGTAATTTCTAGGACAGGTGAAGCTTTGTATCTCTCATTACTAATTAAGCTAATTCTATTTTAACAATAGCAATTTAAAGAATTGCCATGGTTTTGCTTTTTTCTCTAATCAACACCATGCTGGTTATAAGCAAAAAGATTCATTTATAAATTTTTTTCTGCAGTATGCTTGACTGTTAATTTCCAGGTCAGTATCCAGCCTATCAAAAGTTTCATGGGGTGATAATTTATGCTTATAATGGACAGTCTATTTAAAACTATGATGAGGTCACCCCAGCTAAAGCAGCTAAAATGCTGAATCCCATTCTCTCACTTACTCAGAATCACATCACTTTAGTTTGCTAGTTTCCCATTTTTAATGATGGGTGTTTCATTCAAATAAAACTTCAAACTTCTCACAGTCCAATTTATCACTAGCAGTTCACATTATTAATTGTGTGTCTCATCCCTTGAGGCAAATCACATGGCCTCCCTCATTCCCTCCCTCCTTTCCTTCCTTCCTCCCTTCCTTCCTTCTTTCCTTCCTTCCTTCCTTCTTTCTATTCCACAAGTAAAGCAATGATGTCACTTTCCTAGGTAATGCCTTCCTCTATAATTTTTTGAACTGAAGGCTCCAATCTTATATCGTGTTGTATACAGTACAGATTATAAGTTAAACTGAGTACTCCTTTTTTTGATTCCATTGTCAAATTAACTATTTTTCGTACTGCAGGTGAGCATATTTTTCAGCATTAAGCCAGTAATAGAATCAGAGATTTTGAGAGTTGAAATGGACGCTAGAAAGTATTTATTCTAAATCCATCCAAAAACAATATTTTTCTTAAAACAGGGACATTTTCATCTCCTCCTAGAAAATAGTGCCAAATACATTCCTCTAATAAATAAAAGAAGTTGCCTCACTAAAGCACTGCCCCGAGTGCTCCAAGTCTATGAGCAGCTTAAATAACCAAATCCAAGTTGTCTCTCTGATCCTGTATCTGGAATTGTCAGCTCATTTCACCATCTAGTGTGAGACCAGTATTAGCCACTAACTGGACGGGCTTCTGGTGGGGTAGAAGAGCAGTGCTTCTCAAATTCTGGGTGGGGAAGGATCAGCCCTCCTTCTAGTCTTCCTCCTTCTATTCCTCCTCTTCCTCTTGCCCCTCTTCCTCCTTTTTCCAATCCATTGCAGACTGATTCTTTCATAAAATATGATAAAATTATTTTCTAAAATTTAATTATAAAACAAAACAAGTTCATTATTATTAGATTCAATAGATAGGAAAATGTCAACTTGTTATGAAAATTTCTAACTCTTACACTTGATACTTCTGCATCTCTCATTAGGCTCTGGCAGTTCAGTCTGAGGGGCACTGCTGTGCTCTATGAGGCTTGATGTTGTGTGGTGAGCTTCCATTTTCTTTGCACTGGAATTGGCTACATCTTAAATATTGGTCCAGCAGTACGAATGATTGCTCCATATTTTATATCGGTTTTTGTGACTATTATTACATATATTTTTATGCCACTTTCGTATCAGTTTATATATATTAAGTTCATTTTGTAATATAAATTTCTTAGTAGCCAACTCATCAATAGTTGCCTTATTAAGATTTCTGTTATGATGACTGTTATATACTTAAGAGATGTATGATAGCATCATTGAGGGCATATCATATGTGGACAAATTTATTACGTAATAGACAAAATATGTGATATGTGTATATGTGAGTTATATATATATATTATATTGTATATAAACATATATATAATAATAACTTCTCAACACTTATCTTACCAAGGACTGCTCATTAGAATGGTCTGGGCTGCCATTTCCCCATTCACTTTTCCTTTCTCCTTTGCCATCCTTCCTCCACCTGATTGTTGTATGAGCTTTTGCATTGTGCTGCCACGCGTATGCATGACTCAGTTGCCAGTTTCCACCTGTCCTCCAAGTCCAAGTCCCATTTTGCATCCAGCTTGTGGTTCACTGGGGTTGATCTCAGGTCCCAGAAAGTTTCAAATCTTGACTTTAAATCAGAACACTTAGGGGGCACGTGGGTGGCTTAGTCAGTTAAGCGTCCAGCACTTGTTTTTGGCTCAGATCATGATCTCAGGGTTGTGAGATTGAGTCCATCAGGCTCTGTGCTCAGCGGGGAGTCTGCTTGAGATTCTCTTTCTCCCCCTCCCTCTGGTGCCCCTCTCCACCCCGTTCTCTCTCTCTCTCTCTCAAATAAATAAATATATCTTTAAAAAAATCAGAACACTTAGGGCTTAGAAAGTTGCAGATCTTCAACTTGTGGCTCTTAATGGTATTTTACCTACATTAGAGGTTTGTTTATTCAGCATGAGGCACCATGCTAAGTATTTGAGAAAAAAGATGGGGAAGACATGAATACTGCACCCAACTGAGGGCTTTAGAATTTAGTAGGAGATAGACATATAGATAACTTGTTTAACCGGAGCTGTGCTAAAAGTCTTTAACTTTGGGGATAAGTTAAGAAAGCCTTTACAAAAGTGCTACAGTTGGGCTGGGTTAGGGTGATTTAGTGATGGAGGATGTACATGCTCCATGTGGGGGCTTAGGTGTGTAATGCATTTTCGGGCACGGAGATGTGAAAATGGTATGAGATTTGGGTTTTGGAACTACCTGTTTAAGCACTCCCAATTTATTCAGCTTGAGTGGTGGCTCCCTGTTTTATGCTTTTTTTGAGACCCCAGTCCTAAGAACCAAAAGTGGTATTTACTTTTAAGATTCAACTGAAGCCTGCATGGAACCTGCCTCTTCGCAGTGTTTACCTGGAGAAAAATATTGCAAGGATTCATGCACAGCAAATGGGCAATTAGAGTTTTGTAGACCTGTGTCTATATTTTGAAAGACCTAGAATGATCTTTGAAGAAACGAAAAATGCCAACCCTTAGGAACACACTAGAAACTGAAAAGGTATCTTCAGCCTTAGTTTATTTGGATTTGTATATTAAGACTTTTCAGTCGGTTAGCTCATGCAGAAATACACCCCCCCCCAGTAAAATTAGGAGGTAGTTTTCCTATTAGGTGTTTGATTTCCATATCCCATGATTGTTTATGAAAATGTATTGGTGTATATTTTAAATTTTCATGATTAATTTTGTTATTTTTAAGCCCTAATATAGCTTTTCAGAAGTGCAAACCCAATACATTGCTTTGTGCTTACAGGCAATAAGGATTCAATATAATCCAACTTGATTTGAGGAGTTGAGAATGCAGATGGGAACAAGGAGTGGCTTATACTTCAGTAAAGGTGGAACATGAGATGTGGTTGGGGCAGAGGAGTGGGACAGGTAGCACTTAGGAATAGGCAGTGGCCATCCTCAGGCACTGGACTTTGCTTTTTCCTCTGTGGGAGATCACAGTTTTAAAGCATTATGGAGAGTGTGAGTGGAAGAGGATCATCCGATATGTGTTTTGGAAATATCAAGGTAGTGGTAATGTATGATGCATTCATTTTATTTGAGTGAAACACAAATACTGATTGTGAGTCACAAGTCAGTATTTGTATTTCATGAAAACCAAACTTCTGTACTGATAGGAGAAGGAATCAGAGCCTGAGGGACTCATTAAGAGACTCTAGCAGCATGGGGTGATTCCGGAAGAAACAAGAGTGTGGCATGAACATGGGGAAGCAAAAGAAAACAAGAAAGTATGCGACCATGAAGCGAATGCTTAGTCTCCGAGATCAGAGGCTTAAAGAGAAGGACAGATGAAAACCTAAAAAGAAAGAAAAGAAAGATCCTAGTGCACTCAAGGAAAGAGAAGTCCCCCAACATCCTTCCTGCTTATTCTTCCAATATAACACACTGCTGGGCCCACCTTACCACATCCTGGTTGATACCAACTTTATCGACTTTTCCATTAAAGCGAAACTTGACTTAGTACAGTCAATGATGGACTGTCTGTATGCCAAGTGTACCCTTGTATAACTGTGTGATGGCTGAAATTGAGAAACTGGGGCAAAAGTATTGAGTGGCTCTAAGGATTGCCAAGGATCCAAGATTTGAACGATTACCATGCACACACAAAGGAATCTATGCAGATGACTGCTTAGTACAGAGAGTAACTCAGCACAAGTGTTAAATTGTGGCCACAGTTGACCGGGACCTTAAACAAAGGATCTGGAAGATCCCTGGAGTTCCCATCATGTACATTTCTAACCATAGGTACAACATTGAGCGGATGCCAGATGATTATGGAGCCCCTCGGTTCTAATTCTTAAAAGATAGAGTTCCTCTGCCTTCCTTTACCAACTTTTTCTGTTGCCAGTTCATATTAGCAATATGCTGTAGCATGAATTATTCTTCTCACCCATTTGCTCTGTTATGAGCTGACTATGGTTAAATACACCCACTTTTTGATGTTTTGAAATTGATATTTTGTATCATTTTAAATATTGTTGCATCTTTTTATAAATCAGATGATTGCTCATATAAAAAAAAAGAGACTCTAGCAGTGTGGATACAGGGGAGGGACGCAGGGGCATATCTGCATGGTTACTAGTTTTCTTCATTCAATAGATATTCATTAAGTTCTGAGTAGTCGCTAGGTGCTTAGGTCATAATGGAGAGCAACACAGACTGCGTCCTGGAGCACAAGACATATAAGACAGCCTCCAGTCTCTGCTTGGGTGACTAGTGGAAGCTGGTGCAGTCAGCACTGTGGGAATCGTGGGGCAGAGGTTGGTGGGGGGCGGGGTGGTTGGGGAGAGGCTTGTGTGTGTGAGTTGAGGAATGGTTTCTCAGCAGTTGTAGATGGCATTTAGTGTTGGAAGGACTGAGGTGAAGTACTTGGGTTGGGAGACTTTGGGGTTGGGAGGTCTAGGCCAGTGCTTCTTAGACCTTATGTATGTTGGAACCACCTGGGATCTTATAATATGCAGATTTTGCTGCAGTAGGGTCTGGGTGGAGCCTGGGATTTTTCAGTTTTAACAAGCTCCTGTTCGCTGCTGTTGCTGCCTGCCCTTGGAACAGTAGCTGGAGCTACAGAAGGGTAGTTGAAAAGCTGGTTAAAAATTGTTGAATAGTTGAAAATGAGATGGAGAACTCCTTCCTCTGGGAGAATATCCACATTATTTCCCTCTGTCCCTGTCTCTCTTTCTCTCTCTCTGCATATGTGCGTGCACACACACACACACACACACACACACACTCATACACACAAACTTCGAGCTTTAGAAGAATCTTATAAACAAACTATTTGGGAGTGGAACCATTTACAGATTGGGGAATGCCTACAGATGTGTACGTATGCCTTCATTTACAATGAAATTGCTTTTCCAGAAAGTCCATAATCTCCAGGTCATCTGGAAAATATTTCTTTATGTCAAACATGGACAGAACATATTTTGTTGACTTTACTTGCAGTTGTCAAAGGGGAATAATGAACTCATATTCACAGATAACCATTTCCAAACCATACTTTATTTTTAAGTGTTGACTTTTCAACTCTAATCCATTAAAATCCGAGAGGCAGTAAAAAAAGAGAAAACAAAATGTCCAGCTAAAATTTTTAAGGAATGTGTTTCTATGAGGGAAATACTGTGTCGTGTTTGTGGCCTCAAGGGAAAAAGATAGCAAGTGTCATTTGTGGAATAAATATATATAATTGCATATCATCTTCTGAGCCTGCACTAAAAAACAGTAGATGTTATTGGTTTTTTACTTTTTGGTTGTCTCACAAGGCAAAACAGTTAAGAAGAAATCCTCAGCTTTTTATTCTTTTGCATCTAATATGAAAACAAGGATGAGAATATAGAACAGGGCTTTTCTTCGATGCAGGGAATAACTGGGAGGTTGGATTCCTTTTAATAGCTTTTGATGTGTTGAAATCCAGTCAGTGTTTACATAGTAAGTAGTCACTTGACTTAAATTTTTTTTTCATAAGCATTACTTACTCCTGCAGTGACGAATGAATGTTCTCTTTGCTCTGAACATTGCCTATATAAATTATTAGGAGAAATGGAGTAAATATTACCCTCCTTCTAATAGGGATATTTCTCTGATGGGGACCCATTTGTTTACTGTAGCTGCTGGGATGGCATGATCAGGGTGACACGAAGACACTGTAGGAGTAAGACTTTCTACTTCTTGGTTGGATTTGTAATTTTATTTTTGTAGTTTTATTTCCTTTTACACTTGTTCATTGACTCTACTCTCATTTAACAGGAAAAAAAAAATCAATTGCCTAGAGGAAGATAGAGATGTTCCAGCCTCATTAATAGACCAAAACCTCATTAGGGAGATGACTGTTGCATAATGAAAGGTGCTTAACATCAGAAGACCTGGATTAAAATCCTGGCTCTGTTCCTTGCCAGTTTAGAAACCATCTCAGAGCCTTGGCCTCCCCAGCATGGAATTCTGTGCAGGAAAAATGTATTTATAATGTAGTAATATGTGTGCCATGAGGAAATATTCTCCAGTCCCTGCTTAGGTGATCTATGGAATGATCTATGGGGAATCAGGGGAAGGGATGTAGAGCTTTGAGGAAATGTGTAAAGATAAAAAATAACCTCTGATAAATGACCATTTTGAACATACACTATCTTTTTTTATATATTCATATTTATAATCCTCCCAAACTATGAAGTCTTTTTCTTTCTCCAGCCTGATTTCAGTATCAGTATCAGTAAATTTTGGTAACTTGCACTTTTTTCCCACAAGTCATCTTTATTTCTTGTTTGGGTCCATATTAAAAATAATTTAACTAAGTTTTATAAAGACATAAAGCAAATTCCTAGGTGCACTTAGATGCATAAAGCTTATAGCCACTCATATTCTACACTTTCAGATACAAAAAAACGCTACCTTGTTTTTCCACTAAGGTTAAAATGTGTGTGTGTGTGTGTGTGTGTGTGTTTGTTGTATTCCATATATGAAAAACAAACAAATGGAGCCTACAAAGATTATTTTGTTTGTTTCTATTTTGCTTAAAATGTTGCTCAGTCTGAAATAAATATAAAAATTTGGAAGTATCCGGACCACTAGCCAGAATTTAGGAAATATGATGGTAAAATATGTTTATCTGTCATATGTTTATTAAGTGCTGAATTAGTATTGCAGAAGACTGTGTAATATTGGAAAAATTAGGGATTTCTCCTCAAAAGTTCACTGCATATTTCTAGGCTTTCTCTAGACAGTGTTGAAATGCCAGGAAGTAGATTTTACATTCAGTGATAGTCATCAGAACTCAGGGCTGCAGAATCTGATTTTGTATATAAGTCAAAGACCAGGGTAAATTTGTGTATGTTTTTAAATATTAGAGGAAATCTTTACAAGAATTATCTTGTGTAAAATCGCCTATAAAATTTCCTCCCATGGTGACCTAGCTTAAACTTTGTACCCTGAGACATACTAACTAAAAATAGATAGAGGAGTTTGTTTATTTCCCTTAATACATTGGCCCCAGGGAAACTCAGAAACTCAAATTTACTATGTTTTGTGGTCAGCCTAATTGCCCACAGAGAAAATTTTTTTAATTTCTCTTCTGCTTCTGATCCTGGGTGTAAACAAGATAATTTATGACATGTAGGCAATGTTTTGATACTTGGATATTAAAGTAAAAGCCAGTTCACTGGTCATTATTAGTAGCTACTATAAATTGTAAATGGATTAAGTGCTCATAATTATGTAAA
Source organism: Phoca vitulina (assembly GCF_004348235.1). NCBI lineage: Eukaryota > Metazoa > Chordata > Mammalia > Carnivora > Phocidae > Phoca > Phoca vitulina. Next base: position 16,736,138 of record NW_022589708.1, on the reverse strand, counting down.
ATGGTTAGTTTTTTCTTTGCAATTCAAATACAAACAGGGTTGGCTACTTTGTAAACACCATCCCTGTAGTTCCTGTTCTGTTGATCAGCTACAATATAAAAAGCTGAGTTGCATATTGAAATTAGTTTGATTGCTATTAGGGATTTATGTTATTTCCTAAAGTTCCTAAGGTTAGACTTTATCAGTGGATCTTTTCTGTTTCAGTAGTTAATGGTGAAAAATGACTTGTTAAAAAAAAGTCCAAAAAACAAAATTCAACTGAGTAAATTTTAAAGATCTTATTGGCTTTATGCCATGATTCATGAGTTGGGGAGCATCTTAGCTAGCAGGTAGAAAGGAGCTCTGAAGAGCTGTACAGAATGAAAGACTTTCATAGGAAAAAGTAGGCGGGACAAAGAAGTTACTAGGAAAGAGTGGGTTGTTTCAGGCAAGGTCACCTTCCTTTGAGAGATGACAGGGGTTTATCAGAGTACCTCACGAGGGCTGGCCAGGTAATTCAGATTCCATTCCTGGGACAGGTTCACACTGTGAGTCTTGCTTTGGTTATGTGGACTTAGCACAAGTGACTCTATTTTGGATCTGTTGTCACTTTTTTTTTTTTTTTTATTTTATTTTATTTGAGACAGAGAGAATGAGAGAGAGAGCACATGAGAAGGGGGAGGGTCAGAGGGAGAAGCAGGCTCCCTGCCGAGCAGGGAGCCCGATGCGGGACTCGATCCAGGGACTCCAGGATCATGACCTGAGCCGAAGGCAGTCGCTTAACCAACTGAGCCACCCAGGCGCCCCTGTTGTCACTTTTTTAATGGGCTTAAAACAGAGAACCTGTATTACAGGTCTTGCAGGGAAGAATGGAGTATTTTGTTGATATTCTTAGGGCTTCTTTATTGTTATCTTGCACTCTTTTTTTCTTTTTTTTTTTTGCTGAATAGCTACCAAAAGAGGCAAATGGTTAAATGAAAATGAGTTCTCTGAGAGTGTTAAGTGTCCATCAAACACCATCGGTTTGCTGTCCTCTTTCCTGGTTACTTAAACCTAACAGATAAAGGAATGAAGAAATAAAACCTTAGTTACAAAGGTTTTGTAACATTTAAATCTATACAATAATGAAATTATAGATAAATCCATTGTGTGTGTGGTTTTTAAAAAGATTTATTTATTTATTTTAGAGAGAGAGTGTGTGTGAGTGCATGGGGGGAGGGGCAGAGTGAAAGGAAGAGAGTCTGTTTTAAGCAGACTTCACACTGAGTGCAAAGCCCAGTGTGGGGCTCGATCTCATGACCCTGAGATCACAACCTCAGTGGAAACCAAGAATCTGAAGCTTAACTGACTGTGTCACCCAGGCACCATGGCCCCCGTTTTTTTGAGAGAGAGTGTATGTGCACATGCCCACGAGGAGAGACAGGGCCAGAGGGAGAGGGAGAGAGAGAATCTTACGCAGACTCCATGCCCAGTGAGGAGCCTGACTCAGGGCTCGATCTCATGACCCTGAGATTATGACCTAAGCTGAAATCAAGAGTTGGAGGCTTAACCACTGAGCCAACCAGGCACCCCAGTGAATCCATTGTTTAGGAAAATTCCAGAAAGCCTAGGTCATATTTTATTAAAATTAAAATTATCTACTTCACAGGTGGAAGTTTTATGAGTGAGGGAGTTTATACTCTAATTATCTTACCACACTAATTAAGGCCAAAGTTAGCATAAGTTAACGTAAGTGTAGAAGAAGACAAAGGCTCATCGTGTGTTTTAATATGGAAACTTTTTGCATTTGGAGTGAGGTAATTCATTGTGCCAGAATGTCTCACATATTATGGGATGTTCAGTGTCTGAAGTTCCCACCCGCTATATGCCAATTGACCCTACATGTCATTGTGATAATCAAAACTGCTTTCATAGATTTCCAAATGTTTCCAGCGGGGCTGCTAATTTGTGACTGAAAGTCACTACTTTATGAGAGAAATTGTTCTCTTTGTTCGATGGACAAATGAATGTAGCACTAATAACTCTGATAAGACTCACATGTTCATTGTATTTTCAGAAGGTCTTGGGAATAAATATTTGGAGATTGGATTTTTGGCTTTGTTTCAATCTTATTTGTTACTCTGTAGTGTGTTATGCCTATTAATGATGAGTGGTATACTTTGAAGTTCCTTCCCCCCTTCCTCCCTCCTCCTTCCCTCCTTCCCTTCCTCCCTCCCTCCCTTCCCTCCTTCTCTCCTTCCTTCCTTCGTTCCTTCTCTTTCTCTTTCTTTCTAAAAATACTTTTGTATTACATTGTTTTCAGATCCCAATTAGCCTAAATTTAATTGTATATGCATCAGTTACTTATTGTGTAAATGAAAATTATCCATTCTCAGTGGCATCTCCCAAATTGAAATTTTCCTTGTTCTATTATATTTTTAAATGTGAATTTAAAAAATGCTGCTCTTTATCTCTCTTTCTTAAGAAGCTTGGTGGAGGATGATTCATCATCAAATTGAGAAAGGTTTGGTATGGATATAAATTTACATGAGAAATATCAGTTGATTTTTATCACCTTTCAGAGCAAATGTATTTGTTCTTCTCTTCTAATATAAACATATAAATATCTAGAGAATTTTAAACCATCTTTTGTCCTCCTGAAAGCATTGTTTTTTTCCTCATTTTTCTGTCTTTCATTATTTAAATTTCATGAAGCAATGGAGTTGTAGTCATATTATTAACTCTTCATTCTGCTGCTTCCAAATATGCTCCTCCCCAACTAGCTATTTTTTAGCAATTTCTTCATCTACCACAACCTTACATACTTTGATAACCAATTGTTTAAAAAGTGTTTATTATAAAATTTATCATATAGATAAATTATTTATTGTGCATGTATAGTTTACATAGTAATAAGAAGGCAAACACTGTCAGCTCACCACCTGCTGGTTAAGACAAAATAATTATCAGAACTTTGTAAGTCCAGTGCCCCCTCCATAATTACTTTTCACTGTTCTATGGAGGTTAACTTAATACTGAATTTTGTAAATCACTCTTACGCTTTATTTATAGTTTTACTATACTACCTATGTATGTATCTGGAAGCACTGTTCTGTTTTGTCTGCTTTTGAACTTTAGAGTTTAATGATGTTTAATGATTTCTTTTAAGATTTTTTACTCTATCTTGCAAGATTCATCAATACTGATACTTGGATTTAGTTTGCTTATTTTTCTCAGCTCTAGAGTATCTCATTGAGTAGATACAATACCACTTATTTATCTAATGTACTGTTGATTGACCTTAGAGTTATGAATCTCACATACTTGATATTATAAACACTGTTTCTATGGACATTCTTTTTTTTTTTAAAGATTTATTTATTTATTTGAGAGAGAGCAAGCACGCATGTGAGTGCATAAGTTGGGGCAGGGGAAGAATCTCAAGCAGATTCCCCACTGAGCATGGAGCTGACCAGGGCTCAATCCCATGACCCTGAGATCATGACCTGAGCCAAAACTAAGAGTAGGACGCTTAATCGACTGAGCCACCAAGGTACCCCTCTATGGACATTCTTATACATGTCTCCTGGCTGACGCATGCAGGAGTTGTCTTTTGGGTTTATATGTGGATTAAAATTGCTGGATTATTTGCCAAGTGGTTGTACCAATTTGCACACCACCTAGTTGTAGATGCCATAGATTTAGATTTTTGCCAAAATATTAAATGTGAAGTATTATGGGGGTTTTGTATTTACTCTTCAGCAAAATTCTTGTTCATGTATTTAAACATTTTTGTCCTTGGTTATTATCTTTTTGGACTGATTTGTAGCAGTTTTTAATATATTCTGTTTATGAATCTTTTGTTAGTGTTTTAGGCTATAAATATCTCAGTTTATGGCTTTTCCTTTTATCTTTTTCTTTTTGACAAAAAGGATATCCTTCATTTATTGTAATTGTATTCATCAGACTGTTCCTTTTATAATTAATTTTTTGTGTATTGATTAAGAAATTTTTCACTGTCATAAGATTATAAAGATATTCCCTTGCAACTTTTATGTTGTTTGTAAAGTTGAATCCATTTTATTTATTTCTATATGTTTAACTACTACTTATCTCCATTTATTGACTAATGCATCTAGCCCTCACCTATCTGCAATGTCTACTCTGTCATAAATAGAATTCTCTTATAGTGCATGTTTATTTCCGGGCTTTATTCTGTTTATCTGAGGGCATAGCAAAAGCACATTATTTTAATTACTATAGTTCTAATATAAAAGTCTTAGTGTTCTGTTCACCCTGTTTTTCTGGAGTGTTATAGTTTTTCATGGCCCTTTACTCTTCCACATACATTATAGAATCAGCTAATCACAATCCATAGAAATCTCTGCTGAGATTAGGTTGGAATTATATTGAATCCATATATTTATCTCGGGAGAACTGACATCTTTCTGATGTTGAATCTTATTATCTAACAACATGTAGAACTCACCATTGATTCAGGTTTTTAAAAAATGTCTTTAAAAGCATTTTTATTAATTTCTTTATAAAAGGCTTACAAAACAATCCCAAGTCATCCGTTATGCTTCTCATTACATTTTCAGATATCCATGTTGAAAAATTGTATATTTTACTTTAACGTTATTTGACCCTCCCAAAAGTAAATATAGTGACCAAAATTAAATGGGCAACTGGTTACACAGCCTTCTCTCCCCGCCGCCTCTCAGGGCAAATGTTTCTTCCAACCACTGAGCCGTCTTGGGAATCATTCATCAAGTCTATTATTATCTGCATTCTACCTGCCCATAGCATGGCTAATTATTATAATTATTAATTAGTTATAATTAATAATTATTTAGAGAGCAGGTGTTTCTCCAGATACTAATAATTAGTTGTATATTCAATTTTCCTTTCTAAAATATATGTCATATGCAGTATAAATACCCCATCATATTATACAATAGAATAAATAGCTAATACAATATTTCCTACTTAGCTGATGCTAACTCTACACAGTTCTCTGGCTCATTATCATCATAATATCCTGCACATTGTTGAGGTATCTTCAACTTTACCACATTCTTTCAGCTTCAGCATTTCTTTTGGATGGCCCAACAATATTATCAAGGCAGAGTCTGTGTTACGATTTTCATTTTGAAGAGGAAGAAAGTGAAATTTGGAAAAATGAAGTAATTTCCACAAGACTACATAACTGGTGTCTAGTAGAGATGAGCCTCAATCTCAGGTTCTGACCTCAGAGCCAGTGTTCCCGCCTCTATATGGCGGGGGTGGTGGTGGTGGTAGGGACTGTGGGACCATAGGCCAAGTAGGCCCTCCAACCTAGTTTGTAATTGTTATTTAGTTTATCTAATGTGAAAGCCTTAGTTGGTGCTTGCCAGCTTAGTCTTTGGGGGGCTTCCTGCCTCTGTCTAGCATTGTACCAATTTGTACCTGCTTGCCTTCCCAGTTCCTGTGGGCGTTTGAGTTTGTGATCTCAGCCCTAGAATAAGGCTGGCATTCCCTGTTGTAGGTTTGATTTTTTCTTCTTTGTACTTGTTACCATCTTGTACTTGTTCTGATTACTTATCACCAGACAGATCTTATAGACTGCTTTGCAATTCTATTATGAAAAGATAGGTAAATTATTATTCTCATAAGAATAGGCACAGAACACGGAATACAGTGCCTTGCACTCAATGTGTGCTTACTAAATATTAATTGATGATGGAAAAGATTTAAATCTTTCTCTAAATAACAAGATTTTGTAGTTATCTATCAAAATCTAATTTTGTTGAAGTCACTTCATCTCATTGTGAGCGGATGCAGCTCAGTTTGACAGATAAAATGTTACCGGCTCATAAAATCGAACTTGCTCTGTGTTTGGTACTGTATGGAATTTTGTCAGGAAAGGCTTGGATTATGTTGCTACTATTGGCAGGGAAGTTATATAAAACCTGTGCATTTGGAAGATCTTTGCACGAGACATGGTTGATATGCCACATTTTTATACTGATGCCACTTTTCTTCCAAGTGGAGATGTTTCTCTTTGTCCTCTCCTCCTACAACTCTTCTTACGGTCTTTACCAGAGCGATATTTGTCCCTCCAGATTTGGATGTCTTTCAGTAATTGAGAGCTTTCCTTAGCACCAAAAATTAATTGAGCTGCAAATAAGAGGAGTAATCGTTGATGGAAATGATGCCCTGTTCACTCCGGAAAGGTAGGCTGCTTTAATCCATACCCACCTTCAAGGTTGCTTTTTGAATTCTAAACAATGGGATTCAATGTAAATCCATCCTCTGTTTGTAGGAAGCTCTGTTTTATTTGGAGTTTATAAAGGGAGCTCTGCGAGGTAAAACTGCTGTACAAGTGCTTTTTTTATGTTAAGTCCATGTATTAATCAAAACAGCTGTGTGGGTTACTAGGTAGACTATAACACCAGGTGGCAATAAAATGTCTTCCTCATTACAATCAATACCGATGAATTGCAGAGACCTCCTGTCCGTGACGGCCCTTCTCGATGGGCATCCTCACTCGGTGGTAGGAAAAATGAGTATGGGTTGTATGAAACTATTTCAGCACCACCCTGAGCTTAATAGTGCTGTTTTCCATTGCCTGTAACAAGCTGCGCTGGAGCCGTAAAATGTTTCAGCTGACAAATGCTGTCAGATCTTCAGTGCAAAGATCTTCTGTGGATTCAACGTGGTAACTTTTATTTTAGTGATGCCAAAACACACATCCGCTGTTGCGTGTTCACACAGTGTGCTCTGTGGAGCCATCCCGTCAGCCACAAAGCATGGTCACTGTCCCATTCCTGTGACCGCTAATGGCAAAATTCTTCAATTAAAAGCTGTGGAGGTTATGCTGACTCTTAACAATTTGTTTTCTCCCCGAAGTAAACTACCTGCTGTTAAGTCATTGAGTTTGTTTAGTTTGATTTTCGGTGTATAGTATAAGATATGAGTTTATCATAGAGACAAAGGTTCAAGCTAAAAATGATAATTTTTTTAAAGATTCTATTTATTTATTTGAGAGAGAAAGAGAGAGAGAGAGAGAGAGAGAGAGAGAATGAGCTGGGGGGAGGGAGAGGGGAGGGAGATCCAGACTCCCCGCTGAGCTGGGAGCCCAATGTGGGGCTTGATCCCAGGATCCTGGGATCACGACCTGAGCTGAAGGCAGACATTTAACCAACTGAGCCACCCAGGCGCCCTTAAAAATGATAATTATATGAAAGGTTTAAGGAGGTGCCCATATGTGGCTCAGGGCTCAAGTTTATACAGCTACTGAATACTAGTTTACCAGTAGGGGTGCCTGGGTGGCTCAGGCAGTTAAACATCTGCCTTTGGCCGGGGTCATGATCTCAGGATTCTGGGATTGAGCCCCACATCGGGCTCCCTGCTCAGTGGGGAGTCTGCTTCCTCCTCTCCCTCTGGTCCTCTCCCCAGCTCGTTCTCTCTCTCTCTCTCTCTCACAGAAATATTTTAAAATATTTTAAGATATTGAAATATTTTAAAATATTAAAAATTAAATATTAAAAATAAAAGCACAATACATGTGCCTTCCTGTCCCAGGTACTGTTCTGAATGTTTAACTTATATGTATTTATTTCATCTTCACAAGAAACCTCTTTATTTGGTGTCATTGTCCTCATTTTGATGAATACAAAAAACTAAGGTACGAGAGATTAGATAATCTGATGCCATAGACAGGATATGGTAGAACCTTTGGTTAAGTTTGTGCACTTAACCAAAATTAATGCCTCCATATTGACTGAAGTGAAATACACATACTCTTGGCATTGAAAGGGAACACACATACTGAATGTCTACTGCTCTGATGGAGATTTTTTTTTTTTTACAGTTAACCAAGAGAACAGATTTCTTCTATTACCTGTAGTTTAGGATTATAGAGTTTAGATTACCCTCTGGTCAGGATTTCCAAGGCTGAAAATGGAGAACAGTTGGAGGAGAAAGAGTGGACACTTCTGGAATCCATTTTCCTTCTCTTTATTGTGGATCTTTCTTCTTCCAAGCACTACTACTGTCTGCAACCTCAGTTGATGTTAAATTCACTATAGAATTGGATTTCAGTTGCTCTCCTTAATAGCTGTGGGGCATCCTTTTTCAAAGGACTCACTAAAGATTCTTTTTGTTTGTTTCTGCTAACTTAAACACTGATGTTTTATAATATTATGAGGAAACTACTGATTTGAAGAATTGGGATTCATGTTTCTTTTCCCTTTTTGATTCTATAAATATAAATCAGCAAGTAACAAAAAGAGCAATTCCACCTGTGAAGTTATTATCCCGTGAGTTGAATATGGGCATTATAATTCACCAGTAGTTGATGACTGAATGGATCTAGAGAAAGAATGAAAAGGTAGATTTTAAAGATGAATATACAACATTAATAATTTTCTCAGTAAGATATATTTGAAATGGAAATCCATGACAGGAAGCCAGACTAGGAAATCAGGAAGTTTGTATTTTGCTCTCCCTCCTCATCAGTTTCCCAGCTTCCTTTTTCGATTAGAGCCTTTGCCAAAGCTTCTTACATGTGTTTCTGGAATGTTTCCAGTAGACCTTTCGAATGGCACTTTGGTTTTCAGGCAGTGATTTCTGCCCTGGCTGAATTTTAGAATATGAAGGTCATTCATCTATATCCTGGAATGATGATTCACATATTTATGTTCTAGAAAGTAGACTGAAAAGAAAAATTTGCTACTTTATTAATTAGGGCCCTTTCACATTTTGTATTCTCCAGCTTAATCATTTGCTTGTTTGAACTAAAGTCATCTTCCTTAATCACCATCATTAGTGGCTGTCCATGAAGGATTATCTCTCTGAATTTTATAAGCATGTTAGAATTTAATGCATTTTACATTCCCCATTAGGGATTAGACATCATTCCATATTTTACTATACCAATATATATTTTTTAAAGCATGAGATTAACTATAGTAATGTTCTACCTTGGTAATAGAGGGGAAGCCTCCTCCCCTCATTGGGTAAGGGAGCTATTGGGTAACTAGGGGATCCAGTCTTGGTACCATTTTATAGTTTAAGCTTCCCAGGGCATTTCAGAAAGTTTACTTCTTCAAAGATGAAAATTTGGTATTCTCATCGCTTTCGTGTTGAACTTTCCCAGGGATGAACAGTTCATTCACTGTCTTTTGGAAACAGCCTGTTACACTTCGGGCGTCATTTAGAAGTTCTTCCTTATATCCAGCCGAGTGTTCATAGCATTCACTGGTTCCTAGTTTGGATCTTTAAGATGACACAAAACAGATCTATTCCTTTTCTACCTGATAGTCTTCCAAATATCTGAAGCCGTCTTAATATTCCTGTGATATTCTCCTGCACATTGGGTCATGCCACCATTTCCCATATTCCATATTTTGAAAATCTCTCATGATCCTTGTTCTCCTCGTCTGTCCCTTGTGCATGTAAAAATGGACATTGGATTCTAGAAAGAAGCACCATCATCGTGCACACACATATAGCACTTTCTGGACTTTCTGGCTTACTATGTGTTGTCTTGTTTCATCCTCACAGTGAAACTGGTAGACCCAGACCTCTTCTTTGTACTCATTTTTGTCTGAATAGACTCAAAGCTCTAGGCAGGCAGGATCTGGTGCTGGTTTTTATTGAATTCCAACTCCATGCACAGTGCTTTGCATACAGTAGTGACTTCCTAAATAACTGTGGAGTGAATGAGCCCCCACTCCTCACCCTGGGGTTGGCACGAGGAGGTGGAGTAAGTTTCAGAGCTTGGGAGAGTGGTCAGTTTAACACAGCGCTTTAGAAAAAAACTTTGCGATTTGTTTGTTTGTATTGTTTGCGTATTTCAGGTTCTTCTAGTTTTTCCTGGGCTTCAAATGACTATCAGAGTGTTCTGCACACTCAAAGCAATAATGTTTTAGTCCAATACAAGCTCATATAGAAACAAAACAAAACAAAACCTCTCTCCTTTTCTCAACTTATGAAGTTAAGAGTTTAAAAAATTGCTTTTAAAAGGAGTATTAATCCAAAAGAATAAATGAAGTAAAATGTCTGTTGGAAAATTAAAATTAGATACTTCAGTGAAAATGTTTATTGGGTAAATGTGATTTGTGGTTTAGTTAATAATCCATCCAAAAGCAGATATTTATTTAAATGTCATATATGTTGATCATTTTTCAAGGTTCTTGAGATGTAATATCATGGACAAAGTCCCTACTTTTATGCACCTTATATTTTACTTGAGGAAGACAGGCAACTTAACAATTAAGCAAATAAGACAGATAAGATAATTTTTGATAAGAAGTAAAGGAAACCTACAGAGCAATGTACTCAGGAACAGCAATGAGGAGGTGGCCCGGTGAGTTGAGACCTGAGGGACCAGGGGGAGGCCGCTCTGCAAAGTGCTCATTTCTGCAGAGGGAAGGAATGCAAGGGTCCTGACGTGGGTGAGTGCTCGGTGCCCGGAAGGAATTGCGAGCAGAAGAATGGCAGCTGGAGTACTTGGGATGAGTACTTGGGATGAGTACTTGGGATGAGTACTCGGACGTGTACAGTCCTCCTTATGTCGTCCTTACGGGCCGTGGTGAGACGTCTGACAGATTTGAAAGTCGATTCATCAAAATGGATGGACTGTGGATTCTAGGGACACAGGAGAAGCTGGGGGACTCCCGGGAGGGGTTCCAAGTAAGCTAGCAGAAACGTGATGGCAGCTCCGACTAGCAGAGGTCAGGGGTCATGAAGAGAAGTGGGTGGTGCCTGTGAGAGAGCTACTGGAGCCCTACTGGACGTTACAGGTCACACTGTAGGGCCAGAGAGGGGATGATGTAGAAGTGGGGGGGGGGGGAATTAGCATGGCACTTGTAAATATAATGGCAGGATGTTAAGGAAGAACCCCAGGGAACCCTGTTCCTGCAATGATCAGTGTTATTATTTTATACAAATGGTTCATGAAGTGATGATGTTCCCAATTTGAGGCACAATGGTGCAGGCAGGCAGTTGGACGTATGTGCCAAACATCTTTTTTTTTTTTTTAATATAGATTTTATTTTTTCATTTGGGAGAGAGAGAGAGAGAGCACAAGCAGGGGGAGCTGCAGAGGGAGAGGGAGAAGCAGGCTCCCCACTGAGCAGGGAGCCCGATGCGGGGCTCGATCCCAGGACCCTGGGATCATGACCTGAGCTGAAGGCAGACGCTTAACTGACTGAGCCACCCAGGCGCCCCTGTGGTGAATGTCTTAAGGTGGTCTTCTCACTTTCCTATCCTAAATCTTAGTAGCCTGCTCCTATAGCCGCATGAAGGAATAATGTAGAATAATGTAGTCAGTCAGTGATACACTTTGGAGTCTTATATTTTTTTCCCCAGGTCTCCTTACCTTAACTTAATCCGTTAAGAATATAAACATATCTGATATTTGTTGTTCCTTAGTTCTGTGAAATAATGACAAGTCTTCTCCACCCCTGGCCGGCGTTGAACCTACACATGTGTAAATTTGCTTAGCTTTCCAAAACAGTGCAAGGTTTTACTAAGATAAGACAGTTCATTTACATAACCCAGAATAATTTGGCTGGCAGACTCAAGGAGATATAGTGTGTGGATCAAGTTTAACACATTCATTTAGATTGGCTGACTCCCCTGCGTTTCCTGTGCTTGCAGAGGGTCCCATCTGTTCAGCTCCTGGCCAGAGACCATTGTGCCTGTGAGCATTGAAATTTCTTATTGCAGACGCTCAGCGCTTCATAATTGGTTTAGGGTGCCCCAGATACTCACCAGGAACATTGTTAATTAGTACCAACGAAAGTGGCAATTATTCTAGAACTAGGATACTGCCTGTTACTACTGTACTCAGGTGACCGCGAGAGCCAACACACTTCTTTCCTGCACTTTCCCCCTTTTGCATCCTGGCGATTTTATAACTCAGAGACGCCTTCTCCATTGCCCTCAGACCACTGAGCCCAGCTCCCAGACCCTCAGAAGGACTTCCCAGGACCTCCCATAGAGTGATCATCCCTTAATCTCCAGGAAGATCTCTCTCTGCCAGTTGAACTAAACCACTTGGCATTTCCTCCACAAACCCTTTTGTTTCCACACTTTGCATCTTTGCTCCTTAAGTTCTTTCTGTTTGAAAGCGCCTTTTCACCCCCCTTAATCCCTGCCTGTCACAAACGATACTCACTTCAGATGCCTGCCTGATGCTCCATCCTTTGATCTCCCAATAATTTGTTTGTTCCTCTCTTTTGATATTTTACCTCTTATCTCTTGTCCTAGTTCAACCTCTTAAGGGTTTATTGCCCCATCCCTGCATACTCTTCACATTTTTATGGTAGTGCCAGCAGAGTGCCTTACGTGGAGGATGTTGCCAATTAGGCTTTGTTGACTTCACTTGAGTTCTTAGTATCTAACTATGGTCTAACGATAAGCAACACAAGAACCAAAATCATCTCAAGGCAAAGTTCTGACATAACCCAGCCAGAGGCATGCCTTTCGAGGTCCCACTCCCCGCCCTGGAAGGGATCAGGCTGCCATCAAGGCCATTCTAACCTTTAATCTTTGTTGTTCTTTTATGGTCAACGTGGCCTGGCCTCTTTGTTTTCTGAGTGGAAAATAAATGCTAAGAGGGAATGCCTTGCTGAGTGGGCCAGCCCGGGGAGATGGCCCGTCGCCGTATCTGCCACAGGGCTACCCTTCGAGAGCCCGATGGACTTGTTACATCCCGGAGCAGGCTTTCTCCTGGGTGATATTGTTTCCCTTTTGAATTCTCCAAAACCTGTCAGGTGTTTTCTTCCTTATCTCCCCGAGGACAGCCAGTTAATCTAAGATGAGCCTGACAGCCCCTATTTTCCAGGTCTCTGGTTTCATCAGTAAAGTAGGTTTCATCAGTAAAGAGCTCCATTACCTCCTCCATAACCTTGCTCTCTTGATCCGTATTGTGGTTTATTCCTTATACAGCCCGCCCCATCCATTTTTGGCCGTGTTCCCACTTCCTATCCTCACTCTTGAATGGGACCATTTAATTCAGTAATTGCCGGGACTATAAAAGCCTGACAATCCCTGAGCCTTTTGTGTGATGTTTTCACCTCATTGCTCTTCTGGTCGCCACGCTGACTTTGAGCTGAATAAACTGAGTGACCAACAGCATCCCTCGGAATTACTAATGAATTGCCACCTTTACTTTCTAATGTTAATGATTAATGGATTTCTTTCATTTATCATATAAAGACAATGTTCTAGGAATTTGGGAAAAGTTATAAAGACCCTTACTTCTTGGATACCAGAGGCAATATCTTTAAAGTGGAGTATACACACCCTTGTGGGGGATGCATAAGATATCCCATTATATTTATTTTGCTATCATGCCTTTTTATTCCTGTTTTTAAATATGCACAATATATTAGCATCGTAGGACATGAACATAATTTATACAAATGCATCTGTCGATGTTACCTGCTCAAGATGATTTCCCTGGTAGGGAGGTGTGATCAAAATGTTTGGGACCCTGGGTTTTCAGAGCCACTTCAACTTCCAGCTCCTTGGCTAGTTGTATGACCTTGGATCAGCTTATTTAGTCTCTTTGGGTCTTATTATCCTCACCTCCCAATTGAAAACAAAACCATTCCATAGGTTGCTGAGAGGTTTCGGTGGGGCAATGCATGTGAAGAATTTAGCAAGCGTCCGGAGCAGAGTGCATGCTGGTTACTATGGTCATGCGTAGTTTTAATTGATGTTATTGTTGTTGATGTGTACTGCCTGTCTGTTATATTGCCCCACTGTTCTAGCATTTTACCACTTTTATAGTAGCAGAGGAACTGAGCCTACTCTCCATGTCAAATAATAATAATAGTAAAAGCATCTCATACCGAACACATTAAAAAATGTGAATGAATGAATAAAAATTAGAATTTTAAAAAATACATGCACATACTTTCCTCCCTTAACATTAATAATATAAATAGGTTTTGTAATATATTTGCATAACTTTTGTAAGAGAGGGAGCAAAGGAATTCACTAGAGCTTTCAAAAACACTGAATCCATAATACATGCTGTAGGGTCGTTTTGTTGGTACCATTAGCTTCTGATGAGTTTTCTTTGGTATTTTAGAAATGAAACTCTTTTAGATAAAGTTTATCACAAGCCTACTTTTTATTGAACATTGCCACAGCAGGTATGGTTTTGAAGTGATGCTCTAGGACAAGATGTCTTAAAGAATAACAAGCTTACTATGCACTTATCTGGTATGTTTGCTGAGATCTGAGGATGTCAGAGAATTCTTCAGTGAGGTAAAGAAAAGTTCACCCTAGTTTGCAAGACTGGTTCATGTGGAATTTATAAGAATGGACTGACCAGCATGCCCTTTTAAAATTCCTTGGTTAATCTCTTTATTGAAAGCTGCTGGGCTAGTTGATTAAGAAACCTTATGGGATGACTGCTTTTAATGTCCTACAAATGAAGCCGAATTGTTGCTTAGTAAATCACCATAGATCAAAGTGCTTTGTGGTCAGAGTGCAGTTATTATTATTATTTTTTATTGTTTCATTTTAGAATGAAGGTGAAGGGTTGAAGAAGGAAACATGCAGAATTTGACATCGATGATGTTTATTTACTTTCGTGCACTTCTTTACGCATCTAATCTGAACAATTGGGCGAGGAGTGCAGCAAAACATAAATGGGTAAATGTAAAGCTCAATCAATTAATAATTTGTTCCTATTTATAACTGCCCGATTCCTTCCTAGCCATGAAGAAATCAGTAGGCATATAGAGAAGACTTTGGGTGCTTCCCAGGGAAGCTGAAGAAGCATCCCTGTTGGCTTGTTGATGGTGTTAAATCCATATTTCCATAGTCACCTCAGCATGAAATGTACACGAGACCGTTCGGTGTTACCCTGTGGTCTGATCTGAGAGGTACTAAGGGCTGATATTTTTGCTTCTTATGCTTCCTTGAAGGGTACAGTATGTATTTTGTTGCCCTTGATTGTCCAGTGCCTGAAGCAGTATACGAATAGGTTTGGAAGGATTAAGTGAATATGTGAGCATATATGTTTTGTTGACTGGGATGACCCTGAGGAAAGAAGTAAGAAAAAGGACTTAAAAAAAGGACTAAGAAAGTGGACTGAAAATGGAAATTGAATCTACCATAAGAATTCCATAAGGGTTTCAGTTCTATAGTGTGATTTTACTTCTGGAAAGTTTAGGCATTGCTATGTTGCACTTTGTTTTCGTATAGTGTGTAGCATTAAGTACATATATTTAGTGGCGTAATAAATGCAGGTTTGGGAAGGATTCATGTTTCAGGTATTTTTGTACCTTCTGGGACCACTCTAAAAAACCCATTTATCTATCTACTCTACCTATCTCTTTTCTTTTTTCTTTTCTTTTCTTTTCTTTTCAATTCCAGTGTTGTTAGTAGTGTTATATTAGTTTCCCATGTACAATATAGTGATTCATCACTTGCATACATCACCTGGTGCTTATCACAAGTGCACTCCTTAATCCCCATCACCTATTTAACCCATCCCCCCACCCAGCTCCCCTCTGGTAACCATCAGTTTGTACTCTATAATTAAGAGTCTGTTTCATGGTTTGTCTCTCTCTTTTTTTTTCTTTGATTGTTTGTTTTGTTTCTTAAATTCCACATATGCGTAAAATCATATGGTATTGGCCTTTCTCTGACTGCCTTATTTCACTTAGCATTATACCCTCTAGCTCCATCCATGTCGTCACAAATGGCAAGATTTCATTCTTTTTTATGGCTGAATAATATTCCATTGTGTATATGTGTATGAATGTGTGTGTATAATGTAAGAAAATAAAATATATATATATTTATCTATCAATTGACACTTGGGCTGCTTCCATAATTTGGTTGTTGTACAAAATGCTGCTATAAACATAGGGGTATATGTGTCCCTTTGAATTAATTTTTGTTTTTGTCTTTTTGGGGTACAAAACCCATTTTATAGTACTCATTTCACATCCAGTAAGTAGCGATCCATTTCAGATACTAAAATCAACAAATATTTACTAAATGTCCCATTCGATGTTTCCACGAAAACCAGTGTTAAACTTAGAAACTGAATCCCTACATCTGGGTCCCATTCTAATGCTTTAGCTAGAAAGCTGCAGCTTGCCTCACGGAACTGGAATAAGACCATTACTGATCATCAGTTCTGCCAGGGCTGGCCAGTACTGTAAGTCTATTCCATACCTTTGTTATATTGTCATCATTGTTAACACCCTCAATTTATCCATTTGGTTGACTCGTCATAGATTCATGGTAGATTAAAGCTAACTTAATATCCTGATTTTTCCACTGGTGATCATTACAGTGGCTAGAAAGTGCTAAAATGACATAGTTACCAAATGTTACCCACCCGGTGATGCTCTTTTTGAACAGAAGAGGATTTACAGAAGCATCAAATAACTGAGAGAAGGGTCCACATCAAGTTTTTAATGAAGATACATGTGAACAAAGTGAATTCTTTACTACCCAACTAATTTAGGAAATGCCATATATTGCATTAGACAGAATAACTGACCTACGTTTAGACTAATGCTGACACAGCTGGGCCTGGAAGAAATAATTTCATCATGCTTGACCATCTTCAGGTTCTGTGGTGACGTATTGTTTAAGTTTAGTGGTCTTCCTGATGTTTCAAGATACTGCAGATGCATTAGCAAAGACTTTCTAATGTGAATGCATATTGTCACCATAAATCATGTGGGGAGAGAAAGGATTTTAGCACTTCTTTGGTATTACAGTGAGTAAAGAAATGTTTTGAGTTGTTTTTGTCATTTGAGGGATGAGGGGCAATGCTTAGTGAATATAGGGGTCCCCAATATAGAGTCTCGTGCTCCTCCATGCCTGCACCCATCTGAATAAAAGTGCTAGGCATTAGAGGTTTCCTTTCTCCTCCTCCTCCTCCTCCTCCTTCTTCTTCCTCTTCTCCTCCTCCTCCTCCTTTTCCTCTTCCTCCCCCTCCTCCCCCTCCTCACTCCCTCTCCTCCTCCCCCTTCCCCCCTTCTTCTTTTGCTCTTCCTCCTCCCCCTCCCTCCTCCCTCTCCTCCACCCTCTCCTTTTTTCTTTAAATGATGCACTTGCATTCTATCCTGCAGCCTGGAACCTTTGATCTTTATTCTTCAGTTCTGTGATCCTAATTCAAGCTCCCTGTTGCACTTCAGGCTCACTCCAGACAGAAATGATGAGATGAAAGTTATAAATGCTTTGAGTGACTGAGGCCTGCCAGAAACTTCCCTGGGAGGACAGTGGAGCAGCCTTTCCAGTGCTTTTATGAAACATGAGCCATGCTGAGATCACCATGCGAAAAAGCGAGGTCCCAGGAAGAAACTAGTGTGGGGAGAGTGGCAGGCTCTTTTCTGCAGGATGTGCGGTGCCCTCACCAAGTAAAGGTTCTGAGATGAGCCACGGTTGTAAAAACGTTTTGACGGGTCCAGCCTAGTCTTTGCACAACTTTTTTGACCATGGAACTGCTTTTTTTTCTTTCATTATATTTTACTTAATATACTATCATTTGGGGAACTGTCTTCTGTGAATGATCCAAAAAAGAAATTGGTTGATGGGCCTGAGACAGTGAACCAAGAGTTGCAGTGGTGTGTCCTTCAGATTGTACGTACTAATTGGCCGCTATGAGCAGTCTGTGCTTTGGTTTTCTAGTGGCAAATAGATATAAAAATCTCAAATTGTTAGGGACATACCATTATAAACTAAAGAAAGTGAAGTTTTAGAATGAAAAAAAAGATCTCTTGAATGTTTTGTCAAGTAAATGGTCATTTTTTTGCAATAGATGAAATTAAGATTTCATCTATATGAAATAGATTAAATTAACCATTATAATTAAGTACTAGTTATAGGCTTCATTTTCAACACCTCATTTTTTTTAAATTTATCCTTTCTGATCCTCCTGGCATCTTACTTGTTTTATGGACTTGTTTGTAAAGATTTTGTTCACAGATGTAGAGTATGAGGTTAACTGTGACCCAATCTCTGATTAAAGTGTCAGACATTCCAAATTAGTAGCATTCATATGATTGGATGCATTTTGCCCTGTGGAACCCAGAAACACTTCCAGAAACAGAAACTGCTCCTTCCATTAGTGATCAAAACATTTTAGAGAATATTTTGTCTTTTAGCGATAGTTCTGATAGACTACAAAAAATATAAAGTTAACCAGATCTTGGTTGGAGAAAGCATTCTGTCATACTAACTCTACTTTCCTCCAGCAGTAAAGAGGCACATACAAATTTAATGAATAGAAGTTGGAATCACATTTCCTCTTCGTTTCGTCTTTTATTCTCTCCCTTAGGCTTAATATAAATGAGTAGAGTCACAAACACAGAGGGGATTTTTTTCCTCTGTAGAGAACATAGAGGTCACTAATGTCACTGTTTTGGGTCTGAAATAACACACTGCTCGAATATAATTCCAGGGAGTAAGCATCACACATTAGCCTCAATTTTGCAGTGACAGTTTTTAGTGGGGTAATGTGCTGAGAGGTGACGTTACATTTGCTCAATATGTTGTATTCTTGGCACCAACATAAGTTGGGTCTTTATTAGTTCAGAAGTGAAATGAACAAAGTCCTATTTGACACATATTGATAATTGCTCTCAACTTAGGAGCTGATTTAACAAGTTCTTTGAATCTTTTGCCAAAATTTAGGGAGTGCGTTGTTGATCTTTGTAGTCTTCCAGAACATATTAGGATTTTTCCCTCCTGAAGTCACTAAATTGTGCCATTGACAAATATGATATGAAGGAGATTTTCAGGAATCTAATCTATTTTAAATACTAATTAGTTTCAGAAAAATTGATTTTGCTTTGTGCACAAACTCTAAAGAGCCTTACTCATTAAATGGATTTGTTCTTTCTCTGTAGGCTACGCTAAATGTTGAATATAAAAATATGTAATGCCCTAGAAAAAGCATCTAAGGTTATTATTTTAATATAAATTCTGTGTGTGAGTAATTTGCCAGGCAGACTATTTGTACTAACCCATCTGATCTGGATATATTACAAAGTCTAGAACTTTCAAGGGAACCTGTTTAGAAAGTTTCAGTTAAATATTTTGCGATATACCAATCTTCTAAGAAGACTTACATTAGTACTAAAAGGTGCTTCTTCACTTTGTACAGGAAAATCAGTATTTTAAATTGACTGACTTTTCTTTCTTTCTCATCTTAGTACTAATGTTCTTTATATTAGACACCAGTTGTAATTTTTCCTCCTTTATACTAATTTATTGCAATTTTTTTGTGCCAAAAATGAGTAGAACTCAATATAAGTAAATCTCTCTATATGCATATTTATAAAAATAAACACAAAATATAAAATTCAATGCAAAATAAATATTAGTGAACCAAATTCAACAGCCATTAGGTAAGTATATAATTTATGACAAATATTGGGTTAAATGCTGATATAAAACTGCTAATTAGTACTCTACTGAAATTTTGTAGGTGAGAGTCTTAGTTTTTAACTCTTAATTTTAACAACAACCTTATGAAATAGTGTTTATTCTAACTGACCATTTTACAGATGAGGAAATAAGCTGAATTCAGTGAATTAGAACATAGCAGGATGGCATACTTGATTAATTTTGATTTTAAAGGAAAATAAACCCTCAAATGTCTTAATCACTATGGTGCAAGTTGATATTTTTTGGTTAAAGTTTCTAACATACACTCTTTAATGCACATAGTGATTTTCTTGGATATAAAATTGCAAAGGACTGACCTCCCATACTTTGGAGCTCTCAAAGTGGTTCTGGACCTTTAGGGCCTAAAATTTCATCCCAGTGCATTCCTCATTGTAATCTATACTAATCATACCTGCACTGTATAATATTTTGTGTCAAGACCCTGAGAACCTCAGGTAGAGTGAAATGTGTTTATATGTTTGGGCTTTAAGCCTTATGAGAAAGACTAAAACAAATATTAAGAAGACATTAACCCACCTTCATGGCCTTGACTATCACAGTGACTTTGAATGAACCCATTAGGTGAGAAGCCCCCCATTGATTTGTGAGTTGTGTTTCATATACTCTCTTTGCTGCTTTTCAGATGAAGACACAAAATCACACACACACATTCACTTACAGGCACACATTCACAGAGGCAGAAATAGCACGTAAATGAAGTCTGGGATGTAGCTGAATCCTAGAAATTTGGATCAGGAACTTCTTTGTTACAAAGTAAAAGATGTCAATAATAAACATAGGCCTTAATGAAATATTTGGTAGAAGCAGAATTGGAAAAAGAAAATAGAAAGACATTTCCTATAATTGAACAATGTCATTATACCTCAAAAAAAATTCAAATGCAGCGATGTTAAACTAGTCTGAAAAATAGCAAGTGGCATTCCCAACAGGCAGAATATCAATTCTATCCTGTTCATGATACTGGTTGCAGTTAAACAAACTAATGTTATTATAGTCTCAATAATTAATATCTCAGATGTTTTGCTATAAAATAAAAATATAAGGTGACTCATAATATATTATATAAATAATGTTTGTAAGACAATATTTTGAAACATATTTTGCTATCTTATAAAGTGGATGATTACTATAAAAAAGTGATTATTTTAAAATGACATTCTTAGACATGTTTTAGTAGTCAAAAATAGTTGTTAACTACATTTCTCTTTCTGTCACAATGTGACACACATTGTATACATTCAGATGACAATAATTAATTTCCCATTTCATACTTCTCAGCCATTTAACTAAAAGAACATTCATTCAAATTAAGGCTGTAGAATTATAGATTCATCAGATTTTTGCAGATAAAGAAAATGACATTCATAGTATTCCAAGGATTAGGTTAGTTTTCCATGACTACTTTGTAGGTTTCCCAACTTCGGGAAACACCAGGCCACATCATTACCTCTTTGTCAAGTGTGCCTCAAATAATTATTGTGAATACTCTGGATTTATACTTGCCAAATTCCTTTTTAAGGACATTAATTGTGTGCGTGTGTATATATATATATATATATATATATATGTACATATATATACACACACACATATATATGTATGTATGAATATATATTATATATATGTATTCATGCCAAGATTAAGACTAGGTAGACTTAATATGCATTTTTTTCTATACTACTTTGTAACACTTTAAAAACACAGGTTTCTGAGGCAATTACAGTTGATAGTGATAGGTACTCATTTGTACTTCAAAAACTTATTTTTGTTTGTTTCTCAAAAAGTTTAACATAGAATTATGTTAAACTGTATGACTCAGAAATTCCCCTCCTGGATACATAACCAAAAGAACTGAAAACATGTACTCAAACTCATACATAGACTTGCATGTTCATAGCAGTGCAATTCAGAATAGCCAAAAGGTGGAAACAGCCCACATGTCCATTTGTGGATGAATGGATAAACCAATTGTGGTTATCCATTCAGTGGAATGTTATTTGGCCATAAAAAATGAAGTACTGACACACTAAAATGTAAAAATAAACCTTGAAAACATTGTGCTAAGTGAAAGTAGCCAGATGCAAAAGGTTATATATGAGTCCATTCATTTGAAAAGTCTAGAATAAGTAAACCCATAGAGACAGAAAGCAGATTGCTGGTGGCCAAGAGTTGGGGGAGGGGGCAGTGAGCAGTAATTGCTTAATGAGTATGTGATTTTCTTTTGAGGTGATGAAAATATTTTAAAAATAGATAGAGTGGTGGTTGGACAGTATCATGAATATGCTAAATGCCACTGAATCATTCACTTTAAAATGGTTAATTTCATGTTATGTGAATTTCACCTCAAATTATTTTTAAAAAGAATGGGTGTATCAGTGCTCTAATAAAATTTTATTTACAAAATGCCTATTGTTTTTGAAATTAAGCATTACGCATTTCAAAAATTAATGTTAATGCATCATTGGGGATTACTTAAGATTATTTAGATTATAGTAATTTACTACTTCTTAAAGTATCTAACATTTCAAACAATTGAGATATTAATTAGCTTAGTGGATTCTGGCAATTTACATTTTATAAACTTTTTAGTCTGAATTGAATTTGTTGAATTTGAAGCCTCCATGGGAATTTTCACAATTAGCACACATTATCTACATATGTTGTTTGCTATTGCACACAGTAACGCTTGGCTGGTTGATCCAAGTTCTTTACATGCATTATTCAATTTATTTCTGAAAACAGCTTTATGAAGTTGTGCTATTTTACCTATTTAATAGTTGAGGAAGCCAAGGTTTGTATTTGACTGATCTGGGACTGATCCCAAAGTTTGTTCTATAACCATTAAACCAGCTTTTTTTTTTTTTTTTTGCTCTAATGAGATATATCCCACAAAAATGAGTTAGTCTCAATGGACTCACAATCCCTAACTCCAGCCCCAACAGAGAAGCAGAGAGAAAAATTAATTTTTTCTTTAGGGGGAAAAAGTGTTACTTTTGCTAAGAGTCATGCTGAAACTCATTCAGTGGCATGTTCTAGAGTGTGTTAAAGTCTCATTATATAATTAAAGCATTAAATATACAAGGGAGCTTGACAAAAATGATAGACTATATAGTATGTGCCTGTGAATCGTTTTCTAAATTAATCAGTTTACATCATACTTAAAAGTATATTCGTTTATTCAATAAATATTTACAGAGCTCCTAATACGCTAAATAACATGAAGTCTCTGTCTTCAGTGAGATGTCATATCTGAGAAGATACATGATAAATAAATATTTATTAGGCTATTCGTTTGTAATGAGTGTTACAGAGACAACAAGGTATAACAGGGTAAGATCTGGAAAGTATATGTGTGTATACCTATGTGTGCTGCATGCCCAGATTTATATAGGATGGTCAGGGTAGAGCTCATTGAGAGAAGATGGGCCAGAGACATGAAGAAAATGACTCAATAGTTCATTTGAGTGTCTGCAGAAAGAACATTCCAGGCATAGGGAACATCATATTCACATGACCTGAAGAATGACTGTGCTTGGCATTTTTGAAAATCAGCAAAGGACTGGTTTGTTTGGATTAAAATGAGGGAAGGAGGAGTGGAAGGAAGTGAATTCATAGAAGTAAGCAGGTGACAGATTTTGCAGAGCCTTAAAGACCTGATAAGGCCTTTAGATTTCATTCTAAGCGATATAGCAAGCCTTCAGAGTATTTGAGAGGAGATGGTCTTTTTTTTTTTTTTTTTTTGAGAGGAGACAGTCTTAATCAGATTTACATCATAAATACAGTTGCTCTGACTGTTGTCCCATGAGTAGACTAAGGGGGATGAGGGTGGAGATGGAGTAAAGAAGACAGTTAGGAGAATCTTGTAGTCGTTGCTCCTTATCCTGTGTATGGTCTCTCCACCAGCAGAGGCAGCATCATGTGGGACCTTTGTAGAAATGCAGACTCTCAAGCCCCACCCCAGGCCTACTGCAACACCCCTAGGTGGTTTGTACAAACTTTTAAGTTTGAGGAGAACTGATTTAGATGAGAAACGGGGTTGGCTTGGGATAGTCTAGACAAGGATGTTAGCAAATGGTGGGATATTGGACATAACTTTTTTTTTTTTTTTCAGCGAGCACAAGCGGGAGGGTAGAGGGAGAGGGAGAAAGAATCTCAAGCAGACTCCACGCTGATTGTGGAGCCCGATGTGGGGCTTGATCTCTTGACCCTGAGATCATGACCTGAGCCGAAACCAAGAGTTAGATGCTTAAACGACTGCACCACCCAGGTGCCCCATAACTTTCTTTTTTTTTTTTTTTTTGATATAACTTCCAATCATAATCTGATGAGGTATTGTATATCAGTGTGAAATAAGAGAAGGGTGAATGGGGTGCCTTTTACAGCAAAAGAAAAAAAACCAGAGCAACAGAGATATCTCAAAGGCATTGGAAATCTAGAATCTGGGTTGCGGTGCCTTTAGACCTGCAAGAGAGGAGTCTGAGGGTGGGGGCTAGAACTATCAGTTTGGAAGTCGTTAGCATGAGATGGTATGTGAAACCGTGGGACTAGATGAGATCACCCAGACAGTGAACAGCTAGAGAAGAGGGAGTCCAAGGACTCAGGTCTGAAACACTCTAACACTGGAGGAGGAAGAACATCCAAAAAGGACAACCAATAGTGAAGCTGTAGGGCAATAATTGGGAACATGTGGTGACCTGATGTCACTAACCCCAAGTGTAGACAACATCAAAAAACTTACAAACCTCTCATGAAATAATCGGCTTGCCCATTTGCTTCCCCCATTATCCTACCAGCTCTTCAAAACAATGTCAGGCAGCGACTGACATTCTGTAGGTGTTCGAAACTAAGCCTCTGGAGAAATGACGAACAGTCGCTTGTTTTAGGTTAGTATATTACTTGGCATTTTTAGGACTTCTAGATTTATGTGATTCTACAGCATGTCAGGCTCTGGGTCATCTGTTTTTTTGCACATGATTACTCACTTAAGTGCTATAGGTAACTTGGGTGGAAATCTTGGCTATTATGTTTAATGTCCCCTGCCCTTTTCACTCCTCTAGAGTTCCCTCTTTGCTGTTTGGGTGTAAATATTCACAGTCTTCCCTGTTTCCTGGCAGTGCCCTCTCATCCGTCTCTGACAAAATCCATATATGTCTTTACAAAGAAAGAATATTTTATCAAATAATAGCTTTTAGTCACAAAGGTGTGTTTCTTGATAGATAATCTGAGGAGAAATGAATGGAACTCTTGATGTTTTCCAAGGAACTGATTTGGTAAATCAGATTTACTGTACTATGATCTATTTTTCTAAGAACCAGACAAGAACCGAGAAGCACGGCTCGTAAGTCAAACCTCAGGCCGTTATTGGAAGCGTGTTTGCTTTGACCATTACTTTACTTCCTCGAGATTTAAGTTCAAGGTTCCTGGTCTGACACATTTGGTTGCAGGGGCAATGGTGAGTAAAAATATAGGATGATACACGTATTCGTAACTGAACAATCCAAGGGGAACTGGGACTCTCAGCTTTTGTTTACCACTATCAGCTTAATATAATTTAAAAGGCAAGTGACCATCAGAAGTCCTCTTCTTGGTGGGATGTAAAGTAGAAAATAATCCCAATGTGTGTTCTGTGTTAAATAAGTGAGGTTTGTTTAGAATAAAGTGAAGACATTCAGTTTGTGAAGAGGGTTACATTGGCGTTTCCCTGTCCAGACATTGGGGTGTGTGTGGAAACTCTGTGAAGAGTGAGAGGATCTGAGCGGGCAGGTAGAAGAGGCATGTGGGGACTTTCAGGAAAGGCAGAAATCCCAGGACCAGCTTAACCCCTTTCTGTTTTTATCGATTAGAAAAAATTAATGGAAACAGTTATATTCAACAAACTCAAATAATTCTTTTTTTTTTTTTTTTTTTCAAATAATTCTTGATGAGCTCTTTTGTTCACAAGGCTGTGATGCCGAAGGAGCCAGGAAGGGTTCATTCCTTACAACACCTTCAATTCCTTACAACCTTCGCCTTGGGCTGGTTACAGGCAAGCGAGGCGATTGATCATCTTCAAAAATAAGCAGCCAGTATTCACATCTTGATAAATATTGTCATTTCCACCCATTTTTCTCCTTTTCCTTTCTCTTCTCCTTCCTAATTTGAGTTGACATAAGGAGATACTCTTCTCAAGATAAAAGTATTTTTAGCAGTTAAAAAACCATTTTCCCCAGACACATGTTACTCTTGCTTGGGAGGGAAAGGTGTGTGAGACCACACTAAGGCAATAGGGCAAGAACACAGGTGACACAAGGCGAAATATGATGTGACATAAGCAAAGTGAGAGACTCAAAGGAGGATAGCCATATCAATTTGGGCAAATCTGGAAGGGATTTTCATGGAAGAGGCAGACCTTGGCTTGGGCTTAAAGGTTAAGTAGGATTTTGGAGTTTAAGAAGAGAATAAGGAAAGGTGAGCATTTAGGGGCCCGCATCAGATGAGCAAAAGAACTGACATTCAGACATCACCGATAGAAGAATTGTTTGGAATTTGGCTAGCCAGACAAGGATGTCACTGGAAGTCCCTCCTAGTGTAATGTTTCCCGAACTCCAGAGGCATTGGATTGTTTTGGAAGACATTGAGCACAGAAACAATGTAAGCAGAACTATGCTTTAAGAAGGTAAGTGGGCAGCAGTTTAGGGAATGGAGTCTGGTGTTGAGAATTGGGAGCAGGGACACCAGGATAGCAGTCCCGTCTGGAAGCAGTGAAGTCCTGAGGAAGGGTGGTCCTGGAGGGAAAAAAAAAAGGAACTGGGGGTGGATGTGAGAAATACTGGGGAGAGAAATGTTGGAGAGAAGTAGGACTGGGCAGTGGTTGGGTTAAGGGTCAGCCCAAGGGAAGGGTTAGGAGGCGGGGGGACGCACACCAGGGACTGAGAGAATGGTGGCATCTAGAAGTAGAGATGCTGTGAGGAAGAATGAGTTTGATGGGGAAGAGAATGAGTTTACTGCTCAGTTTGTGCCTGACGCACCTGTAGGAGGACACATCCTATAACCAGTTGCAAATATAAGCCGGGTTTGGCAGAGAAAGAGGCGGTACAGAAAGAGATTTGGTCCTTATTTGTTGCAAGATAACAAATGAAGCTGGATGTCATAACATCATCCTTTTAGGTGAATTCATACAATTAATCTTCTAGCTCATTAAAAGAAACCTCAGAATGGAACTAAACAATACACTGTAAAATACAACACACTTCTTTTGTCTCCAGTAGAGCAAGAGTTCAAGATAATTTCCATGAACAAGGTTTGTAGCAAGAACTCTGTTGAAAAGAGCTTCCGTGTTTGTGCCTATAATAGCCGATTCTTCCATAAATGTGAGCCATGATCCAGTGAAGAAGGCTTTTTCCTTTCAGGCATGACATGTGTTTGATTTCCAAGGGCAAGGTTTCTCATTTGATTGCCAACCGCCCTAATTAGGAGGCCTTGAAGATCATTGCCTCAAGGTTGTTCAAGCTGAAAAAGCATTCACAAGCACAAACATATTTTATGTCCAGTAAAAGTCGCTCGAGTTGACTGAATGCAGTTAGTTATCATAGAGCCTGATCTGTTAGTTCCAGGCACATGCTGCCAGCAGCATCAGTATTCAAGACAAAAGACAGACATCAGTGTAAATTCTTGTCTACTATGCAAGGTGTATCTTTTGATCTTTTCAGAAAGAACTGGAAAATTGGATGGTATTTGCAGGGGCCTTTCAGCTGAGAAATGTCAATAATGTAATCGTGTTGAGACCAGTGCATGGAATTGACTTGTTGGGAGATGGATACAGATGCAAGGATGAAATGTGTATCTGATTATTATATAGAACTGAGTTTGTGCATGAGATCCAGGTCACCAGGCTACGTCAGGAAAAAGCAGTAGGAGAATTGGATGAATCCTCTAGGTAAGATCTCTGAGTGGGGCGACTCCAAATCTGAGGTCTTTGGAAAACAGAAAGAAATGAGAAAGTCAGTTTCCTCAAGCTATTTGCATGTGCAGCGTCTCACCCAGCTTCCTCCACTGGATGGATGTATCTGGTGGCTGTAAAACCAAGACTGGTCATTCCCTTTCCCTCAAACAGAGCAAGTCGCCTTCATCACCTTCATCATGTGCAGAATTTCTGCAAGCCAAGCTAGCAGGAGTTTTCAGTTGCTCTTGGGTGGTTTGATATGCTGTGAGTTGTGTCTGCCTGGTTTAAAAGCCAAATCCAAAATAAACAGCACTGGGAAATAAAATTGTTCAATTTTGTTATTGCTTCGATGTCCTCTTTGGCTTTCCCTTTTTTCTTTCCTATTTAATTATTTGGAACGATAATGAAGTTTGTCTCTCATTACCTGCTATTGAATTATCTATGAATAGAAAGGAGACGAAAAAAAATGGTTCATAGAATCCTAACAACATTAATTTGTTCAATGCTTGACTCTATCTCCATCGAGAGATAAAGTTTTCGGCACCACAATATTCTCTGGGTAAATGAATATTTTATCTTAAAAATGTAAGACATTCTATAATTGAATGCCACAATTCTTCGATTCACATGTGAATTTGAATTTACGTGTTGCTGTGATCTGAGAATCTATCAAGTCTTACTCATGTGTACCTTAGAAGAACCAGACAGTGGCTGGTTGGAAGTGACCTGCGAGTGGCTTCCTCATGGGATGCATGATGCCTGTAAAAATTCTCATTTTCAGAAAGACATCCGCAATCCTCATGAAATAGTGAACATGTATGGAGCGATTACGGTGTGCCAGAGACTACTGTAAGTGCTTCCTTGCATTCTCTCATTTAATCCTTACAATGCTATGAGGTAGTTGATATGATCAATGCCTTTTTATGCACGAGGAAAGGGAGACAGAGGTGTTAAGAAGATCTCACAGTTTTTAATAGTGGCAGCTTGACTCCAAAGCCTGCCTGGAAGACTCCATTCTGAAGCAGTGGATAGAGACTTGAAACCAATTTTATCATGAAGGAAGATGCAGCATCATCCAACATACATTTCTTGAGGTCCTAATATTAATTGACCCGTTTTTACCTCAAAAGAGGCAACACTTTGGAAGATGAGTTTCTTCTGTTGTAGTTTCCATGTCACTTGGGAAAATGATTTTGCTATTTATTCATTTTATATCATGTAGCTCCAGCAAGTGTGAAAACTTCCTAAGAGTAGGGGTTTTGATTTTTGATCATATCTCCCCTCCCTCTAGTGTTCAGTGCATTACTACATAATGGGTACTATATTAGTCAGAGTGTTTTAATTGTGAAAATGCAGTTTGTGGAATTGTGAGGATGTAGAAAAAATGTAGTTTTAGATAGATAGATAGATACATACATACATACATACATGTATAATATATATACATATATATTTGTGTATATAATAAGGATGTCCAGGTATAATAAATATTCAATATAGAAAGTGTGCAAACTGCAGTAGGATTAAAAATATGTAAAAGGTATCACTATTTATTCCAGACATAAATAGTACTAAATACATGCATTTTTATTTTATTTTATTTTTTTATTTTTTAGAGAGGGGGAGAGTGAGAGGGGGAGAGAGAATCTTAAGCAGGCTCCACGCCCAGCACGGAGCCCGGTGTAGGGCTCGATCTCACAACTTGAGATCATGACCTGAGCCAAAATCAAAAGTCAGACACTTAACTGACTGAGCCACCCAGGCATCCCAATACTAAATACATTTTGAAGAGCTTTTGAAACATAGGAAGGATTTCCAAGGCAACGGAGGCATGAATTCAAAAGTTGACTGCTAATGCGAATAAACGTTTCAAGGTACATGATAGGTCCGAGGGAGAGGTTATCCAGATAGTTATTTACCTGGAGGAAGGTAAGGTAAGTCTTGAGCATAGCAAACATAGAACATGTGGGTCTTTCCATAGCGTGTCATTCTGATGCAGAGTAGATGCTGAACGTTTTGAACATTTGATTTCTTGATGTGTATGCTTTACTAGATTAGATACATGATAGGTAATTGGGCAAGAAAATACATATTTTTAAAACTTTAAACATGTTTTTGAAAAGAAACAGTCAAAATGCAAGCTGTTCTCCCCCCACCATTCCTATATTACACAGAATTTTTACTGCTTACTCCAAGTCATTGGGAAAAGAAAATTTTTCAAAGGAGAAATTTAGAAACACTATCGTACAGAAAATTTCTTGCTCCTAGAGAGAGTATGGAAAGGAGCGTCATTCCAGATGCTACTGTCTTCAATTTAAAAACATCAGAGCAGGATAAAGAGTGTCTCCCACTGAGCAGAAGTAGAGCCCAGAAGGTTCATTGAAACCCCAGAGTGAAAACCACTTAGAGAATCAGCATAGTGATGCATAAGGTTGTGGTAGGGATTTGGAGACTGGACTGGAACGTGGATGTGCCAATCTGTGTGATTAAAGTGGAGGGCGAGGGGGACAGGAGTTGGGGGGTGGTACTAAGGGTATTGGCCCTCAGGACAGGTGTCCAGGGCCTGAGAGTGGATTTATGAGTAGGTGACAAAAGCATATCACACAAAAGCAGACACAAAGATTAACACAGAATGAGAGATCAGTTTAGACAACAGTCAGTACGTTTCAAGGACATGACTACATGTAAAATAATACAATGGATTTGTGAACTATGAGATTACTCTTGTGCAGGATATGTGTGTGTGTCTGAATAAAAAATGGAACACCTACATTTAGATATTCAGGAAAATAGAACCTTTTGAGTTTCCTGTAATTGGTATTAATCTCCTCTACAGTCCATTGTCTTGCTAGTGCAGACTGTGGAAGTGGGATGGAGCTTGACTTCAGTAGGGGAATCAATGTTTTGTCATTGCCCTCCAAGGTAGCTTTTGATTTTGAAACACTCTGTATTGGATACATATCTGGTAAATTCAAAGTTCAACACCCTGTCATACTTATTCCTCCCTTTCTTCCCTTCCCAAGGCCTGCTGTATGGGGGAAGACTTAGGGGTCTCTCGGAAGGGATGTGGAGATCCTTTGATTATGTTGACCTCGCTGTAGGGCTGGTGTTCTGGTTCGGGGTGTGTGTGCTGCATCCACTGTGGAATGTTTGGTCTGATTCTGTCCTCTGAAATCTGGCTTGCATTTTTTTTTCTTGAAATCTGCAACTTGAGTCTCTCCCTTGCTGACCACCTCTGGCTTGGTTCTACAGATCCTGGCTGTGACGCATATCAGTTCATTGGCTTAGGTGGCCTATCCCTTAACCCTTGGTTGCAGTGCTCTTGGTTTCACCTGAGTTCAGACCTATGGATACTCCTTTCTGCGTGCTTGACCTTCTGAAACTTTCCTGTCGTGCATGGACCATAGGAGCAAGGAGTTTTCCTCGTAGTTTCAAACATGAGAAATGTTCAAAGGTAAATGGTTTCTGTCTGTTCCCACCCTATTTCCAAGACATTAGGCCAAAGTGAGGAAGATTCTGGCAGCCTGATTCTTCTGTTTATGTCTCTAATTCCTTCCCACAAACTCCTGAGACCAAAGAATTTCCTTTCCTAATGTATAGGACTTGGTCTGTGACATAAAAACTCTCTTAGGGAAATAAACATCGTGCCATAGATAGTCATGAGATATAGACCAGTTGTTGACGATCATTAATTACCCTTGTTTTGTGGGATATAGGAGGTTAAATACAATCTTTTCTTCCCTTTACCTTTAAAATGTTTCCCAAACCTTCTACAATGAACAAGTACTACATATATTCAGAACATGCAAAACAATAGGATTTAAAAATTCCAAAACAATATAACTAACAAGAATCTTGGTTTAGCTGCTCATGGAAGTGCCTCCTGTTCTACCCTGAGGTGTAAGATCGAGCAAATGCTAATAATGCTGGGATGGATGGAACATACGGGAACAGCGGTAGAGGTCAGGGCAGAAATCCCTGGGCATTAAAAGCCCAACTTCAGTAAGGGCAGGAGGAGTTTGCAAAGTCCCTGGGTGGGTGTTCTTTCAGGGACATTGCCAGTCAAAGCTGACAACTACAACTGGGAGAATTCCAAGAGAAGACAACCATTGTTCTGTTGTAGAATTGCAATGGAGTGTTTTGTTTACTATCCATTGTTTATCTTCTACCTGTGGCTAGATGATTATACCAATTCTCAAGTCTCAATAAGTGGTGAATTAGTCGTTAAAGGTGAGTCTTGTTTTCATGATAAATAACTTCCATAATCTCTGCTGTTGGGTTACTGTGGGGGGTGTTTAGGGGGATCATTAGCTGCATAATAACTCTGCCAGTTCCCTTTCCTAGGCCACTCCAAGTAAATAATCATTGGGAGACCCCCTGTGCTTGTTGAGCCCCCAGCTCCTCTATCAGATTACCTCTGCTGAGCTTTTCCAGAGAGAAATTATGAAGCTGCCACTG
The DNA here is from genome assembly GCF_004348235.1 of Phoca vitulina. Lineage (NCBI taxonomy): Eukaryota > Metazoa > Chordata > Mammalia > Carnivora > Phocidae > Phoca > Phoca vitulina. The sequence continues at coordinate 16,704,355 of NW_022589708.1, read as the reverse complement.
TTTACCTAGCATGTTTTGGTTCTTCCCAAATCGCTCCTTTGCTTTTAGGTTTCCAAGTGGTGGATCCATTTTTCTATATACTTACGGTGTTGTTGCCCAGAAAGACATTAGCTGTGATTGACTCTCTCTGAGCATTAAGGGCTGTGAACCCAACCAAGGGGAGAGCAAAAGGTTAGAAGGAAGCATTTCCTGCTACATCAGAACCAAATAACCTCAAGGGAAGGGTGCCAAAATATATTAAATATTGTCTTAGTGACTTTTATTAAAAAAAAAAAAACAAGTACATGATGAAGTTCACCCTGGAATACTGTTAGGCATGTAATAAATCCCAAATAAATACAGGAGGAATTGTATTGATTGAACTGAGAGGTAACAGGAATTTGGAAGTAACTTTATCATTAAAGAGGGGTTTGAAGTCTTACATGGGAGAAAGGATTTTCTAATGTTCTGCCTTGCTTTACTAATCTTCAGGAAGCGACTGTGGTACATTTTGTCTTAAATAAATATTTCTCAAGGGAGTACTCAAGTGGCTATTAAAATTTTAAGCGCCCTGCATCTTTTTTAATAAATGTGTTGCTTAGCAAGTACAAATGTGAGTTTCCAAGATTCCCTCGCCCCACTGACTTCTGCCTAATAGTGCATGTATTCATTTTTAGGTGAAAAGAGAGGTCAGGACAGTTAGAAATCAAAGTTATACTGATGAGTAGCTGTTTCCTAAATGGTTGCAAAATTTATTAGCATCTCTATGGAGACATTTCATAAGTACTAAATGAAGTCAGTGGGTTTTGTGCCTTAGTAAATATCACTAATAAAATTGCCAAATAGATAATTCTTGTTGAATGAAGAAAAAAAAAAAAAACGATTTTTGCTTTAATCACTATGTGCAGGAATTAGAGCTGAAAAGTAAAGTTCATGGAGAATTTATGTCCTACAGCTAGAGCAGCTAATAAGAAAATCACCATGATGCATGGTAAGTTAATAATTTTCAAAACACTAAGACAATTTTAATGTTTCCACTTTTCATGAAGGCAATATATTAATAAAACTGCTGTTTAGGGTTAATTATTGGTGCTACACATTGCAGTGGTATGACATTTAGTAGCATTTTTTTCCCTTCTTTATTCCATTAGCAAGTGATGGGATAGTAAACACTATGAATTAAGTGAATCTTGTTTGACATAAATGAACTACCTCTGAAATGTAAAACAACTTCCTATATCTCAGTCCTCCTTGTAGTGGGGTTAGGCACACAAATGTGTGTGTATTATCCCTGTCTATGTCTGTATATCAATACTGATGTTCTATGTGTGTGTGTGTCAGTACATAGAATAGAGATGACATATACATGTACTGACGTATACATACACTGTATAGAGATGTCAGTGACAAGCACCCCATGTTGAACTCAAGTTTCTGGCTTTTCTGTTCAGTGGTGAACCAGCACGTGTGACTTCCTGTAGCTCATCTTCATTAGGAACTCCTGTAATCACCTGCAAGTTCATGCCTCCGAGGGGGAACTTGTGATTTCTCTTCCACCCTCCCTGACACCCTTTCCTGACACCTATCCTGAAATAAGTGCTGGGGATTTTGTAATCTCTGTTGCTGGCAACAGAATTCTCTTGGGTCATTCTTTAATATGTCTGGTCATGTGTCTAGTTCTGTTGACCTGGTTTTGTAGATCCACCGTCTGATCCTCAGTCCCTCATTTCCAAACCTATTCTCACTGCTTCAATGCTGGTAGTCAAGTATTTTGCCTGTAAAAACCAACAACGATAATACTTTATACACGTATGCCGATTCAGAGAAATGTCATATTTGTTAGTGTCAATGCTCTCATCATGTACATGTGGTTTTTTTCTTTTTTAAAGATTTTATTTATTTATTTGACAGAGAGAGACACAGCGAGAGAGGGAACACAAGCAGGGGGAGTGGGAGAGGGAGAAGCAGGCTCCCCGCGGAGCAGGGAGCCCGATGTGGGGCTCGATCTCAGGACCCTGGGATCATGACCTGAGCCGAAGGCAGACGCTTAATGACTGAGCCACCCAGGCGCCCCTGTACATGTGTTTTAATGAAGCATAGACCCTAAATTTTATTTGATTATTCTATTATTTTTTAAAGTTTTATTTATTTGAGAGAGAGAGAGAGTACGAACAGTGGGGAGGGGCAGAGGGAAAGAGTCTCAAGGAGACTCTCCGCTGAGTGTGGAGCCCCACGCAGAGCTTGATCTCACTACCCTGAGATCATGACCTGAGCCGAAATTAAGAGTTGAACGCTTAACTGACTGAGCCATCCAGGTGCCCCGACCCTAAATTTTAGAGGAACTTTTAACCTAATTACCTTAAGAGAATAATTATTGCGCCTCTGAGTTAGCAGTGGGATAGTGATCTCTGTTAACGAACAGATGACTATGAATGACAGTGCCTTCCATCTCTTCACTTAGCAGATTCCAACTAAAATTTCTTTCTGGACAAAGCTGACGCTATCCCATGTGACATCATAGAGAACAAATGGCTCTTCCCCCGACTCCTTCAGTTCCAGGGAAAAATGGAATTCCATATATAATACTTACTATGTTGTGTAAAATATAGCTAGAAAAATATTGTTTATACTTTATTTTCTGTCTTCAAGATTTTAGTTTAATGGCATTATTTTACAAGGGTTCTTTATCAGGGGACAAGGATAAAAACAAGCTAAGTTGTGGAATGAGAGATATGCTATATATCTCTGGTCCAACTGGAACCTGATTTGTCTGCAGCAGAACACAATCTGTGTGGTTGAGTGAATCCCTTTGTAATTGTGCTTCCTTTATATGCTTCACGTTCCCTTTGAATCATGATGTAGTGAGGGTATTGTATTTATAGAATTCTGTAAATTCTATCCTACATGGAAACCCCCCCCAAAATTTTAAATAAATCAAGAGATGTTTGAAAGCAAGTAGAAGTGCTAGAGAGTCCTGTTGGATACATTGTAGTTTAGTGGTAACAAAACAAAAAACAATCAGCTATTCCTGATGGAGCAGCATGTCATCAACAATGACATTTCCAAACCTGATGTTACTGATAGAGGTTTTATTAGTTAATTAAATGTGTGCAAATTACATGCACTGTTGCGGATAATGTAGAAGAGGACAAGCATGCTTCATTGAAGCTCAATTTCCTTTTTAGAAATTATCACTGTATTAAATCACTTAACTTTCTAAAAAAAAAAAAAGCCATCTGCATTTATTTCTCCAGTCTTTTTATTCAATATTGCATTCCAGTTTTCACTAAGGTTAGTTTATTTACAGTTATTTTCGGTAATTTCTGTAATACTTTTTTGGGGGGGAAATGTTAGGGGAAAGAGTTTCCTTCGAATAGAGCAGATTGCCAGTGATCTGTAATCTGTGTATTTGAGTGGGTTTGGAATACAGCAGGGACACTGACAAGTTTGAGCAAGAATTGGTCATATTTATTCTTAAGCCAAATTTCATCCCCAACTTTTCTGCCCTTCCAATGACTTTTGCTCTGATTTATGGATTTCTTTTTACTAAAATCAAGTAAATCAAACATTTATCTAAACTTCTCTGTTTTTAAATTTATACTGTTTGTACCTCTTCCAATTTTTAATTCCTTCAATTATTCATTTAGCAAATATTGACTGTCTCTAAGATACAGTGGACACTATTGATGCTGGGAATGTGCTGGTGATTACAAAAGAAACAATGTCCCAGCCCCCGGGGAGCTTATCCATTTTTTGCATTTTCAACCTTAAAATTTCATCATCACCAAAAAGCATTTCATTGCTTAGTTGAGGTTGCAGTAATGAAATCTAAGTAAAAAAGAACTGCACATTCAGAATTCCTCCTGTAGGAGCTTAAACTTTTAAAACTGCTATCAGAGGGGCGCCTGGGTGGCTCAGTCAGTGAAACGTCTGCCTTCGGCTCAGGTCATGATCCCAGGGTCCTGGGATGGAGCCCCACGTCGGGCTCCCTGCTCGGTGGGGAGCCTGCTTCTCCCTCACCTTCTACCTGCTGCTCCCCCCTGCTTGTGCTCTCTCTCTGTCAAATAAATAAATAAATCTTAAAAAAAAAAAAAACCCAAAACTGCTATCAGAAAGAAATTCCGCTCTTCTTGAAGAATAGTATTAATTGTGCAACAATTTCCCTGGTACTAGGGATTAAATATCACAAAGAGAATCAAGTGATACCCATGTGACCATGCCCTGTTTCATTCCTGATATTGGTAATTTGTATCTTCTCTAACAAAATTTCTGCTAAAAAATTTTCCCTTGTTAATCTTGCTAAAGGTTTGTGCATTTTATTGGTCTTTCCAGAGATCCCGCTCAATCCCTCACTGATAGTTTCTATTGTATTTCTGTTTTCTGTTTCATTGATTTCTGCTGTTATCTTTATTATTTCCTTTCTTCTGTTCACTTTGAGTTTATATTGCCCTTATATCTATAAATTCTTGAGGTGGGAGTCTAGAGTATTGGTCTGAAGTTTCCCTTTTTTATAATATATCTTTTAAATGCTATAAATTCTCCTCTCAGGACTGCTTTAGCTGTTTGTCACAAATTTTGGTATGTTCTGTTTTGATTTTTATTCAGATTAATGCACCCAAAAAAGATTCCCTTGAAAGTTCTTCTTTGACTCAAGAATTGTATAGAGGTGTGTTGCTTAGTTTTCAAGCATTTAGAGACTTTTATCTATTATCTTTCTATTATTGATATCTACTGTCATCCCATTGCAGTTAGAGAATATATTCTGTACGTTTTTAATTCTTTCAATTTTTTTGAGGTTTGTTTTTTGTTTTCTGGTCCAGGATATGGGCTATCTTGGTAAATGTTCTGTGGGCACTTGAAAGGAATATGCATTCCACTATTGTTGGTGAAGTGTTTCATTAATGTCAATTAATTCCCTTTGTTTAATAGTGTTTTGAGTTCTTCTGTATCCTTGCTGAATTTCTGTCTAGTTGTTCTACTAACTGTCAAGAGACTGTTGTTGGCGTTTCCAACTGCAATTGTCACTTTGTCTATTTTCCTTTTCTGTTCTGTTTTTGTTTCACATATTTTGCAGCTCTGTTGTTTGGTGCATACACATTTAAGATTGCTATGTCTTGTTGATGAACTGACCCTTTCAAAATTATGTTATGTCTTTCTCTGTCTTTGGTAATTTTCTTTGCTCTAAACTCTACTTTATCTGACATTAAAATATATACTCCTGCTTTCTTTTGATTGGTGTTTGCTAGGGGTTCTGGGTCCCCATATGGCCTCCACTGGCACTGTAGAGGGAGGGGTTGCCTCCTTACTGGTGGGAGGTGGTGAAGTGCTTACTCATTACCAGCCTCCTCTGATGCCACCCCAGGGAGAAGGGGAGAAGTATATCGTTACTAGTGGGTGGGAGTAGAAGTACAGGTTCCTCATGTGTTCTCCACTGATACTACAGATTAAGCCCTGATATATCCATAATTACATTAAATGTAAATGGTGCAAATATACTGATTAAAAGACAGAGATTGTTAGAATTAATTTCAGAACATAATCCAACTTGATGCTGTCTACAAGAAACTCACTAAAATGAGATGGAAAAAGATGTATCATGTAAACGTTAATCCAAATTAAGCAAGAGTATCTATAGTATGAAATAAGTCCACCAAGAATATATAGCAATCCTAAATGTACATGCATCAAAAAATGAATATTTTTACATTGTGGTTTAAATTCTGTTTTATTTTTCAAAAGTAGGAATAAAAATGCCATTTCGCCATTGTAGTGTCTCATTTTTATTGCAATAGCATTGATAGCTCCAGCATGTAAGTCATTAATATATAAAATACTAGTTGGTGATAATCATGTTTGGATATTCTAGTTTAAGCGGAATTAGAAACCTGAAAGTATGCTCATTGTTCACATTTGCTATTATTTTAATGACATTTGAAGCAACTATTTAAATGCTTTTGCCACTTGAGAAAAAACTGTCAGTACTATACAAGAAGGAACGAAAATACCAGAACTATAAAAAGAAACATTCAAAAGCTTCAATCAACCTTTTTGTTAATATTCTTAGCTTTAAAATTATCATCATTAAATCCGTATCTACCAAGACAGTGTATTTCAAACAATCAGTGTTCTTCATGGCCTGCTATACCCAAGCTAACTGACAAGTGATTATGCAGATTGTGTCGTTATTGTATTATTACTTTTTTTGAAATGCCAGTAGACATTCCCTCTAAAGCAACAAGGAACTACTTTTCAAATTCACTTAAATGACACACATTAACCTATCTTTCTCTGTCAGCCTTTCAGTCGTGCCCAGAGCTTTATGGATAGATGTCTTTAAATTCTAGAGGAGACAAGGTACAATGTTGCATTCATTATTCTAGACAGTTGTCATCATACTGCAATGAAAACTCTTTTTAAAATTTTAATTAAAGTCCCAGAATTGGCATGTCCTTTGGGTCTCTGGATAACATAAAAATTTTGGACTATCTGGAAATGTTAAGAATTTGTGCAAACACAGAAGACCTCCAATATAGAAATAAGTTTAAAGCAGAATGTTCTGCCACTATTTATTCATTGTATATGTCAAACATAAAACAAACACTTTCAACTCAACGTTTCCCTTTTATTCCTTCAATAGGGCAGACTTATAAAATAATCTTATAATTTGAACTCATATTAGCTCATTAGAAACACTGATTAAGAATAGTTGTATTTCAGCAAGGGAAAATAATGATAGATTTTTCAGTTAAAAGCATAGAAGATCAAACATACTAAGGGGATTGATTGTTCAATCATTAGAAATCTAGATATAGTAGAGTTCTAGGGTCAGTTAAATCATGTATGGCTTCTTTAAAAAGCCAGGGCTTCTGCTATTGAGCATGAGGCTTGTGGATGACTGGAATAAACTTTCGATGGGTGTCCACAAAGCCTGTCACATGCACCAGGCAAATTACCAAGGATTATGTTAAGTGGATTTAAACAGCCAAATCTGGTTCACGTAGATTATGGACAGATCTTTAATGTAATAATGAAGGATAATCTTGGTTATTGTTTAACAAAGTAATTCACGTGCTGGTATTAAGTTGTAATTCCTCCTTTAGGAAAAAAAAATTCAGGATGGGTCACTATCTTGCACTCCCATGGTCATTTACAGAGACAGCACTTATTCCCGCTGTATTGACTTGTTTAGGTTGCCAATCAAAATGATCCTCCCTTTGGTAAATTGAAAAGAGGGTTTGTGAAAATAAGTAATTTAGCTGAACACTAACAGATAATTGGTAATTTCTTACTTTTGTAATGTTGATAAAGCAGAGTCTGCAGCTATATGGATGGTAATTACTGATGTTTTATTCTGTTTTTCAAATCTAGGTTGAAATTTAAAATAATTCTTGGCATTTTTATTACCTATTCCAAAGATAACATGGATCTAGCTGTGTTGGTAGGGAGTGTAATGACTAAGAATATATTTTGTTTGAGAAAAAAGCTTGGTGTAATAGCCTTCGGTTGGATGTCATAGAGCCTGCTGTTGATAGCAGGGAGATTATGAAGGATTATATTAATGGACTTTATCATCCAAATCTAGTTAACTTCGATTTGGGGTAAACTATTTGTGCAATAATAAGAGATAAGATTGGTTCTTATTATCAAACAATATAATTTAGATTATATAGAAACCAATTATTCCACAGAGTCTTATCAGTATAATAAGCATAATAAGTAGTTTGTTGGGAAAATAACATTTGAAATTTGAGGGTTTCTTATAATTCAACCTCTCAATGAACCATTTCAGTCTGATTTATTCATTCAACTCATGTGTAAGGTATTAGGAACTGAGTACACAAGATGAACAAGATAACTCTTTTCTTTCACAGAGCTTATATTTTATACAATGAGTAAATAAACACATAACAGTATAATTGAATATCTGGTAGCAATAAGTCTATGAGGGAAACTGGGACGCTAATGTGTATAGACAGAGCAAAATGGAAGGCAATGTTATCACTTAGTAATAAGTCCATAAGGGAAACCAAGAGCTGATGGAGTACTTCTGTGCATAGGCAAAAAGACCCTCAAGAACAGAGACGTGGATAAATCTAATGTCATTAAGAATTCATATTTATTATCTCTATTAGACCAGAGCCTGTAATGAAATATCCCTATTCCCCTTACTATATTCTCCAAGTAGCCAAGTTTAACTGTGGGACTTTGGGCTACTTCAGTCTCACATTAGTAAAATATTCATTGGGTTATTTGTTAGCCTATTTCTGGCTTGATGGAAATAAAGATTTACTTTGATACTAGCTTAAATCTGATGGATTTTGCTTTCATTAATTCATTTGTTCTTTCATCCTTTCAATTTATATGTATACCAAATGCCTACTAAACACAGGAGACTTTATAGCAGACAAGTGATGATTTGGATATAGGCATTGGTGTTGAATAGGTGTTGAATAGATACAATTTGTAAAGAAAGATTTGTAGTAACAAGGTAGAGAGTTTCAGATACCTTAAGAGAGGTAGAGATTCTGTTACTTTGTAGGAGACGGCTTATCTACCATTTGTTTACTTGCTTTTGCTTTTATGTCATTCTCTCTGGGTCTCTGAGGCTCTATTAATATTTCAGTAGTGTCAGTGAGAAGAAATGCATTGAACAGTTTTTCAACTGAATCTGCTTGCTTATTGATACCTAGACCCTGGGTTTCAGGAGACCTAGGTTCTGTCATTCACTCTTTGAACTTTAGGCAAGCCATTTAACCTCTGAACCTCACTTACTCAGCTACAAAGTGAGCATTATGGGGTAGATACTGTTTTAGACCCTTTCCAATGCAGGTTAGTGTGCATTCTGTTATTTTAGCCATAGAACAAAACGGGCACAGAAAAATTTAAATGTAGACATTTGATTTTTTATTTTGCTCTCCTGCAGCCTTTTTTTTTTTTTAATTTGAATTTAGCCTTTATCCTACAAAGCAATATTTTCTGTATGATTATGGAGTCTACTAGAAAGACTTCATTTTGATTGAAGCCTTAGAATAACAGATGTATTATTCGTGAAGAAGATAGAAACGGTGTCCATTCGCCTGTACAGCGAGGTAGCCGATAGACTGCTTATAATGAGAAAATCATTCTTGAAGGACACACTGAACAGTGGCTTGTATTCATATGTAATTCTATTGTGACCAGACAGATGGGTGACTATAAACAAAATATCTTTCTATTCCCTTCTGAGACATATACAGGGTCGTCCTTCCTTCAGTACTGTCATGGAGCTATACGCAATTAGCTACAGAATGTTACCCACCCTGCTGGATGCAACTCAGCATCTCTCTCCGTGGTATATAATAGTACAGAAGTGACATTAAACCTATCAAACAATGGTATTCAGGCAGCATGGCGTCACTCATACCCAGCTGTTTGTGTTAGTGATTTTGTTTTTCACCAGAGGAGATTTTGGGGGGAATGTAATGAATGGACAGGCTCATGCTTACTTTTAATGAACCCCAAGTTAATGCTTTGGTCTTTTTCTGTCCATTTAAATGCAAAGGAGCACATTTCACATCATAATGAAATAAACACTAATACACAACCTCCTTTCTTCATTCTGAGCCTCTGCTTCCAGAATTAATAGCTTCCTAGTAGGGAATGTTTGACATTGTTGCTGGACTCTAAACAGGGATCTAATTCAGAGACAGATTTACATCAGCTTGTATTTTGACTTTTAATTCCTCTGGCAACTGAAAAGCAAACAAATCAAGAAAAAATAACTAATGACTTAATGAAAATAAATCAGAATGACCCGTGTGTTTAATCCACGAGAGCATCTCTCTTCAAAACTCCATTTTGCTTTGATTAATGTGTCCTCCATCACAGTGAACTCTAAAGCTAATAATGTAGGTCAGATTAATAAAGTAAATGCTAAAACCAATGTCTATAAGAATGAGCCATTCAAAAAATATGATGAACTAAAAAAGTTTATGTGAATCCATAGTTAATTCATGATTTATGATTTATATCTCTGTTTAGTTACAGTGGAGGCCAGTTTTGTGTATTTATAAATATGTGACATTAAATAAACATACTTTTTTGCCTTTATTATATATCTTCTTTCTCTTTCTACTGAGTTCAGTAACAACCAAAAACTGCAAGTTCTGTTTAGCAGATGGGTAACCATCAAGCAGTTAAGTTACCGAGTGCCTCCAATATTCTAGGGCCCTCTGTACAGAGATTTCAGGTTGCACAGGGTACACTTGCTGCCCTCAAGGATTTTATAATCTAGGGATCCAGTGCAGTAACTGACATCATCAGGATCATCAGAATCACCTGGGGATCTTTTAGATCATTTGGGGCAGTCATACCAGGAGGTTCTGATTCAGTGAGTCCACATTAGAATTCTGAAATCAATCTTTTTCAGAGTTTCCATCCTGATTTCAATAAACACTCAGGATTCGGAGCTTTTTTAAAAAAATGTAAATATATTTGACGTACAGCATTGTGTGAATTTAAGGTGTATGTGTTAATTTTGTCCATTTAAATATTTTAATATGATGCCATTGTAGCAATAATCAGCACCTCTCTCACATTTTATAATTATCATTTTTCTGGTGGTTGGAGCAAACATCGGGAACTTCTGAAATAAATAAAATACTTTAGCCTGGCAAAGACTTTAGAAAACATCTATCTATTCCAACAGCTTTGTTACAATGGAAAGCCTAAGAATCACAGAGCTGGTGGAAGAACCCAAACTAGAATTAGGAGCCCTGATTAAGAATGTTCCCCATGTTCAAACACAATTCCCATGGGAAGTCGATGAGTAATAAGATCATTCATTATTCTACCTCTCTCAGTGTCTGACCAGGGTGTTGTCTTTTGCAACAGAGTTTTGTCTTTGCCTTGGGGGTGGGAGTGACCCCAGGGATCAGGTCTTAAGTCATGGAAGAAGGGGGAGGAGGGGCTAGAGGGAGCTCAGATGTGGCTTAGCTTTAACATTATTAATGTGGCCTTTGCTGTTATTTGGAAATTTGGAGTTAGTGTCACTGCCCCTCAATTATTCTATGTCTTCAGGTCTCATCCTCCTTTATTTTAGAGGTAGGTTGAATAGAACTAAGAAAAAAAAGATCATGAAACTAAAATATTAAACAATTACTATCATAGTTTTCCTACCTGTCTCCTTCATCAGTTTAGTGTACCTATGGTGATCACATTTTTCATAGTATTGTTGGTGTGTTAAGCTTAAAATGAAGGTAAGTTTAGGGATAATTGCCATCTTCCTGTGAATTCACAATTAGCCTTATGTCCCGAGATATGTATCATGTTCTGATGCCTTTGGTTTGTGATTTCATCTCTAATTGTTCTGTCTTTGAGGAATACAGTGGAGTCCAGTCAGTGATGGTATAGTCATTGACAAGCAGTCCGTCCTTCTGTCAGTCAGCCCCTTTAAATGCTGCATGCTCGTCACTGTGAAATACCCATGGTCTCCTGGCCTTTGTAAATTAAAAACAGCTCCTCTCTAATATGGTATCAGGCCTCATTGATTATTCATAAATTATTATTTTCTTGATTATTCTTCTTATGCGGCTGTAAGTGACACTAAAAGTCTAGACTCTATTTTTGGAATGCATAAGAGCAAACAAAACAATGGCTTTAAGGGAGGTGAACCAGATACTTTCCTTGTGTGCAGTAATGTAATGACAAAGCAAAGCCAAGAGTGGGAGAGATTATTCCATTAACATTGAGCACTGCTTAAAGAACATGTATTTTCCAAAATGCAGAAGGAGAATTCCTTTTTATCTCAGCTGTGCTTAAATATTAGATGGTGTATATGGTTAAACACTGGTATGGGGCTGTCCGAGCGTATCTGGGTCTTCCTGTGCACTGTCCCCCACCCCCACGAACGTATACAAGGAAGAGGGGAATGTGGGTCATCATAAATCCTCTAGTGTACTCCTGCCACTGTCTTACAATTGCGAGGACGAATGACTCCTTCTCATCCCCTGCCTTTCCCCATGGCAGCTTTAGACCCAAAGGCCAGCCTGGCTATACAACCTGTGCAACATGCAAGGGGCCGATGTGAGCAGGGGCTCCGGGCAGCTCTGCCTGCTTCTCGTGGCTCCTCCTTTATAACAGCTTCCTGGGCCTGCCAATGGATTTTACAACTTTCCTGCAACTGACAGCACAAGTTGGATAAAATGGGAAGCAGGGCAGACCTAGGGCATTCCCTACTTGCAAACTCCCTAAAGCAAAATATAATGGATGAATCCAGGGATCTTTGTTATTCATTCCTGAGAGTGAAACGAGAACAGTAAAAATAATAAGCACCAACACTGGTTTGTACGTTATGGATATGTAATAGGCAGTAGGCTACCTCATAGTACAGTGGACTCCAGCCCTCGTTATTTAAGGAGTAGATGATGCATTGGCATTTTTTTGGTGAGGAGGGAGGAGGTTGGTGAGGACAAGACGGTGCTTTCCTGGGCCTGTTTGCAGATATTGTCTATGCATGTGGAGAAGGGGCGAGAACAGAGGCCCTCCATGGAACATTGGTCTCTGCCTTGGTTGTTGTTATTGTGAGCCCTAGAGCTATGGAAGTCATGGTGTCAAGCTATTTTGAGCTGCTTTCACTGGACTCATGGAACCCAACAATCTTTTTAATTTGTAATAGTCACAGTATAAAGCATGCAATCAAAAAAAGTGAGTGAGTACAGTAATAGACATAGGAAATTAATTTTAAAAACACATTCAGGATTGGGTTTTTCCAGCTTCCTGGTGGAAGTTAAAATTTACATAATGAAATCAAATCGGTTAATTCTGCTCAAATACTGCCTTGGTCTGTAAGGACAAATATCACTGTTATTGAGCTCTTGTCAGGCCCTTTGTTTTGCTTTGTTTGTGCTTCCTATGGTCGTCTTCCGGGCCACTAGGGTGGAGCAACATAGACAAGCTTTGGCAAAACAGGAGAACATTTGACAGCTTTATAAATGTTGGTTAAACATCTTCACTTGCAGATCTAGCTGCTATGTAATCTCGGTTTGTATTTTATGGCCAGCAACTCTCCATATGAAAACTTATTTCTGTATCAGTTTTCGTTTTCTGTTTGAACTATCTTTTTATTTCTCTCCTGCATTTACTTCTTTTTTTTCTCTGCTCATCTTTCCATGGGAACACACTCAATAGAATGGAGGGTATGTATCTGTATAGGTAAAATACTGTTCAAGCTGTGCTCGCGTTAGGCATTTCCAGACATTCCCATGTGCACAGCAGCTATTTCAGCTTTGTTTTATAAATACATAGAAAATGAGGGGCGCCTGGGTGGCTCAGTCGTTAAGCGTCTGCCTTCAGCTCAGGTCATGATCCCGGGGTCCTGGGATCGAGGCCCGCATCGGGCTCCCTGCTCCGCGGGAAGCCTGCTTCTCCCTCTCCCACTCCCCCTGCTTGTGTTCCCTCTCTCGCTGTGTCTCTCTCTGTCAAATAAATAAATAAAATCTTTAAAAAATAAATAAATAAATAAATAAATAAATACATAGAAAATGAATAGCTGAATGTGTGAACAATCATTAAAAATATGAATAATTTTAATTTAACATTTTCAGAAGGCTGTCTTTTATTAATTTCTTTGCCTTGCTCTTTCCTACCTAAATAATTTCTGTTCTAAAATGTAGCCTTCAAATAAGCTTAATCCTTTTTACTAGCCTAGAGAGTTGTACAGATACATATTTACAGAGACACACGCACACACACACACGTACACACAGACCTTAGCACAGGCTACGAGTGCAGGAAAGACCACTGAGTGTTTCCCAGTAGCTCTGCAGTGCGGAAAGACACTCTCTGTTTAGGGTTGGGATGGGCTGTAGATACATCGAAGCTCTAAAACTAATCTCCCATGACTTCCTTAGCCAAAATCTATATGAAAAGTTCAAGAAGTCAGGAGCAGAAACTTGTGATGACCCAAATCACAGAGGGTGTGAAGCTCTGTGTCCTGGTCAAGGTGGATGAGAAAAGAATATGGACGTGTTTAGTGTCAGGAAAGGGGCAAGAAAGTAGGGAGGGTCCTGAGCTATACCCTAGACTGGACAACCGTTGGAGTTTACAGCTCGCTTTTATGAGCCCTACGGAGATTAGTTTGTGGGAGGGTCAGCCTGGTGTAAAGGGTCAGGGGTAGAGAGTTCATTGGTCTGGTTTGAGAAAACAGTGATAAAACAAAAAGGAATCCATCTACCTCAGAGGTCCCTTTGTGAGCAGCAGTGTTCCAGTAGCAGCTCTAGGATAAAATGCTGTGAAGCAAAAAGAGGTTCTTTTGTTATTACTATAGCTCCTTGGCTTCAGTTTGGTTTGATGTAAATCAATTTCCACGTGTGTATCTCCTTGTTAAGAAACTGATTTTAAATCCTCTGTGGGGTCCTCACCCCATACTCATCCAAAATAGGAGATAAATAAAACATCTATGCTATCTAAAATAGAATTTTTAATAAACCATTTCCTCTAGAAACTTCCAGAATGAAGTCTGTATTTCAAAAGGAGCACCTTTTGCTATAAAGGAAGCAACAAGGTAAAATTGAAAAGTTAATCAAACAAATGTGTATTTTAATTCAAGTCAATTGGTTGCATTTTCATGTGGAGTTAACATTTTCAAAGGTACATTTTTGAAATAACCCTGTAAATTTAAACTCAGCATTCCTTTTCTGATTTCCTTTTTATTTGCATTAAAAAATCATGGTCTTGCTTTGAACATTTTAAGGTATTTTAAAAGCCTGTAGCAGAATAAGTAAGCCTTTGAAATAATATAGTAAGCAAAATATAAATACCACGACTCTAATAATTATTTCTCTAGGCAAAGGATTGAATATAATTGTATATTTTTGAAATCAGAAATGGCCAGAGAAATTTTTCTGCAATTTGATGACTTCCTACTGCCTACTTGATAAGCATGGCACTGCTTAGTATGAAATACAGGCACCAGCTCCGGGCTAACATATTAACTTCATCCTCTGGCTCAGTTGTTTGCTTTTCTGTTTTTCCTTTTACAACTGGTGCCTCTGTTCTTCCCTCAGCTGAGGCTGGTTTTTGTACTCCTCTAGCTGGAAACCCCCATTTGCCTTTTGAAGCCCAGTTTCAGTGTGTCTTCCTTACAATGCACTTCTTGATTCCTCAGGTAGTTACTCTGTATTTTGTGTCCTTTCGGCACTTTGTACATAATGATGTTTTAGCACTGAGTATGTTTCCTCCTGTATTTTTATATGTTCACATGTCTATCTCTCTAGATTTGTGCTTCTCACTCCTAGACCGTATGTCCCCCTCTTATAATAAACATTTTGTAATGCCCTGTTATTATCTTAACATGGAATCCTTAGTTATGTGACCTACCTATCTTATTTTTAAATATCAATGTTTCTCCCCATCTGTAATATATAGGGAAATAAAATAAAACTATTTTACATTTTACTTATAAACTAAGATTTTCAATATTAAATGCTTAAGAGTACTTTGACTACAAGGTAGAAATGGCCCCTGCAAATTTCCAAAATGCACCCTAGGGTATAGTATCTTCTCCACTGAGAAGCATTGAGATAGACAGTGAGCTTCATTATAGCCCAGACTACCTCCGTGTAATTTACCATTTACCCCACTACTTATACAGTAAGTAAACGTGTCTGTAACACTAGGCTGAGAATTACCTGAAAATGAGTAATTAATACATCATCTTACTGTTGTATCTCTGATGTATAGTATTCACTAGTTTCCACTGAGTGTGTCTTAAAATGTTTTATTGGTCTATATCAGAAATCTATTAAGAACTTAAAATAACTGGATGGACAAAAATGAGTGACTGGTTTTCTATATCAATAGGTACATTTTGATTTCTTACATA
This sequence comes from Phoca vitulina, assembly GCF_004348235.1. Lineage (NCBI taxonomy): Eukaryota > Metazoa > Chordata > Mammalia > Carnivora > Phocidae > Phoca > Phoca vitulina. The sequence goes on along the minus strand of NW_022589708.1, from coordinate 16,688,514 downwards.
TGTACTAATAACTTTTTCAAAGGAAACAGGAGTAAATGAAAAAGTCAAAATATACATGTTGAATTGTCATTATTGATAATCTTATATACCCCTGGAGTTTATAGAACCTAGGTTCTAATTTTTCTGAGCCAGTTTCCTTAGTTCTCTAAAATATGGGATAGGATACCCTCATAATGCTGTTGAATATTACATAAAACTGTGAAGAATATTCAAATGGATGGTCTTTTTAGTTCAGTTGCTTTTTTTATACCTCCAGTTTTTGAGCAGTGGAAAAATAAATGCATGTAGCTTTTATTAATCTCATACATTGCCCATAGACCATGACAACTTGGTGTAGGGTCTAACTAATGAAACAAAATGCTGCCAATAGTTCCTAAAATAATGAGATTAAGTAATTAGAGAAACAACCAAGAATTTTGCTTTCAGTTATAGAATAGTTGAACAGCTTAAATCCTTCCTCAAAAAAAAAAAAAAAAGAATTTTATAAATATCCCTTTGCTCATCTCCTAGCAAGGGTAAGGTAATGTTGGATGATACCTTTAAGTGGGAAATGCTGGCAAGGAATATTTACATGTTCTTTATGTTCTTGATATTCAAGAGAAAGAATCCTTCTCATTGCCTATGTTTATCAACTTAAGCTTAAAATTTGCTGATGAGAAAAATGGAAAGAAATTATAGGTAAGTTTTAAATCACAGAAATGATTTCAGCTAATTAAATTACCAGCATAAAAAATTGTGAGGAAAATCCATTGCAGGAGAGTTATAAAGATTGGTTTCATTAAATACCTACACATAAATTTTGCAGCTAAGCACTGAAGTGCATTGAAGAGCAGGGAATATTGGGGAAGTGCAGCTAGGATAAATTCTGAATAAGCTGATGTTTTTTGGACATTTAGAAATAAAGATTCCAATAGAAGAATGTGTAGGGTCATACAAATGTTCTAGAATACATCCTGGGGAGATATGTAAAGAGAAGCTTCCTGGAGCGCCTGGGTGGCTCAGTCGTTAAGCGTCTGCCTTTGGCTCAGGTCATGGTCCCAGGGTCCTGGGATCGAGCCCCGCATCGGGCTCCCTGCTCCGTGGGAAGCCTGCTTCTCCCTCTCCCACTCCCCCTGCTTGTGTTCCCTCTCTGGCTGTCTTTCTCTCTAGCAAATAAATAAAATCTTTAAAAAAAAAAAAAAAAGAGAAGCTTCCTCACTAAATTATTCTTCGTGTTCCCAAAGATCTAGAGAATAAGAAGTCAAATTCCTTTTGACTTCTAGGATAATCTTCTTGAACACTTAAAAGGAACATTGTGATTTGCCTCAGATGTAGCTACCCTTAAGGAGCATCAGTAGCCAGAGATGTTTTTAAAGAAAATAGCCAGTTATTGTCTGTAGTTGAAAATAGCGGAGTTACTGTCATGGAATGGCAGTCAGGGAAATTGTTGGTAACATTAGTGGTCTGTACTCCATGCCTCTAATTTTCTTCTTTTTGTCCTTGGCTTTTCTCCTCTTTCTTTTTCTCGTTTCTTACTCATTGTAAGGTGAGGTAATTGTGTTACACTGACTCTGTTAAATGTGCTTCATGCAATATTGGCTCATGTATTCATTCATTCAACAGATACTTATTGGTCACTGCCTCTGTGTTCATTGACTTGTCTCCAGGTAGAGGATTGGTCTAGATTAACTCCAGATAATATCTTGAAGTCTCTTCACACACAAGGTGGCATTCTATTGAATTATGATCTAGATTTTTATCGTAAGTGTCTCACTGGTAATTTTTAATTTGAAAGTGTGTCTTATAGGCTAGTCTTAAGATTTATGTTTATAAGATGCTAATGGTAAAATGAATGACTTCTTTTTTTAAATTTTATTTTATTATGTTATGTTAATCACCATACATCATTAGTTTTTGATGTAGTGTTCCATGATTAATGACTTCTTAAAGAAGAAGATAACTAGAAATCAAATCATTTCACATTAAGAGAGAAATATATTGACAAAGAACGCTAGAATCATCTTTTGTACCTGAGATCATGGTTTATCCTATTCTTTAGTATTTGTGATGTCTTATTTTCTCTACACAGTGGACACTGTCATCTTATTTACTCATAAGTGATAGTGTCATTTACCAAGGCAAAATATTTACGTAGAGACTTTAGGGTGGAGTTGTTTATGAACAGGGTACTCTGCACTTTCATAAAGGGAAGAATTTTAAGAAGGCATTGTCTAATAAGCTAAATTTTAAATCATGACTATCAAGTCTTTAAAATAATTTTGAGAGGAGCAGTATGGCTATTGGCTAATACATAGCTCACTGAAATAAAAATTGAGCATTGTTTTCATTGCCTGGGTCAGGATTGCTTATGGGTAATATCTTTCACTGACATATGTAGAAGATGAAACTTGCCTTCTGTCTGGTAACATGTCATGAAATCATAGTGATGGAAGAGATCTTATATATCACCTTGCTCAGTTTTCTAATTTCATAGATGAAGAAACAGAAGTATAATGGATTTCACTAACTTGCCCAGTGTCATTCCACAGGATTAATTATAGAGGTGGCACAAGAATGCAGGCTTTAATTTTAATCCTGGGATTTTCTCACCACATCATCCTGTTTCATTCATTCTCTCAACCTACTGATACATACATTTTAATGCTTACTATTTGCCAATCATTGTGCCAGAAGCTTAATTAATCACTTTGAATTTGTTACTTTCTTGGCTCTTCAGTGAAAGAATTTGAAATACTTCAGTTTTATGGAAACAAAGACATACTGTGTAACTTGAATTTATTTGAATGAATATATATTTTTCATCAATATGTGTATATTTTAAAACCTTATTTAGAAAATCACATTGAAGGAAAAGATTCTACTTCCCAACATTTGGACAAGATCATTGGGCAGTCTTCCAGTTGATGTTTTGACTGATTCCTTACTAATGCTGATGTTGATCAGCATTGTAATGTAATGTGACTTTAGCATGCACATCTGCTCAGTGAACTGTAATAGACATTCAACTATAATGCTTTCTGATTATCTTGAATCCTAGATATGATATGATGGGCCATTATTTTTCATTCCTGATTGAATGTTGGGATTAATTATTGATTGAATATGAATGCTTCAAAATTTTTATTTCAAATGAGAACTCTCACATTTAACTTAAAAATTGACTTTAGCTTTTTTTCCCTATTGATTTAATGTAATTCTTCATAATCTTTAATGGAGATGTCTTCTATATTTGAATTAATGAATCTAGTACCACAAAATAATTTAATGTCTGTATTATTATTACTTAACCTGTGATTCTGTGAAAAAGTTGTTGGCAGTTATGTTGTCATAATTTATTAAATAGTACTAGAGAAAAGAAAATATCCAATTTATGAACAATTAGGTTTCTCAAGCTGTGTTGCCAGTAAAATCACTTTATAAAGACATAAAAAATTCTGTGCATCTGTATGTCTTAAAATTACCATATCGTCTTATAACTTTTATTAGAAGGAATATCATTCATGTTTCTAGAAGCAAATTTCTGTGTCCAGAGTATTTCCAAAAGAAATGGTGAATGAAGCTAAGCTGGTCTTCAGGATTATCCCATTTCCTTTTGGACTCTTTGTACGTTGTCCTGACTTTCCTGAAGCAGAACATTTCCTTTGCAGTCCCATCCCTTATTTAGTCTGTCTCCACCCACAGCCTGCACTCTCTCTCTCTCTCTCTCTGAGATTCTTCTCACACTAAAGTTGGTGTATTTCCAATGGTTCAGATCAATCCATAATTGGTGTCTGGAGTCCTGTGTTGAGAAAGATTTAAGATTACAGCTCAGATCAATGGGAAAGACCAGATGTCTGACATGTATGTGGGCTTGAGGAGTGCTAGACTTTTCCAGCATGTCCTATGACCATCTCACCAGTGTATTTACTATCTATTTAAGATCTTTTCAACTAACTGATCTGAAAAAGAAATCTTTATTAGTGTACTGAGAGAAGTTGGCTCCCAGTTTCTCATTCCTCTTCCAGTCACCATAGCTTGCGAATAGTTTAATAGTGACCTTGTGAAGACCATATTACCTATTTGCTTTATAAACCTGTTCTTGGTTAGTACTGGGAAATTGAATTTCTCCCAGTCATGCTAATTTGAGGGAAATCTGCTTCTTGGACCTATAGAGTTAGATATTGGTATTATACAGACCAAGAATATTTTTTTTTAATGTGATGCCTGAATACACTTGGAATTTTCCAATATTTTTTCTCTTGGGATTTAATGTTTTCTATGGAGGTTTATTTAATTATGCTGGATGTTTATGTTTTCATTCTTTCGGAATGCTCCAGCCTTATATCTTCTTTTTGGTTATTCTGGTGTTGCTGCCTAAACAATATTTATCCTTAATCGACACAGTAGTTTGCCCTTATCCATGGTCTTGCTTTCTGCAGTTTCACTTACCCTTCATCAACCGTGACCTGGAAGCACATGATCCTCCTCCTGATGTATCAGGAGATCAGTAGTAGCTGAACGCTCAGTCACAATGCCCATGTCGTTCCCCTCACTTCATCTCATCATGTAGGCATTTTAATATCTCACATCATCACAAGAAGTGTGAGTACAGGACAATAAGATATTTTTGAGACAGAGGGAGAGAGACTACAGTCACATAACTTTTATTACAGTATATTGTTATGACTGTCCTATTTTATTATGAGTTATTGTTGTTCATCTCTTACTGTGCCTAATTTATAAATTAAACTTTATCATAGGTATGTATGTACAGGAAAAAGCATGCTATATATAGGGTTCAATGCTATCCATGGTTTCAGGCATCCATTGGGGTTCTCGGAACATATCCCAAGCACATAAGAGGGGGATTGCTGTACTCTTCAGAAACTAATGCTAGCAGACAATTGCATATCTTGATTTGGTATTTCCTCTCATTTATAAAAGGCTGGAAATACCACAGAAGTTACTGGTTATTTTATGAAATTTCTTAGATTCAGACATCGTTAACTGAGAAAAACAAAGAAAATGTTGATAAAATTAACTTATGTGAAAAGTGCTCTAGAACTTGAAAATACTTTCTAGACTTACTTATATTTTTAAAATTTTTACAAGCGATATTTATTCAAATAGCTGTGAGATTTTTTAAAGAAGTCCTTGGGTCTTGCCTTCGAGACTAAAATGAGATGAAGGGGAAGAGGGTGGGTGGTCTATGTGAAGGGACTGGTCCTGGTTCAGCTTTGTTTCGGTCTGAGAAGTGTGGGGATATTTCATATTAGGTATTTTGCTATTATGCGTTTGAATTTGAAAGCCTTTTTGTTTTTTTCCTTTGAAGGATTTTTTAAAAGACAAAACAAATTGATTCTGATTGGAGACTAGATCAATTACATGATCAGATAGATGCTTATGCGATGGTAATTATAAGGAATTCATAATGGAATTAATGGGTTAAAGTTGGAATTATGAGGCAAAACTTACTAAAATGATCTCGGTCTACACAAAGATGTGTGACTACAAGGTTAACACAGTAGTAGAAAGATAGAGTGGTGGAAAAATGATTTTTTTAAACATCTGGTTTGAGTGACTCTGCATATCAAGTTAGACTTAATAAGAGTATTATTGTTTGCATATTAAGTTATTGGAGCTCTGAGTAGTGAGAGAAGAAGAGGTGTGAATATATACACCCATGAGCATTCAATGACACAACACAGCAAACAAGCCGAGTGTGTTGTTTCTGTGGATTGAGGTACCCTTCTGTGGTTTAGAAAGACTGTCTTTTTTCCAGCATTTATTTTTGTAATTTGAATCATTCATTCATTCATAAAATATTTGCTGAGTGCTGGCCTTGGGCTGGGTATTGTACTAGGCACTAGATACACCATGTTGAGGGAAATGGACATGATCCTTGCCTCCAGGGAAAGTCTATTCTAGTGGAGAAACCCAGAAAATAAACAAGTAATGCAAAGTAGTATATACATGCATAAACAAATCAAGAAAATTATTAAGGAATGCAGAGGATGCTGTGATAAATAAAAATATCACTGGTTGATGATAGTGGGCCCAGAGATCATGAAAATGGAATTTGAAGTTTATGGAACCAGCCATGCAGAGAGCTGGGGTCCTGTAGGTAGCTCCAAGGTTGGCATAATCCAGGATCCGAGAGCTGGACCGTAGGACTGGAGGGTGGGAAGTGGAAGGATATGAAATGGGAGAGGTTGGCAGGGACCATATCATGCAGGGTTTCCTAAGCCATGGCAAGGACCACGGAATGTGTATAAAAGTAAGGGAAGCCACGGATAGGTTTTAAGCAAGGAGTGACTTGATCCATTTGGTCTTTGCTTTGAAAAGTTCCCTCTAGCTGCTTTGAAAAGAATGGTTAAAGGGGCATTCATAGAGGAAGTAGAGACAATGTTAAACTGTTCCTCATCTGATCCACCAGGGGCCTGAACAGCAGGGGTGGCAGTGAAGACAGGAAGAAGTGAACACCATTCTGAATTCATTCATTTTTAACTCTACGATCTCAAAACTATGGATAAGTAAATGTTTCAGAATATGTTTCTCAGTTTATTCCACCTATTGTGGCTCTTTTCCTTCTCAAACATCTAAAACTTAGTTTTGAATTTCTAATTAATGCTTTTTTTTCTCCCCTGATTTTGGTTCAAAGAGAAATTCCCCTATTATAGTTTACATAATAATAAGTGAAGTACAATATTAGATAGTAATTTATGTAGTTGCCATTCTCGTGGGTTAAAATGGTTGATTATGGGCCAGTTCATGTGGTTTAATCTAACAGACTCTGAGTTTGACTGTTCTCATTGAAACATTTGGCTTATATAGATGAGGTCTGAAGCGAGGGAAATAGTCTCCTACCCTATGGATAAATAAATGAAGGGTCCAAATGGCATTGCCATGACGAAGGATGCATTACTGCTAGTCCTCAGTCCTTAGGCACATAGAGCACCCTCACTGCACAGCCCAGGAGAGGGGGGTGGAAATGAAACAGCCACTTTATTGGAAAAGTGCACTTTTCCTCTGTAGTCACTCAAATGCTATTATCCTTTTATTACTCTGTAATTTTGAGGGCAAGTTCAGTGAATAACTATGGAGGCTATTAAGAGCTGTCACGGAAAATTTATTTGTCTTTAAATGGAAGGTAGAAACATTACTGTAGGAGCTGCATTGCTTCGATGTAGATATTTCTCCTCTTTGAGCTTTTTAAAATGATGTTTATTGTTTCTCACAACGAAACCCCAGACCTTTCTAACACTCGCAGTTGTGATCCTGCCTTACGAAACCCCAGACCTTTCTAACACTCGCAGTTGTGATCCTGCCTTTTTCCTTTTGTCTGGAATAAAATTTATGGAGGACGCTTGGCCCATGGGAACCAATCTTATTTTGTGTTAGTTTCATGTTAGTGTCTACACTAATAGTACACAAGTGGGGTCAATAGTAACTTCCAGAAAACCTGGTTATATCCACCCAGCTCCTTAAAGGGGAAAAGTTCCAGAAAGGGCCTCTACCGTCCTCTCCTCTTTAGTCTTATCTTTGGCTTTTGAGAGTAAAAATATGGCTGTTGGAGGCCATCACAATACATAGCAAGAACTGAATATTTCAGAAAATCACTGTTTTATTTTCCTGTAGCAGCTGTAATGAATTACCTCAAACTTGGTGTCTTAAAACAACAGAAATTTATTTTCTCACAGTTCTGGAGGCCACAAGTCCAAAATCAGTGTCGGCCAGGCCCAGTCCCTCCAAAGGCTCTAGGGGGAGTATCCTTTCTTGAGTCTTCCAGGTTGTGGTGGCTCCAGGGACTTCCTGGCGTGTGTACCTTGGTTCGCTCTCTGACTCTTCAGGTTTTTCTTCTCTGAGTCTCTGTGTGTCCTTTTCTATCTCTTATGAGGACATTTCTCTTTAGATTTAGGACCCACCCAAATCCAGCATGATCTCAGTTTCATTTCCAATTTAATTACATTGGCAAAGACCCTGTTTCCAAATAAGGTTACATCCTGAGGTTCCATGTGGACATGAATTTAGGAGAAAACACTCTTCAGGGCACTACAGTCACTGACTCAGAGCACAAAACAAAAACACGGGAGTTGGTGGTTTTATTTTCTAATTTCAGTTTTATCAACTTTTAAAAGAAGCTAACTTATTTTCCATGCTTTCCCTGCAATGGAGTTAAGAGATTAATTCATAGGATTTCCAGAAGATCAAATTACTAAAACTCTCTATATATGTTTAGTAAGGGAATAGAATTGAACAAGGAAGGATTTTCATCTAATTGTAAAATGTTATTAAAAATTTGCTCCACTGAACTCTTGCAAAGGAGACTTTGAAAGAAATACACTTCCGTATATGGTTCTAATTTATGACTTTTTTCATTAAACCGGGCTTGGAGTAGTGCTTCTTGGACATAGAATTAGGTTCTAGCTTGGGGAATATTTGCTTGTCATGTGTTTATTTAAAGTTCAAGTTCCTTAGTTCTATATATACTGTGGATTCTCCTTCAGTTTTAATGATGATGATCATGGTCCCATATAGCTTGTACTATGGGACAGGAACTCTGCCAGATCCCTGTCCATTATCTAAAGCAATCCTGCATCATGACACTCCTTTGGAGGAGTTATTATTGTCCTTGGCTTATAGATGATGGAACTGAAGCTTCAGTGACTCGCCCAAGGATGTGCAGGGTGTCAGCAGAAGAACTGGTTTTCTAATCCAGTCTGTCTGGTTCCAGGGTACTAGCTTTTTACTATTGCCCAATGCCTCTCTCTAAGTATGTCTGTCCCAGGTATAGGAGGAGGTGTGTACATTTATCTGCTGTTAATCCAATGTCACGTTGAACTTAGGTTCCTGAAACCTGAATTGTCTTGCTGGGTCTCAGTGTGACCTCCGTCAGGAAGAGGGTTCCAGGTCTATCATATGAGGGGAATGGGGGGACGGTTCACAGTGTTTCTCCAGATTCCTGGCTGGCAGCTTTGAGTACAAGCAGTAATACTGAGTGAGGGGCAGAGATTATTTGCCTTTGGAGCACACCTTTCCCCTTTCAACCAAGATTTTCTTCTGAAAGCTGCATCTGTTTGGATGCAGACGTGGGTCACCAAGCAGGGTGAAGAGACAGCATCCCACCAAGCTTGGGTGTGTTTGCCAGATTGGAAGGTGGCCTGACATGCACATGATGCCTCCTTGGAGCTGCCTTCCTGACCACTGTAAGGAAGGAAGCCTCCTCCCTCCCTCCCTCCCCACCACTCCTGTATGCTGCTTCTGCTGCATTTTCCACTACAGCATGAACTGCTACTTGATACGTTTTGTATGTTTATTCATGCCTTGTTTTCTGCCTGCCACCAGAATGTAAACTTCATGATGGCAAGAGCTTTGTCTTCTTCACTTCCGTATCCCCAGTGGATAGGAAAGGGCTTGGCACAAAGACTGTGGGAGCAAGTAGTGAGTGTATGAGTGAATAAATGAATGAACATATCATGTTGCCATAGTTAAATCAGTGATTCACACCTACTTATTTTATTCCTTTGCTGATTTTTTTAGGAAATTCTAGGACTCCACTGAGCCCTAAGCACTGATAAAATGTTGTGGGTATTAAGCTATCTAGTGGTCAGCAGTATTCTCATGTGGTCTAATGATGTGGGGTGAAGGTTGTGATTACTTCTGGGTAGGATTCAATAAGAGAGACAAAAAAAATCTTAGAGCTAAAGGAGTAAAAAGATGGAGTGGATAAATATGCAGGAAACAGCAATAATGGACATAAATATATACAGCTTGTAATGACTACATATACATATAGTGGGTATATTTAGCATCTATACTGTCTTTAGTATATATTAAATATGTATGTATCCTTTAACTTCTTATTTTTACTAAAGGACAACCAGCACAGAATAGTGTTACATTATTTATTTATTAATAAACGTCTCTATCAGAAAAATCCAGTTGGGATTAATTGTTAAATCCTCTAAGATACAGTACAGGCTGGGAATATTTATTTATATTTAACCATTGACTCTCACAAAATATGACTCTGCACATGAGTTTACTGGGAAAAGAACAACAAAAACAACAAAAGGAATTGTTTTACTTTTACTTTACTTTCACTGTTAGTGGATTTCAAGAGTTAGTGGGGATGTGTAATTCTAGTGGGAGGCCTAACATTATGGTAAGAGAGTCAGACATTTCTTTTCTCCACCCAAGGCCTGAGTCACTTAGAAAGGTACATGTGAAGTTTGAGGAGAGATTGGGGGATGATGAACACAGGGGAGAATGGGACTTATTTGGTTGAGGAGAAGAGAGATGGGAATTCTATTTTTTTCTTCTTCCTTTGACTAGAAGGCTTAGCTTTCCAAATTGCCTCGCAGGACTGTGTGGAGATTATTGATAACCAGTTCTGGGAGCAGTAATGACGAAGGAGGGTCAGAGCACTAGGGGTAGGGGGGAAGGGAGAGGAGACATTTACTTAGAGCTCAACTCTGTGTCTCTGCTGCTGGTGGATTTCTATTCCATTACCACTTTCTTCTTTTCAGTAATGGAACTTATAGAGACAATGAAAAAGGTAATTGAGCCATCAATATAGTATATTCTGGAGACCCAGCTGAGATGCTGAAGTAGATTCTAAGGCTTACAAAACACACTGAAATGGATCAAGTTCACTGCCTTTCAGCGCAGTGTGGATGGGAATGGAAAAAAAACTGGCAACGTGTTCAAGAATAGCCTCAAGAGCTTTGTGTGTGGGCTTCACCCCTTTACAGGCAATTACTTTCCACTTCTGAGGGTGTCAGCTAAGCCATTATTTATTAATTATTTTCTTCAGATTATTGTTTCTTTGTTACTTTGTAATGATATGTGTCCAAATGATGTTCTTCAAAAATACTATTTTATCAGCTTACATGTGTATTGTTTTTGCACCCTTCTCTGATTATGTTTTTTTTTTTTTTTTTTCAATCTTGGCACATTATATCTTAGTTTTCTTTATCCTTTTATCATGCTTGTTGCATTCAGAATCACTCATGTCACTACTATTTTTGTTGACTATTTCATGTAAACTCTGAAAAGTCACTAGAACATCACACTTCTCTTGGTTTTCTCCTTGGGTTTGTTTTGTGATTCCTTAAATAAAAACAGTATCTTCATTCTTCTAGGGGAGGGATCTGGTTTATTATGAGCAGTGTGCCTGGTAATTGAGGTGGAACTTTTATCAACTTTCCCAGGTGCTGTATCACCAAGTTTACTGTAACAATATAGGCAAAGTATGGTTCGCTCTAGTCTGGTGCTGGTATACTGGAAAGAGATCACCACCAAAATGGGTGGTGGCAGAATTTGGAAACAGAAGGAATATGGAATGTTATTAGGAGAGGGACTATCCTCTGCGACAGCTCTAATAAGTGTCTTGTAAGTCAAGACTTTAGTATAAATTTAACTTGTCCTTTTTCAGGGACACAGTGGAGAAATTTTAAATGATACAGTTACAACCAGTGTCACTTCACATAAGTGATGTGTACCTGCATCAGATTGATTGTGAGTCTTGATGACAAATGCCAGCTACCTTTGGCCACCAGAGAAAGACAATATTTCTCAAGTGTGCTTTGGCTTTCCAAAAAAAAAAAATCCATTACTGGATTTTACACTAATGTAACAGTTGTTCAGAGGAAACATTACTTTGTACAACACAGGTTTTTAAAATTTGATCTCCGTTTTAGATACTAAGATAAACACACATGCATATGCATTTACTTTTGTTAGAAAACACGTAGGGCTAATTTAATTTGCACCTCTTGCAGTCACCCTTTCTAAATTTTGACTTCTCTTGTGATTCTGCCACCCTTTAGAGTGGGTTTTCATTTCTTGGGTTTCTTTTTCTTAGCTTTTAGGTTTAATAGCTTAGACTGAAAGGCACTTATCTTGCTCCTGGCTAGCATGTTTCATTGGCTACATTTACTCCGGCAGATGAGTTATAACAGATGCTTTAATATATATATTTTTCTTTTTTCCTATAGAGGGACCCTCATAGTGTTTTGACAGTTCAAAAGGATGGGGGGTTATTGAGCGTCTAGTTTCTCAGCTGCTCAGCTGTATTTTTTGAGCTATAGATCAGCAAAATTACCCAGCTCTCTTACACAAGGTGTTCTGTTGCCAGATGGGACTCTGCAGGAAACAACTTATTAGTTTTCTTAAATCAGGATTTATAGTAAAATAGAGTAACACTTAGGTATGGAAGACTTGGGTTTCTCTGGAAATCTTGGAGTCTCCAATACCCGTCCTTTCTCTCTGTCTTCATTGCTTCCTATTCAATTAAGCTGATAACAAAATGTCTACACTGGGATTCAATAACTGAAGGGCACATTCTTAGCAATTTTCATCATATTGCCTGCTCTGAGACTGGATGGAAAGGTTCAGCTCCAATTGTACCATTAGCCCGGCAACGGCAGCCAATCGTTACCAATGATTTTTGGTCTCCCTAATTGTTTCTTACTTTATTGAGCTTATTCAGAAATAATGAAACACCATCCTTCCTTTTCTTAAAAGATATTCACACAAAGTGCAGTTGCTGTTTCTTCTATAAACTCATCAGCATTGCCTTAAGGAGTCCCCTTAACTATCGATTTGCCAGTCTAGCTAATAGATCTCCTAATTTGCAGAAATACCCCCATGCAAGATTTCAACAATTAGACAATCACGACAGGAAGTCCCCGGGGACTTCCAGGTTCTGCGCTTACGGATGGCTCCGAGCAGCCTCCCTCCCTGTTGGAAGTGCTGGAGCTGGGTGACCAGGGAGAGAAGAATAAAACACTAAGATAAATAAGTGGGCAGTGCTTCTTTATTTTCCAGGGTCTGCAGCTGTTCTGAAAGCATATCTTCTGGCTTGGTTTGGAAACGGCGCATGTCAACAACCACACTGAAATATTGTTTACATAAAATATTTCAGTACTTACTTTAAACCCACATTCACAAAACAGGAAAAGACTAGGTCAAGTTTCATTAAGCCCTTTTGGGAAGATACGTGCAATTACTGTTATAGTCTTCCATGGCTTAAAATCTAAACCCATATATGTTAAGTGAAAGTTAACTGGTTTTCATAATAATCAAAACTGCCTTGGCCTGAAGTTCTAATAGAGAAATTTCGTGGAGATTAGAACCTAAGCTTCTATGCTGCCTTATCACTTATTGCTAATTAAAACTTTGTTATAACTTTGTGACCCACTTGAGAACATTAACATTGCCAGAGTATTAAGTATTTTAGTAGCACAACATGTGGTTTTGATATCTTCTCGAATGGCTAGTTGGCTTGTGATTAATTCCAAAGCTTGAAAATATATAGTCAAGATATTAAGAGCCTGATGTGCAAATAAGGACATCGCCCTGTTTTCTCTCCCATTTTTGCCCATTCCCAGGTTTCCTGAATGTTCTCTCTCACTTAAAGATCTTCAATACTCTTCATTGTTCGTAGTGAATGGCTTACAAAACCCCATGCTGTGCTCCTGCCTATGGATACACGTTCTCCCACTCCCTTTCTGATCTCTCCTGGTTCATCTATGATGCCATTTTCATTTTGGTAATCACAGGTTTCCAACCCACATTCATGCTGTCGCTCATGTTCTAAATGAAACCTTTCCCCTAACTTTCCCAAACATTGGCATTATTCCTCCAACAATCTTTTCAATCGGTACTACCTCTATGAAGTTTTATTTCTACCTTCACTAGAAAATATTGATTTCTTTTTTGTATACGGACAGTAATTTATACTTGTAATTGTTCTAGAACATCACATATGATCAACAGCATATGTCTACATGCACATCATCCACACTGGATCATGAGTTCTTACAGATAACAGCCTCTGTCTTACTGATTTTTGGATTCCTTATATCTGGCTTTGTGCCTTACATAGTAAGGTTCAGTAAATGCTTTTCAAGAAACAGGACTGAAATAAACCTTGGAGATTATCTAGTTAATGCTTTTATTATTTGATAAGTGAGAAAAAGCGATGTCACTCAAAGAATTTATTTAGTTATTATCACAATGTCATTATCAGTTCCTGATAGCTCCCCTTTTGCATTATTGATTTCCTGCTATTTGAACATAATAAAAACTAAAAAGTTAATGACAACTCTACTGATTACGTAGTGCTTTTTTTTTTTTTAACATACTTTTACCTTCTTCAGATTGATGAGATTCACAGGGCCAGAATTATTTCCCTCATTTTACAGATAGAAGATAAAAGGCTTAAGTGAGTCAACCAAGGTAATAGATGGAAAGGCAAACACTTAAATCAAAACCTGTTTTACTCTAACCCTTCATGGGTCATTCAGCCATCACTGGAAGTTGGACTATGACCCTGGTCTCATTTCTCCATATGGCATTAAGCAATTTCAGATGTCTTGTTGGAAAATCACAACTTTTACCTTGAGCTGAAAGAAAAGAGTCATGTGTCAAACTATCCCTGGAAAAAATGGCTGGAGGAATTTGTCTTTGATGGTTTAGGGGAGGAAGTTCAGCTGTTAGGTCCTGCTTTACATCCTGGGAGTAAAAATTGAGGTAGAAGTGAATTTGACCCTTCCTCATTTCCGGAGCTTAACACAAAATGATAAAGATCATCTGAAGTTTCTTATTTGTTTGCTTTATTTTTATTTTTTAGTTATAAAATGTAATATATGTTTATTGTAAACATTTTAGGAAACTTATAAAAATATAAAGAAAAAAGTTAGAAATGTGCATAGTCTCATCATTAGGAATGCACTATGAACATTAACATCCACTGTTAACTCTAGAATTAGGTTGCTTGGGTTAAATCCTGGTTCTGTGACTTAAGAGTTTAAGGATAATGGGAAAATTAACCTCAACTTTCCGGGTCTAAGTATACTTATTTATAAAATACGAGTAATAATATTGCTTATATCAGAAGGTTCTTGTGAGAATTACATGAATTTATAGTGTAAAGCACTTAAAATGGTACCTGATCACATAGTATGTACTCAATTTAACTATTATTATACCTCCAGTCATTTTATTTTTAAAAATCTGGAATATATACTGAAGTAAAACTTTTTATCCCACATTTCTCACGTTGTATATCGTAAGCATTTTTTCCACATAAATATTCTCTTAGAATATGAATTTATTGGTTGCATTATACCATCATCTCTTCCTATCTTAACTGGTCTAACCAGTCCCTAATTGTTTCTAATCTTTGGCTTTTGTATTATGCTTTGATATACAGTTATGTCATATATCTTTATGCATTGGCCTGACGAGGTCCTTGGGATAGATTCCTGGAAGAAGAATTGATGGATCAAAATGTGTAAGTTCTTTTAAGGATTTTGAGTTACCAACAGTTTTATTGATGTATAATTTACATACCATGCAGTTCACACCATTAAAGTTTACAATTCAGTGGCTTTTGGTGTATTACATTTAAAAATGTGGTAAACTATAGATATTGTAAAATTTATCATTTTTGTCACTTTTGAGTATACACGTCCGTGGTATTAATTACAGTCACAGTGCTAGGCAGCCGTCACTGCTGTTGATTTCCAAAGCTTTTTCATTACCTCATACTGGAGTAATTAACCAGTAACTCCTACTCCCTTCTTCCCCTATCCCCTGGTAACCTCTCATTATCTTCTGTCTCTGTAAATTGGCTTGTCCCACTTACTTCATATAAATGGAATCATACAATATCTGTCCTCGTGTGTCTGTCTTATTTCACGTAGTATGATGCTGTTGAGATTCATCCATGTTGTAGCATATATTAGAACTTTATTCCTTTTTTATGGCTGAATAACACTCCAGTATATGCTTATACCATATTTTGTTTATCCATTCATCTTTTGACGGACATTTGGTTTGTTTCCACCTTTCGGCCATTGTGAATAATACTGCAGTGAACACTGGCATTCAATTATCTGTTTAAGTCCCTGCTTTCAGTTCTTTTGAGTGTATACCTGGGAGTAGAACCACTACTGGGTCACATGGTAACTCTGTGGTTAGCTTTTTGAAGAATCACCAAACTGGTTTCCCTAGCAACTCCACTGTTTTGCATTCCTACCGGCAATGTATGAGGGATCCAATTTTCCAGACTAAAGTAAACACTTGTTATTTTCCTTTTTTTTTATTGTTATAGCTATCTAGCATGTGTGAACTGGGATCTCACTGTGGTTTTTATTTACATCTTAGTAATGATTAATGGTGTTGAACATCTTGGATATGTTCTCTGGAGAAATAACTATTCAATCCTATGTCCATTTTTAAAAATGGGATTGTTTGATTTTGTTGTTGTTGTTGTTTGAGTTAATAACCTTTTAAGAAATTACTTTCTAAATTTGTGTTTGTAAATATTTACTATGGAAGAGATATTTTAGGCTCCTTAGAATGTGGTTTGTAGGGGTGCTTGGGTGGCTCAGTTAAGTGTCTGACTCTTGGTTTTGGCTCAGGTCATGAACTCAGGGTCGTGAGATCCAGCCCTGCATGGGGCTCAGAGATCAGTGTGGAGTCTCCTTGTCCTCTCCCCCCCTTCTGCTCCTCCCTCTGCTCTCTTTCTATCTCAAAAAAATAAATGAATCTATAAAATCTTAAAAAAAAGAATTTGGGTTTATAATCTCTTCTGATAGTGGAACTAAAGCTCATCAGAGTCCTTCCTTCATATAATGGGTATGGCTCTCTTCCAGGCATGCTGTTGGATTGCTGGGCACACACACACACACACACACACGTAATGACTTTTAAGTTTCGACTTTTAAGGTGACCAAGCCTGGGGTGTCTGTTTTATTTCTGTGTGGGCTAGATGTCCTTGTTAATTTTTTTTCCTGCTCAGAAGTTATTTTTTTACCAAAAGACCTCCTCAGCTTGAAAGCATGTCCTTTACCAAGTATAACTACTGTATATAATATTTTGACCCTGGACAGAATGTGAAATGTATATTCTTAGCACAAACTGACAGCATTCCCTAACACTGTAAGATGCTGCTAGAGTATCTGAAAGGGATTATATGAAACCAAGGGAGAGTTTTAATACTTTGGATCCAGTGTTGATTCTGTCAATAGTAAATTTGTTCTGGGTTTCTTCCTGGCTCACTCTGTTCCAATTCCCATTTCAGCACTTTGAAACTACATTGAGGCAATAGCTTTCAATACACCTTGAATCAGTCCCAAAACACACCAGAGCATAGAGCGATATTGAAATAATATAACCAGAGGGAAAGATAATATATTAATAGAACCACCCACAAGAAAGACTGAGTCCAGTGAAGCAAAAACATGTATGTTTCTTTTATTTTAAAAATCTCCTCTGCAGTTCTCTCCCATTAAGCTTGCTTGCAGGGTATTCCAGCAAAGGAGGCTAATTTAGTTTTGGGCTGGGCTGGCCTGCACCCTAAGGAGGTACATCTGCTCAGAAGAAGTAATGGTGATTTGAGAAGTGGAGTGCTTCCTTTCATATTCTGCAGACTTCTCTTGGTTTTTCAGAAGCTGACTATCCAACATCTTGGTTTTCTTTACTATGGTCATCTGGCTCTGCAAGGGGGAGGAGTGTTGAGGACAAGGGTAATTTTGTTGGTAGTTAAAGTGTCCAAAGTCTCATTCAATCCATAGGTCGGCATCCAATGCCCGGAGCTAGAGTAACAGGCCAGGTGAGTGCAGGGTTTGTTGGCAAGCAGGGCGTTCGATCAGGGGCTAGGCCTGCATGTGGTGTTTGGGCTGTGTGGCATCTCTAAGTAACGGTGGCTCACACATTTCTTACTGAGCTCTTACTATGGGTGAATCCAGGCCCTATGCTAAATACTTGCCATGAATTAGCTCAGTTAATTCTCCTATCAATTTCAAGAGGCAGGCAGTTACTATCTGCATTTTAAAGACATGGAGAATACCAGAGTGACTAAACAATGTTCCCAAGATCACATGGCTAGGGTCAGGATTCTAAACTGAGTGTGAGATCTTAGAGCAAAGCTGGGGTGCTTGACTCTGTATGAAACAGTTCTCTCAGGAAAGAATGCTTTTGTCTATTGCCACGTTGGTCCCCACTGGCCACTGATGGGATTCCATGTTGTTGATTATTTTGGGGCATTGTGGCGAATAATCACCTCAGGCAAGAAAGAGAAGTCTTCCTTCAGTTGTTACCTTGGCCAATTCTCTCTTCTGATCCCCACCCCCCAGTACGCACACAAGTGAGGAATTTCCTTCATATCTACCATGGTCTGTGGCACTTCCTTTTCATCTCATGCACATGATTTTAAATGCTCAGGAAGACTATATTTGGGGATGTTTGCTTCCATTGGAAAACATGGCAAGTGCTAGACACTGGGAATGGGCCCCGCAAAGTTCACGTGCTGCTTTTCTTCATCACTCTTGTTGCATTTTGTAATTTTACTCTTTCTGTTTACGCTTTTGGTGCTCTCTTCCTTTCCTCTACACTGTGTGCAGAAACCACATCCGATTGGATCCCCACCATATACCCGCTACTTGACATGTTACCTCACACATGGCAAGTACTTATTAAATCTACTTCAAGTGAACGAATCAATAGAGGATTGCATGAGTTCTCTCTGAGAGGTTAGAACACAGGAACTAGAGCCACGCAAAAATCATTATTAATATTTCCTCCACATACGGTAGATGCTGAAAGTGGACGGCCAGTTTGATGTGAAAAGAACAGAGTGTCACTTGGACTCATGGGTCTGCTTCCCATACTGTCCAGCATGTTCACACAGGAAAAAGACTTCCGGTCCTCACTGAGTCCATCCTTTGCAGCCATACAGATTTGGGTTTTCTGTGGGTCGGCAGGCACTCCTTCAAAGAGGTGTTTGATGGACAGCTCATACCTGCTCAGCCTTCCCAGTCGGGGCTTCCTAGGGGCCTTTGTCCATGGATGTGTGGACCCCCCTCTCCTAGACAGGCCTAGGTGCATATTCCACAAGCTTTTTTTGTTTTTGTTTTTTTAGTTCCAAAGGAGATAAATAAGTGGCTAGAACTCACGGAGTTTCAGGTGAACAGGATCCTGGCTAAAAGTTTACAAGATACCACCGTAGTTTTATGAATATAAATCTTGGTAAGTTGAAATAACCACATAGAACCAAGCCACATGAAAGCATGTTCTAATGGAACATTTCAGGGCTGACTAGGGAAGGATGGGCCTGCAAGCCTAAATTTGGTGTAGGAGAAGATGTCTCGAACTCACTTCACTCTTCGGCGATTTGTTTTGTTTAAGCCCACCTCTTCCAACCTAGCCTATGGCTCCTAGCTACCTTTTCTCACCTTGGGGTTGAAAATATTCACCTCGTGGGTTTGCCAGGTGTTGCTGACTTTAATTTGGCCACCTGATTTTCTGTAATTCGTACTGAACCTGTATCTTGAATCTCTATGATAACAAATCCTGTCTTGGGAAACTGATCCTGAGTTCTGATTCCTCTATTTGCTTTGTAATTAGCTGAAATGCTCCTGGTCTGTTCTTGGATTCTATCTGGTTTGCTGCAGCAGTTCAGATGAGAGTCTGAAGGCTTTCACTGGTTGCAGTGAATCCCTTCCTTCCTTCCTTCCTTCCTTCCTTCCTTCCTTCCTTCCTTCCTTCCTTC
>NW_022589708.1:16520789-16668961 GCF_004348235.1 Phoca vitulina | reverse complement strand
TTCCTTCCTTCCTTCCTTCCTTCCTTCCTTCCTTCCTTCCTTCCTTCTTTCTTATGTTCCTTCTTTCCTCTTCCCTTCTTCCTTCCTCTCTTTCTTTTCTCCTTCTACCACTCAACACACTTTAGTCACTGAGTACCAACAAAGCTTGGTGTTAGGTACTTGCTAAAAAATATATACACACACACACACACACACACACAAAGAGAGAGAGAGAGAGAGAGAGGACCTTATTTTTATAGCATTTTATAGTCCATCGAAGATACCAAATGTTAAAGAAATAATCATAGAAATAACTGCAAATTGTGATGATGGCCTGAGATCACAAATAAAGTTTGGACAGAAACAAGGATTAATACTGATCTGGGAAGTTGAAGACTGTAGGATGGGTCTCTGTTTGACATGGTTGGAATTAAGTAAGAGGGTGGGGGAGGGTGAGGACTATAAAGGCCCTTGGGGTGGGAAGAGGTTGATTTCTGGTGGTAATTCAAAGAAGACCACCCCCATACACAACTCACCCTCCTCCCTGTTTTTTTAAATAGCATTTCAGCATCATAAATTGGAATTCTTTCTTTTCTTTGTTGCCTTTTCCCACAGAATTTAAGCACTGTGAGGGCAGGGATATTTATCTATGTAGTGTTTGTGTTTTCTATTTTCATTGCTATATCTCTGGTACCTAGAATAGCACCTGACACACAGTAGGTGCCCAATATTGTTCAAATCCTGTGGGACTAGACCACTGTGAGTACAATGAGCAAGAGAGAGCAGGGAACATGGTAGTTGGAGAAGAGGGCGGAGTTTGGGTTACATGGGGTCGTTTTAGGTCATGCTCTGGATTTAGGATTTTATCCAAAGTGCAGTAGACAACGTCTCATGAAATGTGGAATGTGACAAATTTACCACCATCTTTTTTTTTTCTAATGGAGAATTAACACAGTTTCTTCTCTTATTAAGTCAACTAATGCGATGTTGCACCAAAATATATATGTATTGTTTCAAACACTAGCATCTGCTCTCTTAACACAATGTATTTAGAAACCAGAGAGAGGGTGTTAGAAATGTTTTACCAAGAATCTCAACCCATGCCTAAAGAGCTGCAGAGAAGTCAACTTCTGAGGAACATTTTTGCCTCTTCTTCAGTGAATGGTAGTGTGTATATGTGTGTGTGTGTGTGTGTGTGTGTGTGTTTAAGGAAAGGCATTCCATTATAAGCTTTTACCAAGCGTTGGCTAGTTTATTGTGTGTTTATATTTTAAATGATTATCTGTATCTAGTTATTTATTTATATACCTTATATATCACTTGGTTTAATACCCATTAACAAGAAACAACTAATCATATAAAGTAGGCTTTGTCCTTATTTTGCACATGAATAAATTCAGTGAGGCGGTGGGAAGGAAACCAGTATCTGAGTGTCTACTATGAATCTGGCACTTCATGTATTTATCTCGTTTAATCCTCACAAAGCGCTTTGAGAAAAGGGGGCATGATGAATCCAAGATAGGTTAAGGAAGAGCTCCAGTGTCACGGGACAAGTTAAAAGAAGAGTCTGGATGATCTTTGCCATTATATTTTACAGCTCCTAGGGAATTTTTAACAACTTGCTGAGATAGCAGTGCTAATAAGGAGTGCAAGTATGTATGAAACCTGGGCCATTTCTGCTGTTTTTCACTCTAAGATAGTACATCAGTTATTGCTTCTAATTGATTCTGCAAGTGCTGAGCCCACTTCATCAGGGAGGGGGCAGTGCAGGTGAGAGAGCACTCAAAGTAGACCTCCAGTGTGTTGAATGCTCCAGTCCCGGATTCGTGGCATGACCTTTCACCTTCTCGTGCTTACAGCATCATCTCTTACTCTGTATGTAAAAGGAGGGTCCTGGATGAGGTGTTGTCTGGGGCCCCTTTTATCACCAATATTTAATGACATTTAAAGTTAACTGCAGGGGCGCCTGGGTGGCTCAGTCGTTAAGCGTCTGCCTTTGGCTCAGGTCATGGTCCCAGGGTCCTGGGATCGAGCCCCGCATCGGGCTCCCTGCTCAGCGGGAAGCCTGCTTCTCCTTCTCCCTCTCCCACTCCCGCTGCTTGTGTTCCCTCTCTCGCTGTGTCTCTCTCTGTCAAAAAATAAATAAAACCTTAAAAAAATAACAAAAAATAAAGTTAACTGCATTTGATGCACAAAATATACTGAGTCTGGAAAAAGTTGGAGAAACGGGAGTGGCCCGCTTGGTCAGAATTCAGGCTCGTGTTCTTAACACTAGGCTCCACTCCAGCCATCATGTGGCTTGATTTCCTCTTGGAAAGCTCTCCAAATCCAGAAGGCTTTCTCGTATACTTGTCAATTAACAGCCTTAAAATGCATGTAAAATGAACTTTTCTCTATCTTTTTGCTCCTTTTGATCTTTTTCAGGGGTTAGTGCTTCACACAAATTTTGCTCTGTGAGAAGTAAGTCTAAGCTTAATTATTAGACTTATTTTTCCAACATAATAGAAATAAATCAAGAACTTGGTTACTTCCTACCGCTGGCTTTTCCAGTGATTTGGTTGGGCTCTGGAAATTGTGTACTTACAAATATACCTGTCTTAAAAAAAGGAATAATGTTGAGATAATGTTTCTTAAAAGCATTTGGAGCCTTTTTTTATCAGCTTAATCATGCTAATTTTTCTTTCTCTGTCTCTAAAGCCTGTTGTTTCATGAACTATTTTAGTTAACTTGAGCTTTTTGGTCGAAAACAAATGTATGTTTAAAAAATTTCCCTTTTTCTTAAATAGACTTTTATCTTAATATAGCTTTCTTATGGGAAATTTTAATACATAATAGTTTTTGTCTCCATAGAATCATCTAGATATGATAAAGTTGTCATATTTTCCTGGGAGATGGCTCAGATTTCTCCTATGAGCTAAGAGACAGAATTATTTCCTCATAGCTCAAATGACAACATGTGGCATTAGAAGATCTCCATTTAGACTTCTCTGCCCCTTTACAACAATTAAACTTTATTTTGTTTTTTAATGTTATTAACCTCAACAGATATTAAAAAATGCACACACAATGAAAACTTGAGTTCTAAGATTTGATATCTTTTGAGGGCGAATTGGAAGTGCAGTAGGTCTAAGAGGAAAAAGCAAACAACCCAAAATTTAGTTACCAAGAAGAACCCAGAGGTAAGGAAGACTGAAGGGAAGGCACAGGTCTCAGTAAACTCTTGACTTAGGCTTTGACCCTTTAAATGGTGCCATCAGAAAAAGGGTTATTCTTCCCATTTTTCTAATTCCCCACAGTAGTGGAAGGGGGGGTTATTCCACTTAATTTTGCAAAATTAAATTACGTTAGAAGAGGCTTATTTAAAATAGAGATAAGCATCTTATTATCTTTTGTGTAGAAAGGCAGATTTTTAGTAGACTGTTCACTTGTTTAATTGGCTTCTTTAGTCATATTTTTTAATCAGCCTTGTATTCTGTGGGGCATATATGTGACCATGATGATGGTTAATCATTTTCAGGAAAAATTTCAAGAGGCACTGAATTCTTTCATCAGATAATCTTTCTGAGGGAGGTAATCGCATTCCTCTTTCCTATAAAACTTTTTTTAATACGATAACAGAACTGGGATCAGAATTTATTAGGTTGGTGGGATTCGATAATTGTGATTACTAATTAATTCATTAATTTTTGTTAACAGTAACCTTTCTGATGGTCTTGGTTTCTTAAAAAAAATTCCATCACAGAAGATATAAAGCCCATTCTGGTTAATCACCTCATTTACCAAATATCAAAGAGGAGACTAGCAATACAAATATTAAACATGGGGAGTTTTTTAATGAAATACCAATACTAATATCAAAATTATAAATATAATTTTGTATATAATTTTATATAAATATAAAATAGCAAAATTAATAAATACTGAGAGAAGCCAGTTCTTCTACTTGAATTTCAGTGTGATTTTTTTTTTTCTTTTATCAATAGAATTTGTTTTTGTTTAGAGCCAAAGGAGTTCCTAGGACAACTGGCTTTTGAAATAAAGCAGCAAATGTGCTAAAAAAGAAAGCTATCCAAAAATGCATATCATTCTTTACTGTGTCCTAGCCCATTCCCTCCTTTGACTTGTTCTCACCTTGGGTTCTGTCTGTACTAATTCCAAGCCCCTTTTCTTCATAAATCCATTGAGTGTCTCTATCTCCTGGCACATACCATTTTATTTGGAGGAGCTGAGGCATTTCACTGGGGGAGCAAAGGTATTGAGTTGAGACACCATCAGGGTGAACACAAGGTATGGGGATCAAACATGGATCTAGCTATAGTCTAGCAGTTGTTTTGAAGAAATTGCAGTACCAGAGTTTGCCACTAGCTTGCTATGGTGTTAGACAAATCCTTTCACAACTGGGGCCATTGGTTCTTTCATCTTCATAATGAAGGGTTTGGACCAATATTTTCTAATGCTCTTTTTTTTTCCTAATATTCTTTCTAAACAGAACAATCTCAATTTCTACTGTAATCCTTTTCTTTTTGTCATCTTGTCTGTGAACACTGGGGTGGGTTCCCCTGAGTGGAACTGAGAGGACCAATTTTGTTCTAGCCTTGAGTCTTACCACTGGAAGACACGTTAATCTTGCTAAAACACTTTTGCTTAATAGGTGAGTAAACCGATGACTGGTAGAATTAAAGGAGATAGTGACCAGGGTTAAAAACTAGAGGCATGTTGGGCGCCTGGGTGGCTCAGTTGGTTAAGCGACTGCCTTCGGCTCAGGTCATGATCCTGGAGTCCCTGGATCGAGTCCCGCATCGGGCTCCCTGCTCGGCAGGGAGTCTGCTTCTCCCTCTGACCCTCCCCCCTCTCATTTGCTGTCTCTCTCATTCTCTCTCTCTCAAATAAATAAATAAAATCTTTAAAAAAAAAAAAAAAAAAAAAAACTAGAGGCATGTTGTATAAATTATCTACTGCTATGAAACAAACTAACCCCAAACTTAGTGCCTCTTGAAACATCACAAATTGGGATGCCTGGGTGGCTCAGTCAGTTAAGTGTCTGCCTTTGGCTCACATCATGATCCCAGGGTGCTGGGATCAAGTCCCGCATCAGGCTCCTTGCTCGGGGGGGAGCCTGCTTCTCCCTTTGCCTGCCACTTCCCCTGTTTGTGCTCTCGCTCTGACAAATAAATAAATAAAATCTAAAAAAAAGAGAAGAAACATCAAAAATGTATTGTTTCCTGCAATGCTGTTAGGTTGGTTTTCTTTCTTTTTTAAAGAGTTTTTAAAAAGTTTATTTATTTATTTAAGTAATCTCTATACCCAGCGTGGGGCTCAAACTTACAACCCCGAGATCAAGAATCACATGCTCCTCCGACTGAGCCAGCCAGGCACCGCTGGGCTGGTTTTCTTAAGAGCAGGTTCAGAACAGAGTTCTAAGAAGGTGAAATTTAGGTTCTGGAGTTTGCATGGTGTCACCTCTCCTATATCCTACTGATCAAAGTAAGTCCAAGGACAGCCCAAATTCAAAGGTTGGGGAAATAAGAGTCCATTTCTTGATGGGTGGAGTGGCAAAGAATTTGTGGCCTTATTTAATTTACCACACATAGACTATTATTCCTTCCTCCAAAACCCTTGCCCCATGATTCGTTAAGGCACTTTTTTGGGCAAGTCATTATGCAGCCTTAAAATCCTTTTTAACACAGTGCTCCAGGCAACCACCACAAATCAATCAGAACTGCCACAAGAAATGAAATTTATCTGTCATCTGGACTCTGCAGTGAGTTGTTGATGGAGCCCTTAATGGAAAATTCAGAATTCCTGGCTCTCAGTCTAGGTTCTTTTCTTTCCCCATCACTGTTTCTCCTCCCTTTTGGTAAGTTCTTTAACATTTTCCAGGTTATGTTAGAAAAGTCACTTATTTCTATCACTAAAGTTTCTAAAAATATACATCCTTGAGATTTGTAACAATATCATCATGTATTATGTGTTTTCTTGAGTAGATTATGACATAAACCGTAAGTTTAAGTGTTATCAATTTGGATGCCACCGTAACCAATGATAAAACTTGGATCAATCCACATGATCACATTTGGATCAATAATGTAACAATGGAATATTATGGGGGTCTTGATGTGATGCAGTGAGGATATAACATCTCCCATGTAGCATTCTCATGGAAGCTAATGATTAAGAGACAATCAGATAGGAGCTCCTGGATGGCTCAGTCAGTTAAGCATCTGCCTTCAGCTCAGGTCATGATCATGATCCCAGGGTCCTGGGATCCAGCCCCGTGTCAGGCTCCCTGCTCAGTGGGGAGTCGGCTTCTCCCTCTCCCTCTGCCCCTCCCCCTGCTCCTGCTCTCTCTCATGTGTGCTCTCTCTCTTTCTCAAATAAATAAGTAAAATCTTTGAAAAAAAAGAGAGACAATCAGAAAAATATAGAACATAAGATATTTCACAAAAGAGCTAATCTGAAATCTTAAAACGGTGTGAATTTCATGAAAGACACACATACACATATACATATACATGTATGAGTAAAAAAAATTAACAAAATGCAGTCCATGATTCTATATTGAATTTTGGACTTTAAAGTTATAAAGTACCTTACTGGGACAATTGGGGACTACATATTAGGTAGTATTATTGTATTAATGTTAAATATTTTTTATGTGATAAATACTTTGGCAGTTATGGAGGGGAATGTCCTTATTCCTAGAGAAAAATGAGATGTATTTAGAAGGAAAGACAAGATATTTGTTAACTTATTTTCAAATGGATCAGCAAAAAATGAACATAATATATATATATACACATATATATACATGTATGTGCACAGTGTATGTGTATAAATACAAATGTATATTTTCATTTAACACTAGAAAGAAAAAGAGAAAGCAAATATTGTAAAAAATATTAATTAGCAAATCTAAGTGATAGATCTATACATCTTCATTATACTTTTAATTATTTTGAAGGTTAGGGGCACCTGGGTGGCTCAGTCATTTGAGTGATCTACTTTTGGTTTCAGCTCAGGTCATGATCTCATGGATGGTGAGATCAAGCTCAGCATTGGGCTCAATGGGAAGTCTGCTTGCGGATTCTCTCCCTCTGCCCCTCCACCCATGCTCACTCCTACACTGGCTCTCTCACTCTCTCTCTCTCTCAAATAAATAAATCTTTTAAGTTTTTTGAAGGTTAGAAAAATTTCAAATTAAAAAGTTGGGAAAAAAGTTACCAACTTGTATTTTGTGGTTGAGACCATGCCTTACTTTGAGCTATTATGATAAAGTATCCAATGCCAGGTATGTGATTAATTTCTAAGGAATTCAATTGCAGAATGCTGCATTTCTAAAAAGGCACATTTTCTTTACTTACAGACATACACAAGGAGAAAAATCTCAAGTACAGACATTTGTTTGAATATGGTAATTGATAGAAAAGTTGACCAAGTAGAAAACTGTAATGTGTCATAATAAAAGATGTTGAGATTTGCCTCTATGTTATGTGGGCATTATGGTTCACAGAGTTATATATTATGCCAGAAGCCCTTGATGACAAGGGTTTCATTTCTTTCTGCTCAGATTCTGTAGATGACTTTGAGCAAGTCATTTTAACTTGTGTGGAGCTGGGTCCGCCTATAAAATGGGGAAGCTAATTCTGGTTTACATCACAGAGCTTGTGTAAGGATTAAGCATCTTACTGCAAGTTTGGTAAACAGCTTTTCCCATCCAAATGTTCAGTCTTGGAAACACTGAGAGGATTGTCATGCTGAGGAGCTAAGGTAATGTTTATTGATTCTGCCCTTGTTTAGAGATTGTTCTTATAGGATCCTGTACAGGTTTTATCCTTTGTAAGTTATAATACTAAGAAAAATCCACTTGCATTTTGACAAATCTGTTTTCCTGCACAACTCTTAATTTTCTTCTGAAACAAGATTGGATTTGGAGGAGATTTAGTTAGAAAAGGTAACCCTGACTTTGTCATCTGTGAAAGGAATGTGGCAACTCTATGTGCTCTCAAAATGTAGGTGGTTGAGAGCATGTGAAATAATTCCGCCCTAACCTCTGTTTCATAAATTATAAAAATACAGCTATTTTGAGAGAAGGCTGAGTTTTCTGGGGACTGAGAGTAGAAAAGGTGAGCCATGACCTGGGTGTAACAGGATTGGGAAGGCATTGGGCAGATGAAGGAGACCTGGGAAAAGTCCTGAATGTGCATTCATTACGTGCACAGACCTATGCAGGAACAACTCTCGGGTGCTGATACTAGGGAGATATAATGGAGGAAACTGATCCACCTTGTTGGCTAGGTGCATTGAAAGGATTGCAAAACTCACTGGTGTTAACCTGTGGTAGGCAGCAAGGAGACCCCAGTGGTTGCTGAATAGAGGATTGACAGGGGGGTGATTACATTGGAAACTAAGTAATGCATGGTAGCATTATGTAGGAAAAGACCAGCAAAGAACTTTCCCTTGGGAATTGTGGGTGGAGATGAGTGTTCAGCTCTGAAATACAGGTTCTAGCCAAGTGCCATTAGGATAGTGTGAGAGGAGGAAGTTTCCACAGAATGAGGAGGTAACGAGGGCTGTGATTGATTAGTGATGTCTGCTGAGGGCAAGGGCGGAACCATAAAAGCGCATATGGTCATGTATTTGCCATTCCTTAACTGGAGAGAAGTAAACCAAAAATTCCAACCTATGTGATGAGAAAAAGAACTGTGAACTGGTTTGGGAGAAAGCTGATGGTCTAGTTTCAGTCACACTTCAATTTGTGGACAGCACATTAAGTACATTTGGGGTCACTGTTGCTAGTTCTTGCCATTTGCTTTGATATACATACTAGAGAGAGAGAGGAGGTCAGAGTAGAAAGAGTATAGGAGATAGAACTCCTATGGAGGTCAAATGAATAAACAATATGCTTTATTAAGCTGCCCATTTATACATGCATGCATTTTCTTGTAATGATTACCTAGTTCCATGTACCCTAGTTAATTCAGGTGGCATTTTGGTATATAGGCACCTTGCAAGACTGTCAGCCAGAGGGCAGGTGCACTTCTCCACTCATGGACAAAGAATTCTTATTCAGCTTAATCTCTTAGGAACCATAAGCAATAGTCATTGAAACTTAATAGTAATAACAGCGAGGAAACAGTATTTAATTTCAAGATGATGCCTTTGGAAGTTGTGCCCGGAATTGAGTTGTGGTTCCGTCTTTAGCTTATAGAATCACATTTCCTCCTTCTGGGGCTTGATTTCCACAGATGAGAAAGGAAAGTGTTGTCTGAACTTGGGATGGGGAGTGTGTGCTGCCTCTCTTCTATCCTGCATCCAGACCAAACAGGGCCCTCCTTGTCTTTGCTCCTCGATAAGGAGTCACCGTCATTTTTCACTTGGCACCTGTTGGCATGTGACCTGATACCTTTTGTTGTCCATGGGATAGTGAATCACAAAAGAAGAAAATAGATAGCAAGAATAGCTATGGTGAACATTTGTTGAGCTTTTACTTTGTGTCCGGTTCTGTAGTAAGCACTAAGAGTTATATAAATGTAAGTGTTTACAATTAAGAGGGAGGAACAGTTAAGCAGGTGAAATTTCAGGCTCAAACCGGGGAGGTAGAGTATTGATGTTAGTTGGAATAGTTTGAGAAAATGGCCAGCAGTGTGAAGTAAAGAAAAAATAAGACTCACTTTTCCATTTCCTTGAGCTAGCTCAATGCCTGGCTTGGTAGAACATCACCGATTCGTGTTTGATTTGGGAATTAATGACTTGATGAAGGGACAAAGTTGTTTGGCAAGGATTGCCCTCGGCTCATGGATCCAATCTCTTTCTTTATTATTGGATTGAACATCTGCTGAACTGTTAATAACTTTATTGTATAGTGTTTCAGTTGATTCTCTCCACCGCGAGCTTTTAATTCCTACAATAAGGCCCAACTGACAATTTATACCTTGTGTGCTTTTACTACACAACTGTTAACTACAGATTATATACTTTTTTTTTCAACTGCTCTACAAAAAGAGATTTTGGAAAGCACTTCCATCAGTACTCATTTATCATTACTAGAAAATAAAGCCCACATTCATTATCCTTCTTCCTTAGAGCTAAGGTTTTGGGTGTACATCAAGTGAAAGAGCAGCTGCTGAAACCATTGTAAGGTAATGGCATGATCACAGGTCCTAATAGGAGCATCATGCCTGCATTAGGACTGCCTTGCCTTAAAGGATATGGGTCAATTATTTAAATAAATTATGCATAGTTTCACCTGTTAATACTTTGAAGAGAAAGTCAGGTGAAGACAGTATTAGTGAATTCTGACAGTCGGGATACCGATTTATAATGACAAGTCAATTTTCCTTTTAGTTTCTAGGACTACTGTATGACAAATGGACCTACACAATATTTTAAGTTAATGGACTTTATTTTTCATCCAAAAGAAGGAAAAAAAAGCCTTGTGGAGTGCTACCCTAGAACTCCAGGACATTCATTGAATTTCTTGCTCATAATACAGCTTCTAAAAAGCAATTATAACTTTCATCTTAAACGTCTTTCAATGACAAATCTCTCTGGAGTGACTGTCACTGTATTCTTACTTTAGAGAGCATCTCTTTTCTCAGGGGAAATGATACTCAGCAGCATCCAAAATAGTTCTAGGCAAAATGAAGCTATGGAAATTTTACCCGACCCAAATTTGCGGTGATTGCATCCATAGATGTCAATGACATCCCTGCCATTAAGACTTCACCAGCTTCTGGTGTTTCCTATATCACATAAGCACATTGCACCATCTTCGGCCCCATGGACCTCCATCCCCCAAGGTCTTCCCAGCCGGCTGGCGGAGCCCAAAGCTGGCTACCATTTCTGGATTACTTGAACAGTAGCTGAGAGATTAATCTAGCTGCTGATATGGTGCTACCTTTGTTGGGGTCTTCATCAAAAGACACCAAACCTGCTGGGTTTAAGGAGGTGCTGGGTGTCTGTTCATGACCTGCTTGCCTCATCACTGCCCACACTGTCAAGCCAATGTCCCACACAGTTTGGATGCAAGGATTAGTATGACAGTGGCTGTCCACATCCATTTATTCCCAGCACCCAAGGCAGACTTTTCGGCTGCACTGCATGTCAGTTTGATTATCTTAGTGGCTGGAGACATGCAGCAGAGAGTGAAAATTTTCAAACGCTGATTGAGAAGGACCCACTTAGTGCAGTCAGACCGAAGTGGGCAGATAAGAAGTTCCCAGGCAGCGGAGGCACAGCCCATTCTGTGATTATTACTATTATTGTTGTTGTTCTCTAATCAGTGTGACTCCCAAGGCACATTCCTAGAAGTTTGTTCTTGAATAGAGTTCTACAAGAGAAAATAAAAAATCAGGACAGCTCTAGCTTGCTTCTGTTGACAAAGTGGCTCTGCGCCAGTGTGACTGAAAAGTCCTTGCTTTTCTTCATTATTCGGACGTGACCGAAAAAACCTGCACCGGCCACTTTAATATCTGATACACCCCTTACGTGGAGAAGAGAGATATAAATAATAAAGAAGTCTTCTTTTCGAAAGGGGATGGGTGACTAGTAGTGGGCTCGTTGTATGTATAATGCTTGAGTCATGCCGATCAATTACATTTCCAGTGCCCAGTTGGAAGTTGTGGGGGTTACCATCTTTTCAAAACAATCATGATTTTTAGTTCTGTTTATAACTCTCAAAGGTGCCATTTAGGGAATATTTTCATAAAAATCGGCAGATTGTGAATTGATTTATTTCTGGCTCATAAAGTAGAGGCAAATTTACCCCAAAAGAAATGTGTTTTTTAAACAAAATCAAGGCTCATATGAATAAATAAGCGAAACCCAGCAAGGAGGGTTGGCTAGTGGAGTCACGTTAGGTCCTATAATTATTTTTTATTGTGAGTGAATCTGAGTGCCACTTTTCACCTTCTCCCATGTCCCTACAATGACTAACAAACTGTGATGATTAGAAGATAAATAAAAGGTCCTTTTATAAGTTATGTATGGAAACCTGCCTTGATCCAGCACAAATTTACCTGCTTCTTTTATTTCCATCTTCATTCAAGCATTGAATTTACTTGTATGGGGATTGGTGGTAGGTGTTACATTGTTCATAAGAGACTGAGAGAAGAAAATATGATTATCAGTGATAAAATGAATCCATGTCTTATTGGTCTCAGTTTTTTAGTGGAAAAATTACTTACACAGGAAAGTGGTAGGTGATGGATTTGTCTAGGGAGCACTGTGAAGAAAAATGTACAGATTGTCTCTCTATACTTAAGGTGATCCTAACTGATGTTAAACCTCAAATGTTTATTTCACATTAGAAAGAAATACTTAATGAGTGTCTCAAAGCAGTGATTGTTGCAGGACTTAATATTTCTGCAATTGAGCCTATTTTAATTCTGTTTAAGTAAATGGCTAAGTGTTACACTAATCATTTACTTAATAAGTGCTAGTGTAACTGTGGACCAAGCACTGTATGTATTTGAGACGTGAATCAGCAGCAGAACCAGGTTATTGATCCTACTATGCTATTTCCTAGCACCCCTACTGGATGTATAAAATTAGGCCTGTCATAGAAATTACTGGACATTTATTTAGCTTTCATCCTTTAGTTCTTTTACAAAATAGTTCTTTTTACCTGGAGAGATAAGTGTAAAATTGGGAAATTAATGGATTACAAGCTACTATTCAGTAATGCAACCATATGATATATTTGGGGGGAAATACTGTGATTTTAATAGTATTTATGGATAAATTCAGGATATTTTCACCTCTTTTCAAGAATGTTGATTTTAGATAAATTGATGTGGGTATTCGTTTTAAAATCTTCTCCATTCTAATTTTTCCCCTTAAATTCACTCCCTTGATTTTTTTTCAAAATAAACATGGTTTAAAAATAATGAACAACAGTATACTTGAATAATTCTATACTTAAATGAAAGGAAAAAAATTCCCTTTGTCATATTTTTCAAACATCTTACTCCAAAAACTTTTATAATAAAAACCAAATGAATTGGGTTTCATTCTTTTGGAATTTGTTTCATTTCACTTAACTTTATTGCAACACACACAAAAAAATTTGCTGGAAAAAATACTGATACTGAAAATTTCCCATTAAAAAGAGTACACCTCTCTTCTCCAGCACCCCTTCCCCCAATCTAAATTACAAGATGATCAAGGACCACATTCTTTTGCCTACGCTAATTATAAACCATTCCAACCTGGAGTGGGGTGGACTTGACTGGTAACCTTTCAGTGATTAGTTGGTTAGGTAACCACATCAACCATGTACTTCTACTCCTTTTTTCTTTGTGTTTTCCTTATATAAGGTTGTTCATAGTACTCTTAATTTCCCAAACCCTGCACTGCCAGCTAGGTAGGATTCTTCAGTCTCTGTGAATTTTACCCAGTTGTTCATACTAAGGCAGAATTATTTTTGTCACTTTTCTATGCTTTCATAGTGCTTTTGTACCCTGCTCTATTGTGATTGGTCACTTTTTTATTGCAAATGTTTGCTCTCTTTCTGCAGCACCTGCAAAATTGTATAATTTCAGTGGTACAGTGGTCTGTTTCTCAGAACTTTGAGGATGGGGAGCATTACTTATTTTTATATACTCAGGATTTAAAACAATGCTTGGCACACTCAGTGAGTGCTCAGGAAATGCTTCACCAACAAATAAATAGTGAAGAGTCTGGGATTGCCAGAAGTATTTTAGGAAGAGGCTTCTGATGGGAATGTGGAGGATGCAGAGGAGAGACTGCAGACAGGGGTTTAAATAGGTGATTACCATAAGGGTAGTGAAAGGTTTGCCAAAGCAGTGATAATAGGAATGGAAAGGGGGAGATAAATGCGGAAACATTTATGTTGTAGACTTTTTCTTAAAACTCTTCTTTTTACCTTGTAATATGATGATTTCTTTCGGCACGTTAAATTCAGTCCCACTTTTTGGCCCAGTATAATGTATCTATATTGAATAACAAAGAGTGGTGAAGATCAAAGGAACAAAAAGGTTGGAGTAGAAAATTTAGATGGTCTAGCAATTTAAGAAAAACCTACACCAGTCTTTCCATTTGTGACCAATAATCACGGTTAACATTTGGTCTGTTGACGTTGAGACATTTTTTTTTTTTTTCTGAGAGCTGGGAGACAACCTAGTAGAGTGGTTGCCATCCTACACCGTGAACTCTAAACTCAGGTTCTGACTCTTTCATCTGCACTGTTCTTTTAGGCCAAGTGTGCTCCACTTTGCTCATGTGTACAGTAAGAATCATAATAATTGTATTCATTTCATGGGATTATTCTGAAGATTATGGAAGCTGATGCACTTAAAGAACAAAGTCCAGTTCCTGGCACACAGGCTGTCTATAAATTTATATATGGTTCATATGTGCACCAAATATATTGAGTTAGGAGCATGGTTCATATTCTAGACTTATGCCTTCTTCATAGCATAAATAAGCATCTTCCCGTAATTGTCTACAGCATCTATTTTAATGATTGCATAGTATTCATGCATATGACAAACCCTCATTTATTTAATATTTTTATCATATTTTACTTTTATAAATAAAGATATAATTATCATTGCATAGTTAACTCTTTGTGTAAATCCAAGACTGTTTCTCTTTGATTAATTTCCAGAAGAGGAATTACTGGATCAAATGATACGAATATTTTTAAAGCTTTTGACACAAATACCTTCTAGAATAGTTTACCTTCCAGATTACCACTCTTCCTGGCACTGAGTATTAATTGTTTTGTGTCTGGGCCAATTTAGTAGGTAAGAAAAAATATTCTTGTTTAAGTTTACAAGCATTTGAGTACTGAGTATGATGAACATCATTAATAATCTTTTAGATCTTTAGTATCTCTTTTTGTTAACTGCTTATCTGTATGTATCTTTCCCCAATTTTTATATTGGTATGTGCATCTTCTTTGTATTAATAATGTGACAGGAACTTAATTATTGCTAGATTAATTTGGGAAGGCGAGGGAGTTCAAAATGACTGCATTAAGTTTTTGATATATCTAGTTATGAACATGAAATTAACAATATTATACAACTTTTGACTTACAGAATAGCAGCTTTATGTGGTTTAACCTAGTATTTTTTTTATTATGTTATGTTAATCACCATACATTACATCATTAGTTTTTGATGTAGTGTTCCATGATTCATTGTTTGCGTATAACACCCAGTGCCCATGTAGTACGTGCCCTCTTTAATACCCATCACCAGGCTAACCCATCCCCCCACCTCCCTCCCCTCTAGAGCCCTCAGTTTATTTCTCAGAGTCCATAGTCTCTCATGGTTCATCTCCCCCTCCGATTTCCCCCCCTTCATTTTTCCCTTCCTGCTATCTTCTTCTGTTTTGTTTTGTTTTGTTTTGTTTTTTAACATATGCTGTATTATTTGTGTCAGAGGTACAGGTCTGTGATTCAACAGTCTTACACAATTCACAGCGCTCACCATAGCACATACCCTCCCCAATGTCTATCACCCAGCCACCCCATCCCTCCCAAAAGATTTTATTTATTTGTTTTAGAGAGAGAGAGAGAGAGAGTGCAAGCTGGGGGAGGGAGAGGGGCAAGCAGACTCTGCGCTGAGTGTGGAGCCCTACACGGGGCTGGATCTCAAGACCCTGAGATCACGACCTGAGCTGAAATGAAGAGTCAGACGCTTAACCTACTGAGCCACCAAGGAACCCCATGGTTTAACCT
Source organism: Phoca vitulina (assembly GCF_004348235.1). Classification (NCBI taxonomy): domain Eukaryota; kingdom Metazoa; phylum Chordata; class Mammalia; order Carnivora; family Phocidae; genus Phoca; species Phoca vitulina. The sequence continues at coordinate 16,653,273 of NW_022589708.1, read as the reverse complement.
AATAATTTAAGGTTGGGTGAAATTGTCAAGAAATTCAGGAGATTCCCTCAAACTTATAACTTATTTTTGTCCTTTGGCTTATGCAACTTTATTAAACTATTTTCAGTCATTTTTTTTTTTGCTTGAAAAATTGGTGTCATTGAGCACCTACTTTTAAATAATTGAATATTGTCTCCTACGGCATTGACAAAAGATTTTGAATTCAGTTCTAAAATACAACATGTGACTGAATTTAATTTTTTAATAACTTGTGAATGACATTGTCTGCTTACCTCACTGTGGATTGCAAACATTTCAATTGATGGAAGTGATGGAGCTTCATTTTATAAATACTTACATTTCCTAGTGTTTCTGAGTTTTCATGGAACTTGAATAACATCATCTCATTTGATTCTGACAATAACCTGATGAGGGACACAGAGCAGACCCCCTGTTATTATAAAGGTGAAGACTGAGGTTTGGAGAGGTTAAGTAATGCCCAGAGGTCAGACAGCTAATAAACTGCTGAAACTGGCCTCGAACCCAAGTTCTTCTGACTTTGAATCTAGAGGGTTTTTTTTTTTTTTTCCTCTATTCCTTGATCATTGAATCACTTGACCTGGAAATACGTGCCTTCACCTTTGTCAGAAAAATAAAACCAGTGGGATTCGAATCCTAGTGAGAAGTAATAATGTGAAGCTCCCAAGTTCCATTGCTATGTTTTTGTTGTGTCTGTCTTATTTTAGGAACATATGTTTCAGAATTTGCTGTATAAATGCCGGTTTCAATTTTACAATGGAAAGTGAAAAACAATGGCATGAGAAAATGTTTATTTTATTTAATATGTATGGCATTCACAAGGGCTTGTTTCACTTTCAATTGATTTCACAGTTGGTTTTTTCTTTCTATTTTTTTTTTTTTTTTTTAGCTACATAGCCTTGGGGTAATGTCAAGTTACTCATAAAGAAGGGATTTTAATGAATACCCATGGAAGGTACTCTCCTCCTCATTTATTTCTGGTGCCTTTCTTTCACTAACTAAATTCTATAGCTGGTCTCTGGAGCACAACGTGATGCTGAATCAGTTTTCCATCACTAGTTTCAATTCTTTTTTGAGCTCTCATACCCAGAAACCATCATGCGGAGGACCAATGCCCTTGTGGTAGAATATATTTGTTCTGTGTTTCTGTTCCAGTCTGTGTTTTCCTGTGCTGAAGTATTTCCTTCACGAAATAACTTAAATGGAGTGGGAGGCAGGATGGGGGCAGAATCTCAGTATTTCATGAAAAATTTTTAGAATAATTGAAACTTTAAACAAAATCAAAGAGAGAAAGCATGGCAAGCTGTGTGTGGGCCATTATGAATTTATAAAGCTCTTGTTCATGGGCAATGTTGTTAAATATATAACCAGTTAAGAAATAATGCTTGCAAGAACAGATTGGAACTGAGATGGATTTAAATTAAAGATCTATATATGTATGTAAATCCTCTATACTATTATTATATGCTTGTTTTTTGGCAAAAAAAACCCCAAAAAACAAAAAAAACCTTCCCTTCTTCCCTTTCAGAAGCCTTTTGGAAGAGAATAGTTTCTCTGATGGCTATTTGTTTTGTTTTCCACTATTCACTTCTACTAGCTGATTTATAGAATCCTGATTAGCTTTCATATGTTGTAAGAATAGATATTTATTTGCCAAACCAATTCTATTATACTTCGAAATGGAACTATTCAAAATATGCCAGATTATCAGAGGATGTCCAGAATCTTCTGTTTTTTTTTTTAATTAACAACACAGTAGAGCAAAAATATTAAAAAATTTAAAGATGGAAAGCCTAGCATTTTTTAGTAAACCTGATCATAGAGTACTTGTAGAGTGGCCCGTGAAGAAACGCTGGACCCTGGTTCTTGTATAAAGGTGAAAATCTGAATAAAAATGAGGATATAAGAATAATATGCAGGTATATTCTCTGTGTCATTATTTGGGAGCTAGGTCATCAAATTTAAAAGAATGGATTCAGTTCTTTTTTATTTTTATTTTATTTTATTTTTTTTGACAGTGTAGCCATATTTTTTTTATTTTTTAATTAATTATGTAATTTATTATGTTCAGTTAGCCAGCATATAGTACATTTTTAGTTTTTGATGTAGTGTTCAATGACTCATTAGTTGTGTATAACACCCAGTGCTCATCACCACACGTGCCCTCCTTAATACCCTTCACCTGGTTACCCCATCCCCCCAGCCCCCTCCCTTCTGTAACCCTCAGTTTGTTTCCTGGAGTCCAGAGACAAACCATGAGAGACTCTGGACTCCAGTTCTTTTTTTAAAAAAAAATATTTATTTAAGAGAGACAGAGCACACGCGAGGGAGGGGAGGGGCAGAGGAGGAGGGAGAAGCAGACTCCCTGCTCAGCAGGCAGTCAGACGTGGGACATGGAGCTCCTTCCTAGGACCCTGAGATCATGACCTGAGCCAAAGGCAGACACTTAACCAACTGAGCCACCCAGCTACCCCAAGAATGGATTCAGTTTTAATGACTTTGAGTTTATATCTTTGAGCTTTTTAAAAAAATTTTTATTTTAAGTAATCTCTACACCCAACATGGGGCTCAAACTCACCACCCCAAGATCAAGAGTCCCACGCTCCACTCACTGAGCCAGTCAGGTGTTCCTGTCTTTGGGCTTTTATGGCTCAGTTTCAGATATACGCAACTAATGAATCGTTGAACACTACATCAAAAATTAATGATGTACTATATGTTGGCTAATTGAACATAATAATAACTTAAAAAATCAGTCTTCCTATATCAAGAGCATTTATTGTTAAAACACTGTGCTGCTGCTGAACAACATGAAAAAGTTGTATGTATTGGAACCTCTGTGTTTGGCCACCATTTTGAAATCTATTCCCATATCCACTTTACCATTATGGAACTGTGTGTGTGCTTAGGATCTTTATCAAAGTGAGAATTTATATGAAAAATGGTTAAACCTAATGAAAACATGGATTTTTACATTCATCTTTTTTTTTAAGATTTTATTTATTTATTTGACAGAGAGAGACAGTGAGAGAGAGAACACAAGCAGGGTAAGTAGGAGAGGGAGAAGCAGGCTTCCTGCCGAGCAGGGAACCTGATGCGGGTTATGATCCCAGGACCCTGGGATCATGACCTGAGCCGAAGGCAAACGCTTAACGACTGAGCCACCCAGGTGCCCCTACATTCATCTTTGAATTGATATTTAATATGACATCATCTCTGTGAGGATTGAATCCGAGTCATTGATATAGTGAAACTTTCATTAGCAACAGTTCTGTGAGGCTCTGTTTTGAGGGTTTACCTGCCTTCTGGTAGGGAATTGTTCATTCACGACCGCCCTCCTGCTTTGATGACCATCTTCCTTTTATTGTGTTTATGTGCCTTACTTGTTAAGAATAGTAAAAGCTGGGTTTACAGATGACACTGTTTTATGTTAAACATTTGAAAGTTCAGTAAGTATAAATGTGAATGAAACTGAAGCTATGAACCACCTCTGCCTTTCTGGGTGTATTATGTTGATAAAGAGAATTATAGAACAGATTATAAGAAGAAAAGGTTAATTTTTTAAAATTAAAGGCAAAAAGGGGAAAAAAGATAATTCAGACTCATTGAATAATACATAATAATATCCCCCCACACCAATCCCCCCCAATAGAGGAATACCTTTTGCCCAAATTACTATTGTAGAGAAAATATTTATAATTAATTGGAAAATAACATTCTAGAAAGATTAATATGTAAGTAGCACTGACAATGTTGTCAAATTTAAGCTGAGTTTTAACCCTCCTAATAAATGAATAGAAGCTATTCTTCTATACTAGTCAAATTTACTTTTCCTGATTTTTTATAAATATACATATTCAAATGAAAACCATAGTCCTAATTGTTTATCTGATTCTGGTTTAGTTGAGGTAGTCAGGGAAAGCTTTTCCACAGGGTACTTAAGACCTGATGGGACAACCATGGGAATCAGGCATCCATGACAAGACTGGGAGAGAATGTCTTTCGAAGCAGAAGGCATGCCAAATACAAAAGCCCTCATAGGGACTGAGCTTAGTATGGGGATGAGGGAGGGGGAAGAACCGTGGGTGTGAGAGGTTGAGGCAGGAGTCAGATTATGCTGGACCTTGAAGACTATGAAAAGGAGTTTAGATTTTTAAATACAGAGGGAATCCATTGGAATGTTTGAAGTGGGAAATTGACATTTGATGTTCAAGTTAGAAGGATTATTCTTGTTTCTCTGTGGAGAATGGAATATGGGGGAAAAAGAGGGACCAACCTTTACAGTTACTTGAGCAAAAGATGCTGGTTCAGTTATTTATTTATTTATCCATTCAGTGAAAATCCATTAAACTCCTACTGCATGCTAGGACACCATAGTAAGTCTTGGGCATACCAGAATTTTTAAGAGAGGCAAGGACTTTGCTCCCACAAATCTATGGCTCTAGTGAGAGGTATAGTAGTGTTAAGTCCCATGAAGACAATAAAACAAGGTAATGCAGTGGAGGAGGTTTGTTTATTCAAGTATAGTGTCATGATCATGGTGGAGCCTGGATGACTAGAAGCCAGGCATGAGAGAGTCTTGAGCAAGAACTTCCAAGCAAAGAAAGAGCAGTGTGAAGGACCTAAGAGGGGTACAAGTTTGGCATAAACAAAGAAACAAACACCATTGTTTCTGGAGGGAATGAGTGAGAGGGTATCACAGCCCTAGAGGAAGTCATCTGGGGCCTCATTATATAGAATAAGCAATCATTTCTTGTAAGACTTTTGGGCAAGTGGACATGGAGACAGAATGAGGTAAAGACTGAAGAGGAGTTTATGATGTTGTGTCAATCATTTATATCTCTTTGGGACAAGGACAGGGTGTATGCAACTTGTTTGGAGCCCCACACTCCTCATGAAGTCATTCACTGTATAAAGCAATTAATTCATGAACATTATTGTTGTCTCTTTTCTATTAGCTTATTAAAATGGGGGTACTGGCTGTTAGCATCATTGCCATTGAGTTATTTTAAGACACTATTAGTCATCATGATTGTTAGGAATTTGATTTCCTGCCTACTACTTTGCTAAATTCTAAAATGACTGTTGCTTAGAGGCAAACAGAAACTTCCTTGTTCTACAAAGAACAAAATGAGCCATATACAATGGGAATATTTCTCCTACTGTTTAGAGCAGTATTGCTTTAAATGGTGTATACTACAACATTTACTCTACTGTTTGAAAATCCTTAATTCACGGATGTATTTGAAAGTAGTTCAGTGTCTAGTTTGCTCCAGTTAACATTCTATTTATTTATTTATTTATTTATTTATTTATTTATTCTCTCATGGTTTGTCTCCCCCTCCAATTTCCCCCCCTTCATTTTTCCCTTCCTACTATCTTCTTCTTCTTCTTCTTCTTTTTTTTTTTAACATATAATGTATTATTTGTTTCAGAGGTACAGGTCTGTGTTTCATCAGTCTTACACAATTCACAGCGCTCACCATAGCACATACCCTCCCCAATGTCCATCACCCAGCCACCCCAACCCTCCCACACCCCACCACTCCAGTAACCCTCAGTTTATTTCCTGAGATTAAGAATTCCTCATATCAGTGAGATCATTCTTTCTAATGGGATCAGGTGGAAAACTTGAAAGAAGAATGACAAAAATGGCGGTCTTGGCTCTTCTTTGAACATGTAGTTGTTCTGACCAAAAAGTGAGAATTATTGGAAAAGAAAATTATTTTTCATTAGCTTGAAGACCTGTTCCAGAACTGTTATTAAAGTGGATGTTAAGTGGGGTGTGTGCTGTTTGCTTCATATGTACAGTGGATGATTGATTTCCTCAGCCCAACTAATAGAATACATTTTCTACCAACCTAAGTGCAATTACATTATAGTTGCAGTTTCCAACATTACATTTTAATAGAATTTTGGAGTCTCTTTGTTATTGATAAAGTTAAATAGAATCAGGAATGAAAATCCCTGCAGAAATAGTCACCTTATCACTCTTCAGGAAGAAACAAAACAACAACCACAAAAAAATCTTCGCTCTGCTCCTGTTTTCCATCATTGCTTTGTCTAGAGTAAGCAATAAATGCATGTTTATTGAATCCGATTGACACTTTTCCCCAGAGTTGTTCTGCTTCAAAAAAGACCAAGCTTTTTTCATCCCATGGAAAAAAATTTCTAAGCAGCATCCTCAAAATATGAAATCAACCACAAAATTCATTACTTGAGATTTTTCATTCAGAGAAATGATCATAATGACATACTGTGTTCACAAGCGAGATTTCCTGCCTTTAAGCTCTTAATGTATAGTTTGCCTTTAAAATTAAATTGCCTCCTTTTCTAAATCAAACACAGATTAAACAGACACATAATTAGTTTCTGGATTGTTTCTTTGCCACTGCAGGGATAAAGGCATATGTTTAAAATTGTGGTTATTATTGTTTTAATTTTAAGAGAGAAAATAAGAAAATAGTCATTAAGATAAAAAATCACCTGCAGCCTATTAAGGTAATATATGGTGTTTCCTTTCAGTCTTTTTTCTGTGTGTCATAAATACTATTTGAACTTAATTTTAATATAAGAAGTTTTGAAGATGAGTGAATGGATACCAACATTTGCTCAGAATGAAAGACAGGCAGATTTATCTGGCAGATTATTCATATTTAAGGTGATGATTAACTAGTATTTTAACTCTTTTGTACAAAATACTATTCCTGCACAGAATTAACTGCCCAAAATATAGCCCAAGTTTTTAAATCAGTCCTCAAAGACATTCTCAGTAGAAGCTGTCCTCCCTTAACTTGAAGGATCCTAGTTAGCAACATGAGAGACAGAATATGCTCACACAAATTAAACGAAGGCCTCAAAAAGCACAGACCAGAGATTTAATTAAAGACTTTTCTATAGACATTTGTGCTAAAAAGGCAGTGTTGGTTGCCTGGGATGCGTTTTATCTTACTGTCAGGAGTCAGTGCTAGGCCCTGGTGAGAAGTGCAGACATGGTAATCAGATCCAGCCAGCTCCCCATTTATTAGCCGAGTGGTGTGGGGCAAATTATTTAAGTTCTTTAAGAGTTGCGGGTTTTCATCTGTGAATCCCCCAGTAGTCGTATCTGCCTCATGTGGTTCTGGTAAGGATTTGATGAGATAATGCATGCCTTGTAGGTTTCTGGGACATGAGACGATTAATGATAATAGCTGTCTGAGAGGACTGAAGCCTTTCCTGTCAGGCCAGGTAGATCTAACCACGTAATTATGAATACATTGGAGAACACGTCATCAAAGCAGGACAGACCCTTGGGCAAGGGCTAAAGACTATCTTAGGAGCCGTGTTTATAAAAGTTAATCATCTCTGAAGAGTGAGTAATAAATTTTTCATTGCTTAAGATTGGAAAGATGACTCAGAAACACAAAATTAAAAAAAAAAAAATTCCCTTCTGTTTGCATCCAGAAATTATGTAAAGTAAAAATGTTTTGGTTATTCCATGAAGGAGTAACTTCAATTTCAATCAGTTAATGCTTTCAGTTTTCAAATTTATGGGAATGTTGTTGTTGTTGTTTTAACCTGGTTGCTATGTTGCTGGAGTTGGAATTGATCATGTCTCTGGGAATGGTTTCTTCTTGAGCATCCTTTTCTCTGCCCAGATGATTCTACCACCTCTACCATGTCGCCACCAACCGACTTCTGATATTTCCTTGACTGATGGAGGGGTGGTCATTTTTCTCTTTTGACCTTATAACATAATGAGAGCTGTTGGAGTGCCCTTTTAGTTAAATCAATAGAACGTGCTTCAGTGTATAATATCTCATTAGTAGAGATGCTTAATGGCAAACTTGGGACAGTTTAGGTAGCTGACAAGCAAAGCACCTGACTGTGTTAAAGGCATGGATGACCCACGACCACGGTGACACTGAGACACAATAGAACTTTGACAACTGGTAGAAAACACCCCTGTCACCAGATGGGATATCATGTCTGCCTTTTCCTTCACTCACAGCTGTTACTGTTCTTTTTTCCCAGGTGCATTTTAAGGATTTCAGTGTGTTGTGTGCGGGGTCCTCTGAGATAGACATTTGCTGGTAGGAAGTTTATCTTGAGGGCGACACCTACGGGGAGTTGCAGGAAGCAGCACTGGGCAGAGGGAAAAGTTGAACTTCCCCAAAGTTGATAGTTGGGCCTCAGCTGGCCTCACCTCTGAGGCTGGCTCTAGCTGCAAATGGCTCTTCAAGCTGTCCCAGATTGAGGCAAGAGGGCCAAGCCTTTGTGCTCCCGTGTCGGCTGATCATTGGATGCCGGGGCTGGCTGCTCCAGAGTTAGGGCATACCCTCAGGCAAAGCAGCTCTCTTCAGCCAAGTTCAAGTCCTGGCCACCAACACTACTGACAGCTAAGGAATCATCCGTTGCATCCAGTCCTCCATCTTGAAGGGGGATGTGGGGGGCCCACCGTCATACCTACTATGGTGCAGCCCGAGGGAGTTGGCTTGGGAGCTCTTAAATTTCCACCTAATTCTAAAAACCCTAGAAAATCTGATTCTAATAGTAAAACATGGTGAACAGACATTGTTATTAGTATTGAGTTCAAAAATACATGTAATACTGAGGTTGTATTTGTTCTGTTATCTCTAGGTAAAAGAAAAGTGCCTGGGATGGAAGTGTCCAGTCTTATTAGTCAAACGTTTTCATTGAATTATTTTATTCCAGTTTGGCTCTGCTGTTGAAACTTAAGATTAAAAAAAGACTTGTCATACATTTCAAGGGAGATGATTTGGAAACAGAGCTATGTGAGGCAGAACTATGAAGCTACTGGAAACATTGGGCCCTTCTCCAGGGAGATGCTATCCTTTCCCCATGGCTGCTTGGTCATGGGGCACAGTGCATTCTGAATCTCGTGCACCCATCCCCACAAGGCACAGCCCACCCAATCCCAGTGTTGAGTGTTTGAGACCTATCCATCACTTTCAAGGCTGGAATGAGAATAGGGCCAAATGAGGCATTCACTTTAGGTGCAAAATTTAAGAAGTAATTGAAAAAAAAATTTTTTTAGCCAGTATTTTAAAAATTCAAAACTAATGCAAAACATCTGTGATGAACAGATTATAAAAACTTTACGTGGAGACCAGATCAGTGTTACTTACTTTTCCTTTTGCCTCGGCTTCCGCTGAGGCTTGGCTGGGCAATGGCCACTTCACATCTTAGAAATAATCTGATAAACGTATTCCCAATTCCACGGACCTGAAGGAATGAACAATTCCATAAATACCTCAAATGGAATCAATGCAGATATTGTTTAGCAATTCTGAAAACATAATAGAAGGAATATATTTAAATGTATGAGTTCAGTGTACACAAATCACAGCCCGAGGCCGACCTCTGGGAATTGGGAGCTGGCTTCAGAGCTGAATACCATAGAAATAAGAAGAGGATCAGAGGATTAAATGGGTTTCACCAAATAATCAATTCAGGGACACAGCCAGTGGTCAAATCCCAGATTCACTGACGCTTTAAAAGCTGAGACTCAGATCTGGGGTCACAGGCAAGTCGGGATAGTGGAAGGCTCGCCAGGCTTCAGTCCTTCCAGAAGAGTGTGTTGTGAAACCACTGTTTTTTGTTTTTTGTTTTTTTTCCCCCTTTCTTGTGACTGCTCTGGCCAGTTCCCAACTTAAACGTTGCAAACTTCTCTCTCGTTCCCTATGGAATAAATTCCCGGCTTCTCAATAAGGCATCTGCAGCCCTTCACACATTCTGGCTGTTATGTGTCTCATCTCTTCTCTGACTTTCCCTCACAAAAAAACTACCTTACAAAAAAACTTTACCCAAAGTGACAAATATAAACAGCTTTAGCTCTGTCACCATCCTCTGCATCTCCTAGCCTTAGGCGTGTGCGAGGGCAGCCCCCTGCTTCTTTATTTCCTTCTCTGATTTCTCCTTCTGGAGAAATGACTGCTCCAAAGGCAAGGCTTGATTGACTGTCACTTCCCCTTTGAAGCCTTAACTGCCTCTCCCAGGCTGGGTTCAAAACAAACTTCCTCCTCACTTTGAGTCCAATGTACTGACGTACAATTGTAAGTTTCCTCGACTGTCTCCCCATTGGCTTTTATTGCTGTTTGGTGATGCTGTTAGTACTAATGAAAATTACTATCACAGAACCTGTTTATGTAGTACTTCCTACAGTTTAGGCAATGGGAAAGTGCTCTACATGTGATATTTTGTTTGATCTCAATAAATTTCATAGTATTACACTATCATTTCATACCGTAATATTTCCTATGATCGCCATTTTATCAATAAATGAATCCAGGCTTGGGGAGCCTTCACCTCTGCATGAAGCTGTGTTCCTCTCTCTACCACCAGCCCTAACACAGCAATAGTCTCATAAGGTACACTCAACAATTTGGTGAGGGAAAATGAATGCAGGGATGGTTGTGGTCAGTCTGACCAAGTGGAAACAGATATGTGCATCCCACCAATGTGTATGTAGACACATGCATATGCAAATTTGTAGTCATTTTATTTTTAATAAAGTTTTCTGCAGTCAATATTTCTTGAGAGGAAAAGTTTTAGATAGATGTAATGAATTTTCTTTTGCAAAATCATTGTACACACCGTGATAGCGTTACCTGTGTCCTAGTGGAATTTAACTCAAAAATAGTTAACTAAATTAGCAAGGTGTAAATTCCCTACCATCCTAGTTTTGAGAAATTCTGACAACCTTATTAAATTGAGGCCCTGTATTTTTTTAAAGTGTCAAGATTTTATTTCCATTGTATTGATGAGGATTAAAAGAATGTATTTAGCAATTAAACAGAAGTACAATTCTACTGAGGATTTATGTGTAATATAATAAGGTATTATTAATCACCCAGTCATCAAGACTTTACATACTAGTGTAGGGTAATCCTATGGGAAAAAAAAAAATCGGGCTTGCTTATTTCATAGAAAGCAGGTATTAAAGTGTAGACGTATTAAAGAAAGAACGCTGCCTGCCCAGGAGCATCAAACAAACAGCAATCCACCTCCTGCTGTTACAATTTATCCAAAGAGCTCAGGCATCGGCTTTTCTTTCCATCTCGCAGGGATGAAAATCTATATTCTCTCCACTATAATATCATCTGTTGAAAATGTTCACTGTCTGAGGATTAAAAACTTCTCCACTCTGGAGGTAGACTTTTTTTTATTTCCTGGCCTTGGAGACAAATAGAGGAAAACTATTAATGTGTAATGATTATCACCCGGAGTTTTTTTTTTTTTTTTTTTTAACCTACTACTGATATTCTTAAATATGTTCTGCATTAGGGCCTCTGAGATTCATAGGGATATTAGATCATCTTTTATGGCCTTTTCCTCTAGCCTGTTCTGAGATTCCCGAGGAATCTCATGGAGAAGGGAATGTTAACAGCTGTGTCTCTAGCATGAACCCTTCCGTCCCCCTAATACAGTTTTATAGCATAAACTTCTGTGCAATATGGGTTGGAACAAATACTTGAAATGTTAGAGAGACAAAAATCCACCGTTTTGAAAATCACACGTCTAATCCCATTCCACTCATTTTGCAGATAAGAAAACTGAGGCTTACAAAGTCACACTGCTGATTGCTAGCGGCACGAGCACTAGTCATGTCACAGGAAGGAGCCTTTTGCACCTGGAGATTGTCTTCTCCCTTCACCCCAGGATCCTTCAAGCAAACCTAATCACCTTCTGGACAGTGGCTCTGCTCTCACTAACACTGAATAGCCTGGGATTTCAGGCATTCCCATCACATAGATAAAAGAGGGGAACGATGGTTTTGCTAAAATGACCTGAAATCCTTTACTCTGCCAGTGGGCAAGCTGAACACCCTCCTAAAGTTAACTTCAGTACCTTTGATGGGCTGTAATACTCATGCATACTTCCATAAACTTTGTTTCTCAGAGCCTCCTCAAAAGAAACCTTTATGAGATTTTTGTTTATTTCATCAATTTCATCACCACCCCCAGGCTATCACGTTTATTTCTACTCAGAGTGAAGTGAAAACTTGACATTAGTACTTGGATTAGTAATGGGGACCATTGGTGAGGAATGAGGGGTCTGTCTGGGAGGCTTTGTTAACTGATAGTCCAGTGACCGAGGCAAACATTTCAGCCTCTGATTATTTTTCTTTAGCTCCTGATAATTGCTTCCGTCCCTCCCTTAGCTCCCCACCGCACCCCCCTCCGGGTCTCTAGATACACTGCCAATCATGTAGCTGTTGGGTTAACTAGGCAGCTGATTAAAACACTTGTTTGTTATTCAGGAGAACATCAAGATAGGAGCCCCTAGGCATTCTGGAACGAGGGTCTCAATCTCTGTATTGGTTTCTGTTTTAAGGAAAGGGACAAGCAATTACCTTGTAGTGAATTCTCAATATATTTCCTTTTCCTTCTGGTCTCCGTTATACTGTTAAGTTTGTGGTGGGCAAGGCGGTGCGTCTCCTGCGGACTGACGGACCGTCTGTCAGTACTGTGCAGGTGCCCTGACCCACACAAAAGGAATGACAAATAGGAACATCTGTGAGCTGGGCTTGTGTGTCCTCAGGAATTCCAGATTACCTATAGAAACCATTGCTGGATAGTACACATTATCCTCAGGCTTAGGATTTGATCAATAAGTGAAAACTCCAGGGATGCTTTTTCTTCTGAGCAATACTGGATTGCTAGCTTGCTCATAAATATTCCTTACTCCAGTGTGCCTTGGGCGAAGGCTGCAGTCAAGAATACTGTGACAGTTTTACTGTAGTACTTAATTGTAGCATGAAGAATTCTTTTGGGGAAGGAAAATGCTTGCGGTAGAAAAATAAGCAAAAAAAAAAAAAAAAAATTAAGGTGGAGTAAGAGGATTGATCAAAGAGTAATTAATAATTTTCTGAGTTACACTCCATGTAAATGAAATGGTGGATTTTTTAAAAAAGTCTTTGAGAATGTTTCTTCCTAATGCCAAGCAAGCAGAATGTGAAATATATAATTAGGAATTGGAGAGTTCCTTTTTATCTTTACTATTATTATACTTTGTATCATTAGCATAATATTAATTTTGAACTCGCAAATTGAAAGAAGTTAGGAAATTACTTAAGTGGAGAGAAGGCACCACTTTGACATTTGTAGGATTAGCTCTGTGAACAGTGGCTGCAGAGAGAGAGGCTCCATTAGCAAGAAAGGAGTAGGCAGGAAGAGATGACATGGCAGATGGAAGATGGAGAGAGAGAACACAGACTGAAAAACTTGCAGAGAACCCAGCAGATCTGAGTCTGAGGACGGGGCGTAAATAGGAACAAGGACTAGCAGTCATACTGAGCACAGAATCTGCTTGGCAGATTGTAGTGATAATAACACTCCACATTACTTTGACACCACAAAAGTCCTGCTTCTTTGCTCTTGATGTCTCAAGGAAATCCTGCAAAATGTTCCTTCTAAGAAGTTTAGGTATTTATGTAGTTTTACGTTTATAGGAAAGAGCTCTGTCATCGCCAAGCTATTCTGCACTTGAAACGAAGGAGGAAAGAGTTTATTCCTTCATGGAATAATAGTATTGACAGGAAATAATTGCCCACTGTTCCACAAATTAAAAAAATTCAGCTGATAACTCTCAAACTGGTATTAATGGGCACAGATATTAAAAGGCTGACAGTGAAAGGCATCTGGCTGGCTCAGTCAGTAGAACACGTGACTCTTGGTGGGAAGGTTGTGAGTTCGAGTCTCACCGGTGGTGTAGAATTTACCTAAAATTTAAAAAAATTAAAAAAAAAAGAAGACTGGTAATGGAAGAATTAAACCAATATGGTACTACCAGACTTTTGTGCTTGGAATGTCACCATGAAGTATTTTAGGAATAATATGATTTTTTTTAGTTTTCTTTTTTCTTTCAAATGAGAAAAAACTATTTTGCTGTTGTAATATACTGAGTCCAGGAAATTCTACTGATGCTTTTTCAAAGCAAGCAGTATTTTGACTATCATGATCTTGGGGTATTAATATTTTTAATGCTAGACTCAACATATTTGTAATTATTACACTAACCTACCATTTCTCATGAAGCATTTGTATTGACCATGGAATCAAGTTCTATGCGATATATGATTTATATCCTTAAGGAATTCATGACTATTTTGAGCCGGTGTGGGAGGAGAGGCTCATTATCAGAAAGGACACATTCACCTATAAAGCATAGGGGAAATAGAAAGTTTCCCCATATAATGTGTCCATAAAGTCCTTATGCACATTATAACTTGAAGAACCAAGATGATAAGATAGAAGACATACAGTTCTATGCAATATTTCAGATAGCATGATAAGTGAAAAATAAGTTCTATCGATCAGGAGAAGAAAATCCAGCTTAATCCAAAAAGCCACTTGCAGTCTGTTTTTATTATATACACAACACACATTCTTAAAGTCTTAAAATCTTACATACCCTTTGTGAAAGCCATCCCTGTGGAATTATCTGAGAAGGAAAAGTATATGCTACGAATCTGGACATTAAGGATTTTGAATGAAGGACAAGACAAGTTTGGCATGAAGAGAAAGATGATCAATGTTGGCTTTGAAAATAATTCTGGGCAAAGTTTATTAAAGTATTCATCCCCCTACCTAGTAAATAGTAGGTTAGAACCATCAAGAGTTGCTTTTCTTTCTGGAATTAAGACATTTGTCAACTTGTTTTTCTTGAATGGATGATGCTAGTGGTATTGTGATGGTAAAAATGTCTGGAGAAAAGAAAGTTAGATACCATTTTTTTGCAGTCTTTTTAATGGACCATGGGAGTCTAGTGAAATTCATGTTCTTGTACCTAAAATGTGCCCTTAGAAGTTTACCCCAAAAGCCATACTCTTACATATATCACTGTATGCCACTAGGAAATACAGAATCCTTAGATGGGATATATAATCAGACTGAGTCAGAAGGGGACCCAAGACATTTCCCCAAATTTAGTTCAACTAATAATTATTGAGCCCATCCTGCCAAGCTTTAATAAAGCCAAATTACATGTGGTGAGTTGTATATAAGCACTGCCTTTAGAAAGTCCATATTCTACTCTTCGGACATGGGGAGGGTGTTGGCAGCGGCTGAGAATTATTGACGGATCTATGAAGGACCGTATGTCCAGTCAAATCTTTGGTGGGAGCTGGAATGAAGGTGTAAGTGAAACGTGTTGACCCCATAGCAGGTAGAGCGCCGGGCCATTAGGGGAAGGTGATATTTGAGCCCGGCCATGAGGGACGTCAAACAGTGACCAAAGAATGAGCAAGAGGCGCAGGCATACCAAAAAATGATGTGAAGTTTGGTGGGTTTGTGTAATGTTGTATCAAAACAAAATATCTTCAAGGGTATGGTCTTGTTGAAGCATTTTAATGTGTGCTGCTAGGGAATGAAGCTCTAAGAATGAGTGGTTTCAAGTGAGATGGCGGCACTAAGACCCCAAATTGTTCCCTTGTTAAAAGATGCATTAATTTACTACCTAGTAGGAGCAAGCAGTAAATAAAAGCAAAGCACAGCGTGCCTATATCTTGTGAAGACAAAATGAGGTAGAAAATTAAAGATATTTATCTCCATTATTCTCCTTTAAGATTTCTTAACTAAGCTGCAACCCAAAGAGAGTGAGAAAGCATTGTTGAAATTCTGAAGGTAAGAAGAGCAAAGACAAAGAGAGCTTTAGTGAAGATTTGGTTGGGGTGTGTGGGGGGACACAAAGGAGCTCAAAGCCTATATTTAGAAATTGTTCTTTTTTTCACTTAAAATATAACTATGTTTGTTTTTACAAAGGCCACTCTACTGAGAGCCGTGAGAAGCATTTCTGTATTGAAGTAAATCTATACTAGCTATCAGTAGTCTGTCATTAAAATTCAGGTAGTTTTTGAATAGTGAGTAGCTGATGTATTCAAAATTGTGACGTACTCTGAAAAATGTCGAGGTGCTAGAATCTTCCAGTCTGTGAAATCTAGCCTGATGAGATGCATAGGGACAATTTATACCTATTGGTGGTCCAGAGGGCGCCTGAGGCAAAGCCATGGGGAGATGTTTAGCCAGTCTACTTTGGCAGCTGCCAGATCTGAAAAGGTATTTTACGGAGGTCAAATCTGTTCTAGGAGCCCCAGTGAAATAGTTGAAGTTATATGTTGGTAGGTGAGAAAAGAAGCAGGGGGAAAGATCACAGCCTTTGGAATTCGACAAGTTTGGTTTTGGAAATCAGCCAATTGTTCTGAGTTCTAGAGCAATTTACCTGACTTCTCTGAGCCTTGCAGGATTGTTATAAAATCTTAAATTATAATAAACGTGCCACGCACTGTACTGGTGATTGAAAAATGTGGAGCTGTAAGTTTAGAGCAAATTGTATTTCGCTGGAAGCAAAATAGAGAAATGGAGGTACTCGCAAAGTAGTAGTGCTAAATAAAAGAGGAGAGACAGAGAGACAGAGACAGAGAGATTTTCTAGGGGTTGCTGGGCTGTGGTGGGTTTTCCAGAGGGCAGGGTTATGGACATAATCATAACAATCTTCACCTTCTAACTTACCCATCTGTGGCAGATAGGAAACATGGAACTGTACCAAAGAATATGGGATTTAGTACCGAACTGAGGGCAGGAATACCAAGAAAAGTGCCACCCATACAGAGAGAAGGATCCAAACTGATAAAATGAGTTAACACTTTATACAGATGATAGAAGTTGAGTCAGGTTTCCAGCAGTGTGACCTTGGGCTGGTTGCAGTGCCTTAGTTCCCCCCCCCGCCATAAAATGGGATAGTATGTACTATGTGAAGCTACAGGTTAAATGAAAGGAGTCCAAAACGCATCCCTATAGTACTTGGCTAGGTAATTGTCTGGCATGCAGGGACTACGTTGGCTCTCGAAGTAGCATTGAGGTGTAATGTCACTGTTGGCTTTGCCTCTGTCCATATATCTGTTTTCATAGAGCCTCATCTCACAACCATAAGGGCACTGGCCAAATATGGAGAAGTGGGCAACAGTCTTACATTGTTTCTACCCACTTTTATTAGAGCACAGCCTATGGTCTAACGTTATACCTGCAGTCTCTCAATCTTCCCTAAAGGACGTTAGTGTTGGAGACCCAGGTGATAACACATTCAAAAGATCCTAGCATATTTTTGATGGAAGAGTTGGCAAGGTAATGGGTCTATAACTGGGGGAGGTAGAGCTTTGTTCTCTTAGGAGAGAGAGGGTCTGTGGAGAGTAGATCACACTGTTGAGTCCAGAAAGATCAGATAGGCCATTCAAGTTAAAGAGGGTGAACAATTAGCAAGAACAGAGTGTGGTCCCTGAGCAGCTGGGGAGAGGAGATCTGCACAGGATTCTTTAGTTTGACCCTATTTTATCTGTCCTGTTCTGGGAGTGAAAGTCACTGGCACATGATTTTCCTATGAGTCTACGGAGGCTGTAGATCACGCAGTTTATCCCCATGTCAGAGTTCATTGATAAGTTGAGTGGCTAAAATCAGTGTCTCCCATAGGGATTTATTGAAACTAAATGGTTGTTCATACACCAGTGACAGTTGTAAGGTAAGATTTGAATAAAATACTGGTTGGCATCTTATAAATTTTGCTTCCTATGTCACTTCAGTAAGTTTCACCGAAGTTTTTTTGTTAGTTCGTTTTGTTTTGCCAGGTTGGTAAGCTTTGTTTAACACTTCTAGCAGCTTTGTTAAATCGGATACCAGAAGGGTAAGTCTTATTGTTGCCCTAAATGACAGATGAATTTCATTTTAGTTTACCATAAACACATTGATAAGGGAAAATAAACTTCTCCCTCATGGCATCCGAAGCAAGGCTTTAAAAGATTTTTGATAACACAAGGTCACCAATAAAATTGGAAAGCTCTACTGTCCACAGTAATCTTCTTAATTCTTTAACCTGGAAAACCCAGTTGTGAATGGAGGTAGGATTTGGGACAATTATAATGAAATAAAAGGTAGAGGCAAGGCAGATGCAAAGATCAAATGGGGAAATTTATAGCTAACATGTTCTCAAATACGCAGATTTCCTTCTTGGGTTGCATACACCAGCAGGCTTTGTAGAAAGATGAACACAGAGTAATTAATGCCTCTGGGATCTCGATTTGTTGGCTCACTAATAACACCTGCCCTTGGTGTTTCCAGAAATCTACCCCGTAGGATCACATTCCCAGAGGATCCTTGACTATACATTCTGCCATGATATATATTGTGCTGCTTATGTAAATCTCCATGATCAAGACCAGTTGAAGAGATTTGCATGAGTATAACATAGAAGCCCCCAGCTGACTTTGTCAATTCCATAGCAAAAATAGAATGAAGTCCCTAACCCCCAACAATCATGAAACTTACTTGAAAGGCAGAACACTCTGGAATACATACGGAGGAAAAATGTCATTGTAAATAAGACATTGAAACCAACTGCACATCAATTGTCAATGGTAAGAGTGAAAAAGAAGGCTTTGGTTGTATGGACAATAAATCAGGCATCTTCTTGTGCCACGTAATGCTCTTCCCAGACCACACTGAGTACATTGTGTACCATCCCACCACCATATACTAAGAGGACTGAAATGCAAATTGATATGTATTTAACTCTTTCAAAGATGGTTCAGTTCTATTTGACAAGCAATGCCAGGCATTACAATGTTAGTGGCAATGAGAAAGGAAAAGTAATGCTAGGGTATAGTCTTTAAAGGTTCAACCTATAAATAGAGGTTCAAAAAATCTGATTGTCACACTTCTGCATGCTGTGTAAACACAAACAATCTTTTTATTCTCTGTCTATATTTAGGGAGGGCTTTCTTTATAAACCGAATCCTGAACAGTTTACAACCCTGAAAAAGTCCTCTGCCCTCCAAAACCTTGCTCCCTACCCATTAGGGATGATGGACACGTCTACAGATTAGTACTAACATGGCACAGCAAAGGGTATATGCAGAACAGAACTGGACAAAATGGGTTAAAGAAGTTTAGAGTAGGGGGAGTACCAGTTTAGGATCCAGACCTGCAATATATTTTGTCTAAGGCTTTTGTACAGAAATTAGGCACCGTCTCAGAGTATGCACCTCCTCTTCCCTGGTTCCTCGCTGTGTGCCCCTGGGGGAGTTAGTGAACCTCTTCACACAGAGTTCATCTCTGCATGTCCTCAGAGAGTGACCTCTCCGAGCGTCAGTGTCATTATCTGTAATATCATGATAATGCCACAATATAATTCACAGGTTTATTGTAAGCCTTTCATGAACAAATGCTTCAGAGTGCTCAGTGCAGGACTGGGCACAGGAAATCAACAACAGCCACGCATTATTTTATGTATATTGCAGTGTAGATATAACAAGTGTTGGCCGAGTCGATGGGTGAGTTATAAAACAAGTCAGCCAGCCAGGCACTGCTTTGATGGCCAGATGATCTCTGGGAACCTAATAGTCAAGGCCAAGGACTTTCGTATAAAAAGCTTTCTCATAATCAGTTTCTGATTATCAGGGCCTTCACAGATATTGTTTCTTCAACCACTTGAATATTTTCATGCCTCCTAGAACGCTCGGTCGAAATCTGAGAAAGTACAGATCAGAGTTTTGTCACCTCCTCAATTTCTACTGCTTTGTCACTTGTGCAGAGAAGATTTGGTGGAGAAGCACACGGAAATGGTGATTTTCATCTATGAGTTTTATTGCTTTGGTTTTTTTTTTTAATTTTCTTTATGATTATGGATAGCCAAAGTTCACTTTTTTCTTGCAAGAGGAATTGAACCAAATGGGATAGGAATAGCAGAAGCCCTTCATTCCTCAATAGGTCTTTGCTAAGTTCCCAGGCATCTGCTAGATATTAGATAGGTTATCAAAAAAGATCATCCACCTGGCCTGGGAGGCTTGCAGTTTGGCTGAAGGATTAGGTAGAGAGCAGAGAGACATTTTTAGGACACTGGTAGAGACAAGTTATGATCACTGGAAATAGATATTGACTCTGGGAAGAAGGAGCAGGAAGGGAAGAATAACTCCAGAATGGCTAATTGGGGGCATGGCGGTTCTTTGCTGGATGGGATGATCTGGATTTCCAACAAGAAAGGGTGGACATTCGAGCAGGAAGAATAGTAGTAAAGACATGAATTCCACCTGATTTTAGAGTTGGGAAGGAAAGTCTTATTGGAAAGAAGGGAAAGATTAATGGAAGGCACTGATACCCAGGCTGAAAAGAGTAAATTTAATCTGATCAGTGAAAAGGACCCACCAGAGGCTCCTAAACAGAGGAAAGACATAATGAAAAGGAGTTTAGGAAGATTATTCTAGCAACATTGTGCAGGTGGAATTGGAGCAAGAAAGACTCTAAGCAAGGAAGCCAGTGAAATTGCTATTGCAGCAATACTGGGTTATAGTGAGGAGGTCCCAAGCTAGGTGATGCTGGTAGAAACAGAAAAGACTCTGATTTAAGAGATTTTGTGCATTTGGAAGATTACATGTGAAACAGGAGTAAATGAATGTTCCCTAGAATGACAATCTCTTTATAAAGTTTTCCATCATCCTCCCTCTACCACCACCCCACCCCAGCAAACTCTGAAAGTAAGTTCCAAAGCAGCATGAGTTTTGTAAGAGTACATTTGTTTATTCTTCACATGCCGAAAGCTGACGTCAATGTTTCAGTGTCTTACAGGATGGGTATGTTACAGATATATCACACAGACATCCTATTTCTGGGAGAAGTATGACTCATGAAGACAGTCTTTGAGTTAGCAAACAAAGTCTGACATTTTCTTTCTGGACATTTATTTGCTTACCAAGTATGTATGTTTTCTTACTGCAAACAGTCAGTAAAACCTACCCGTTCTTTGTCCTCTAACTATGCCTATAAAGAAATTAGATACTTATTTGAAATATTAGCGTTTCAGTTTTAGCTGCTAGTTCTATCATTTCTGTGCTTGTTTTTTTTGAAGACTGCTTTAAGAGCTTTCTAGGAAATAATTGGAAACCTTTATGTTAACATCTGTTTGTACATAGCTTGATGAACAATATTTAAACAATGCCTGCTGCTTAGGGAACCTAATTCCTATCCACAGTCTTCTTACAGTTCAGTTGTTTATCGTTAGATTACTCCCCTTTTTTCTTCTTTGCTTATACTATGTAAAACAGCTAATACTACTTAGAATCAATTTTAAAAATGAGAAACTGTCTCAGGGATTTTATCAGATGTTCAAAAACTTTAATGAGATGAATCATATTTCAGAATCATCTCTAGGAATCAATCATTATAAGTATGGTCTTTCTGTCGGGACTTTGCTATCATTAGAGTTTTTTGAGAAGCTGATTGGCCAAATAAATGGTAGCAAATTAAGTACCTGAAAAATGAGTCTGGCTAGATTATCAAGATTAATTAGGTAATGAACGTTCATTGAATTCATTTAGGCATATTTTGTTAAGCACCTACTAGGTTTAGAGCCCGGTGCTTGCTGGTCATTGGGTGACAAAGAGGAGAGTAATTTCAATCTGTAGGGAATATAAAATCCTTCGGGGAATCCAGGCATATTGACAATGTACTTAATGGATGTCAGACTTGGAGATACAACAAAACATATTTTTAAGATGAGGATGACAGATTTCGGTGTTAAGATTGAAGGAGATCAGGATGCCTGGTTGGCTCAGACAGTTAAGCATCTGCCTTTGGCTCGGGTCGTGATCTCCGGGTCCTGGGACCGAGCCCCACATCGGACTCCCCTGCTCAGCGGGCAGGCAGCTTCTCCTCTGCCTCTCCCCCTGCTCATGCTCTTTCTCTGTATCTCTCAGTCTCAAATGAATAAATAAAATCTTAAAAAAAAAAAAAAATTGAAGGAGATCAAGGATATTCCAGGCTGAGATGAAGGAGATCAAATATATTCCAGGCTGAGGTGACTGAGTATAGATGATCAAAGATATTCCAGGCTGAGGTTTCCAGGGACTGGGGTATTACGGGTTCAAGAAAGGAGGGCTGGTGGGATGAAAAGCTAGGGCTGTAGATTGGACCTGGAATGTGAATAGTCTTAATCTTGATCTAGGAATTTGAACTTGGTTTGGAAGACATCAAAGGAGCATCAATGATGTTTGATCAAGCCAGCTACATTATAGTATTAATGCCATAAAGCACTGCTTTGTGGAAATAGAAACCACTTAGGATCTCAAGAACCATTGCATATGCTTGGAAAGTACTATGGGGTTTCATTTTTATTCAGTGACTATATATGCAAAATTATTTACTTCATTGTGTCATTATTTAGGTTTTCAAAATTCTTTCAGATCATTATAAACATTTATGAATCCATTTATTATTTTCAGGTGTTAAAAAAGTTTTATCCAATGTACTGTTTAAAGGACTTGCAACACAAGTATCCAGTAAAAAAGTCAAAAGGCAATCCATTTTCTTTTTTGTTGTGAATAGGTGTTGAGTGGGGAAGAGTAAAGCAGAACTGTTCTGCTACTTTGTAAGGTTCATTTTATGAAGAGCGTAGAAATTGAAAAATTAACCCATCATCACAAACGTGGGCACGCCATGCCCGCAATACACCCAATGTGTCTTCACAGCAATGTGTCTTTGCAGCAATTCTTTTAAAATGTCTCTTCTTTAGGACAGAACCGCTCATAAAAGTTTAATTTGAAGCTTTGGACTCACATTTTGGTTCTGACAACCAACATAATTATTTCCTTTTCTGCTTTCCCTACTTTGTACATACGATGTGCAGTGCATTACATATACATTTTATTATTTCCAAGTACATCTGCTATTTTTGGTAGTATAACAGCTTTCAGGAAAAATAGTACATGTTCAGAATTTGATACTTTGATTTCACTAAATTTAGAACTTAGCATTCTCTTTTAAAATTTGAGACAATAGGATGTTTAGTCTTTCATCCTCAAAATATGTAACTTATTCGTATAAGTATACCAACTCTTTATATGACTGTCATTTGGTCTTTCCTACTATGAGTTGGAAGCAAACATTTCTGTTACAGTAAGCCTACTTGTTATTTCAATTTATATTACCTTATGGAATAGAGTTAGAGTGTAGAGGGAATTCAAAAATGGGAAAAATACACCGTATAGGTCTCTGGGTTAGTAAGGAATTTTTATGTGTTATTTTTCCCATTTAATTCCCAGCCTATGTTCAGGTAATAGTGACTATAATATCATTATCTTTACAGAGTAGTTACCTGAGTGCATGTAACCTCATTTTCTATAATGGGAGGTTACAGATGAAGAGTATCTCCGAGCTCCTAATGCTGCCATACTCAGGCCTGTTAAGTATCATTTCTCTATGTGATGTGCATATTAAACATAGGTTACAATTCTAGTTAGAATGTAATATTGGACACAGCTAAGTCTGTTCTGCTGTTTTCAGAGGGAGCAAAAAATTCAGATTAGTATTGAAGATGCTTCAACTTCTCTACTTCAGGAGGAATAGACGCCGTCAGTCTGTCCATTCTCTGCTGTCTCCTTCACCTCTCTGCAGAGTGAATATTTGCCTCCTTCATGCTCCCACCAGCCCTACTATATTATGTATATTATAGCGTCAGTCATACACCTTGCAGTTAATTCTGTACATTTATGTACAATCCGTTGTGGATTGTGAACTTGTTAATGGAGTCCTATCCATCTTCCCTAGCACCTCACATATTGCCAGTGACTCAGTAGGCATTAAGATACTGCTTATTAATTGAAGGAATGAATGACAGAATGAAAGACAGGCTACAAATAAATGAACGTTGCTGGATTTTATTTGCTAAACTGATTTAAACTGAACTTGGATGGGTAAGCAAGGAACTCTCCAAGGAAACCTATGTTCTTTCTTATTTCCATTGGTGGCCGAGCCAGAGGAAATATGCCTTCACAAGAAAAGATGTCAGGGGGGAGGGAAAGGAACAGAAAGATTGTCTAACAGAATATGGATGCATAGTGTATTAGGTAATCATGGTAAAATGATAGAAGAGAAGCAAAGGGATTTAAAGGAATCTTCTGGGATTTGTGAGTAAAGCAGACACCCGCTTGTTTGACTTTTAGAATTCAGTTGTATAAGTTGTATTAGCACTTCCTAAGGCTAATGGTCAAATGCCACCCACCTAAGATCACGATAAGCTGTCTGGGTGTTGTAGCTAGTTTGGAATGCGTCCTCCACAGCCTCTGCTGGCTGTCTTCCTTCCCTCCGAGTGCTCAGAGCTATTGTGACTAGAACCCCAGATTGTGTCTCCTATTCCATACTTTCCTTGTCTGGTTCCTTGGCCCAAAAACTCCACATACCACTGGGCTCCTGGCACCTCTGAGGTTGTCTCTGTTAGACCACTTGAGTGTTCATTCAGAAATATTACGGTCACAAATTATTTTGCAGTCACTCTGGGTAGGAAGGGATCAGTAGCTTTTAAAATCATCAGTAGGGTTTCAGAGCAAAGCTGGATTTTTATGGTCCATTACAAACCACCCCTTGTATACATGAAGAAGCAACAGAAGTAGCCTGGCCACAGGAGTAGACAGAGTATGAAGGCTACCATCCAGCTTTCCTGATTCCCCTCAGATATTTTCTCCACGACACCAAGAATTGATCCCTCAGAGACCGTTCAGGATGCATTTCTATTGAGGTAAAAATATGATTGAAAGATATGTAGAATTTCCTCTTGCTATTTGACTCAGTGTTCCTTTTTCCTTTAAAAAATGTGCGCTTAACCAGGGATAGTTTTGATGATTTACCAGCCCAGCTTTATTTTTTACCTTGTTGAAATTTACTTTTGTTTTAACTGTCATTACATTTCCATTTTTTGTTTGACAAGCTTTTGATTTATAAGTGTGAAGAGAGGTGTATGTGTATGTGTGTTTTTTTTTTAATTCCATGCTCGTGAATGGAAATGTAAAGCATTTTACTAATATTTTAAAGGTGCTTGTTATATGTCAGGTTGTCTGCTAGAAACTTTGCATAGATTATCTCAGTTAATCCTTACAACAAATCCAGTGAGCTATTATTATTATTATTTTACAGAAAAGGAAAGAACCTTTGGGAGGCTAAGTAACCTGCCCTACGTCGCTGGGTTAGCAAGAGTTAAGTGGGAGCCTGAATCTAGACTCCATTGATAGTAGCAAACAGCAGAGCTATAGGATGCTTTGCCATTTGATGGGCCACTGAAACTTGACTCCAGCTGCCATTAAGTAATCCATGACATTCACAAATTCTGATGCTTGGAAAGAAAACAATTATTGCCCAGAGTTGCGGATTTTTGGCTTTGTTACAGAATTTCATTTTTTTTTTAACTACAGCATTTATGTTTTAGCTGTTCAGATTCAAAATTAAATTAAAGCTAAAACATGGAAAACTTCTTTTTTTTTTTTTTTAAAGATTTGTATTTATTTATTTGACAGAGACAGAGATAGCAAGAGCAGGAACACAAGCAGGGGGAGTGGGAGAGGGAGAAGCAGGCCCCCCGCCGAGCAGGGAGCCTGATGGGGGGCTCGATCCCAGAATCCCGGGATCATGACCTGAGCCGAAGGCAGACGCCCAACGACTGAGCCACCCAGGCACCCCAACATGGAAAACTTATCACAAATTTAGGAGATGATCAGTAAAAGTCATTTATAATTTTATTCATTGCAAGTATATGCATAGAAGTTTTAAAAGTACAATGCCTTTTCCCACACAGTGTAAAATTGTGGTTATATTGATGACCTGGATGACTGGCAGATTAGATCATAGGTTGATTTCCCTCTATCCATGCTGTTCCTTCTCTCCAAAGTTCTATGATCATGAAATCCATCCCTTTCCTAGGTGGGGAGCACATTACTCTGATCAAGGTGTTATGAGTGGCCATGTTCCCCAAATGAACTTTCATATCAAATATTTAAAACTCAAATTTAAAATTATGTTGCAAAACTCACAATCTTCAATTTGAGAGACCTACATGGCGTGTTATCATATAGTCTGAGTTACCAGTGCTCTCTTAATTATATGAGTTTATGTCTCTATAACTTGGATGTTGCTTGAAAAATTCTCTGTATAATTTTCATCAGGGTGCCTTGGAAGAATTCAGTTCCTGTTTGTAGTTTTTCATTGTTTCTATGAACCTCTCATCATTATCAAACTAGGGTTTTTCAGAACAGAGTTAAGTCTATTAGCCCTGGCATTAATGAACTAATCTAAAAATAGATCTAATCAGGCATTTGCATGCTTCCACTCATAAGAATGTCTATTCATTACTGAGAAAAAATGGATATAGAGATTTTTTTTCTTTAACTTGGTATGCACTTCTTGTACATGGAGCTGAGCAACAGTGGCCTTCTCTTCCATATTTTTTTCTGTGCCTCTCAACCATCTGTATGATAGATTTAGTTATAATCAATTCCCTTAGGGTGGACTTGGAAGGTTTAATTAATGACAAATTGATAATTATATGGATTTTGAGCCTCTTAGAAGGCACGGGATAGGTTAAAGTACAATTGTAGAGGATGTCATATTTTTCCATATGAAAGTCACCATCGTCAAAAGATCATACAGAACCATTATTCAGATATGCAAGCAAGAATCTAAATAGGAGAGTTGCCTCTCTAAATATTCACTCTCAAGCAAGACTGAGTACTATAATCTAATCTGGAGACCTGCTCTGGGTCTTGATTTTACTCTGTCCTCTATATCTAAATGGAATTTTTTTTATATATATGAAGCAATGTTTTTTTTTGTTTTTTTGTTTTTTTTTAAAGATTTTATTTATTTATTTGAGACAGAGAGAATGAGAGGGAGAGAGCACATGAGAGGGGGGAGGGGCAGGGGGAGAAGCAGACCCCCTGCCGAGCAGGGAGCCCGATGCGGGACTCGATCCCGGGACTCCAGGATCATGACCTGAGCCGAAGGCAGTCGCTTAACCAACTGAGCCACCCAGGCGCCCCGAAGCAATGTTTTTTGACAAGGTTCTTCTGTTCTATCCAGTAATAAATATTGTATATAGGATTCAAGGAAGAATCCCTTTATTGTGCTCCAGGAGAGATTCCTTACATTTAGGGTCCAGATACTTAAAACAACAAGAAGATCAAAATAAGACTTCTATGCATACCTTGTCATTCATTAGTTAATCTACTTCTTCATTCAGTTATTGAGTTCCTACTATATACAGAAAAGTACAAAGATACATAATCCAGTTTTTATCTTTAAGTAGCTGAATGCATAATACTATATAAAGCCACAAAGATATTGAATTCTTGTGCTGAACACCCATAGCCTAGAACTGGGCCAGATACAGAACAGGCGCCTGCTAAATATTCATGAAATGACCAAATGATACAATGTACAGTGATAAGGATGCCTGTGTGGGTTGTAATGAAAACACAGATGAATGGGTTCTCTAACCCATTATGGAAGGATATGAGATTAAGTGCAAAGGAAAAGTAGGAAAAGGTGGAAGATAACCACCATGCATTAAAGGCTGGATGGGTGGGGAATTAGAGGCAGTTTAGTTCTGGGACACGATGTATGTAACAGAGACTGTCTAGAATGAAGGTTCAAGACAGGCAGGTGCCTTGTCATGGAGGTCCCAGTGGTCAGATGTTGACGTGAGTTTTATGCTTTCCCCTAGGAAAATTCTTTCTCCTACACTCTGTGAATGCCTACATCAACACCCCCTTTAAGGAGGAAGAGTGAATTAAATATGGAGACCACACAGAGTTGGTTGCATTTTCCACTGACTGGAAAGATGTCCCTGCCCTTCCCTGTACTACTGTGCTATGTCCCCTGGATCATGCTCTGCTCCCAGCCATGGTCTCTCATAACCATTATTTGTTTTATCTATCACTTGAGTTTTTTTCTCACTTCCCATTAGTAGCTTCTCAGACTTAATGTTTGTTCTTTTTTAGTGCAAGAGCTAAATATTTACTGTTGAGCAAGCCAGAGGAAATACCATAAAAAGTTAACAATTCTAGTGAGAACACTGAAATAACAAGTCAGACTTTTGCTCATTTTCTTAGCAACACTCTGAATTCATGGTATAGTTTCATCAAATCTTTTAATTATGTGTGACCCCTCATCTGTGAGCCCAAAGGACTTTGTGTCAGTTTGGAGTTGGGCCATTCTTATTTTATAAATAAGGAAAATTGATGTTATTCAACAAGTGCAAACCTAGAAGAACTCAGTCCAGTACTTGGTGCTTCCAGAACCTTCCATTCTGAAGGAATACCATCCTCTTCTTGGCAGTTGTGGAGGCTGATAGAAGTGTTTCTTTCTGATGCTTTTGCAGTTCAGACAGAAATGGTAGCCCCTTCCCCTCCTGCATTCTGCTTGGGAATGTGTACCTCTGTGGAGGGACTAGAAGCTGCTGGGAGTTCTACCATTTCCCACTTTTTAGTAGCTCTGTTTGATTAAATATAGTGCAAGATAAGGATGGATGTTTAGGAAAGAGTTAGTTTGTGAAGGACCTTGTAAGCCATGATAAGGAGTTTCCATTTTATCCCGAGGATGGTAGAAAGGCATTGGCATCTGTGGGAAAGTTCACAGGATCAGATTTGGGGTAGAAAAAGAAAAAGGTCCAGGTGCAAAGTAGAAAATGTCCTGGAGTCAGGCAAAGACCAAAGTGTGCAGATGGGCTTGAAGGCTGCTACCACGATCTAAGTGATGGGGGCCCAGACCAGTGCAGAGCACTGGAGATGGTCTTGTAAGTTATTTAAGAGGAAGAACTGACAAAATTGAGTGATGAATTGAACCGAGAATTTAAGAGCAAGAAAGGAATCAAAGCTAATGTCTAGTTGAAGGACTGGGCATCTGGTCTCGCACTGGGATGGAGCACATGTGGAGAAAGGTTGGTGGGGAGAGGAAGTGAGTGTATTCCTCTGACTAATATTTTACATGACTCATAAAATATGCACATATATTTAATATGCATGATGAACTTTTAGAATTTCCTGAAGTTAAAAAATGTTTTGCATATCTCGGAAGTGGGAAAGGCCCTGCTCTCTGCATAGCTTCTCCTCCGGGTCCCTTTCTGCTTCCGGGTTTAGATGATGCGCTAGAACAGTGATCAGCGAACAGTGGCGTGTGGGCCAAATGTGGCTTGTTGCCTAGTCAGAAATGTCCCACAAGTCAATAATGAGTTCTATATTTTTAGAAGGTTGGGGTAAAATTTTGAAAAGGAGACTATTTCATGATAAGTGGAAATTATATAAAATGTAAATTTTAGTTTCCACGTATGAAACTTCTCTGGAACACCACCATGCCCTTCCCGTTACATATTGTGTGTGGCTGTGTTGGTATTCCAACCACAGAGTTCAGCAGTTGCAACAAGGACCTTCTGACTTGCAACGCCTAACATTTTTACTTCCTGGCCCTTTACAAAAATGTATGCTCACCCCTGCGCTAAATGATTGTTTCATTCTCTAACTTGATGATCCACAATTAAAAAACCACTTCTTTAAAAAATGTCATGGCATTCTATTTTAGGGATCGTGTACTTCTGGCTGGGTTTTCAGATTTGTGGCTGTGCCTGCCACCCGATGCGTCAATGTAAAACTTATTAATGCATTTAATTAGCATTGAATTTTTCCACTATTTAGTACCAGAGCAACATGGAAGTGTATTTCAGAGAGGGTATAGTTAATCCAGGAGCAAGAAAAAAAAAAATACAGATGGCATCTCAGCTGGGTTTATCTTTACTCTAACATTAAAAAAAAAATAATAGCAAATGCTTTCTGTGGGCATCTTCAAGTTGCAATATCATTAGCTACTGTGGCCGTATTTCATGTTACAGTAAACTTTATTAGAATGTATTGGGTAGTGAGATGATGCTATGTGCTACATAGTTGCTGTTAGAGTTGAAATTGGTTTGCAGTCATGCTTCAGCCTATTTGCTTTTAGAAAAAAATAACTTTATCCAACCAACCATAGTAATAACTATTTTTCAAGTAGCATTGCATACCGTTTTCAGGATTATAAGTAAAGCCTGATACTGTGAGGCAGATTTTTCTACTGCATACAAGGTATAGCACTAGCATACACACTTGTTCGATTTCCTTAAAGAATATAAACTATTAGGAAGCATATCAGATAGGGATTGTTTCCCTTAACATGTTTCCTCAGCCAGTTAATACTGGGTGATCTAAGAAGTGTTTGATTTGATAACACCTAAATCAATTGACACCTGTTTAAAAACATGTCTGTTTTGGAGCTGAAGAATCACTTTGTCATATTTCCGTGAGTGTCATAGTTCTAAGGTGTCAGTGAGCATTGAGATCATTGACCATGACACAGTCAGTCTCATGTGAAAGTTCCAGAAACCCTTCAGAAGAATTGTTTTTTGTGGGTTTTTTTTTCCCTCTACTGATGATCAGGTGTAGCAGCACTTTGGCTGATTGTTTTGATTCCTTTAGTTTTACTATTTTATTTGTATCGAAACTCCAAATAACATGAGAGCAACTAAGACATAGTTACATTTCTTCAAAAAGCACGGGCTTTAAAGTAGGTATTGAGAACTGCTGCTATAGATGAGCTAACTTTAGTTCCCTATTCCAAAACCTTTGTCACTTATGCCACTTGTTAATTTCCCCTGTCCCTGAAATGTGCCAACCCATCTCCAGCGTGGGCTATCTGTCTACACGTGAGTCAGTGTTGTATACTTATCTCACATCCCCTACTAGTGTATCATGGCTATTTTGCTATGCGAATCCTAGATGGTAAATTCTATTGGCATGGGCTTAATAAAATTCATGGAGCCCTGTGTATACTACCCAAGACAACAGGTGGGGGATATTTCCTCTTTAGCCTTAGACATTGCTTGGTTCCTGAATTAGTAAATACACTGTGGTCAGAGACCAAGTCATTCCTGATGCATTCTCAGGTTCTAAAATCTACACAGGTCTTTTTGCTCATCCTCCACTCCCATACTGTGTGCCTTTGTCTTTGATCCTTGCTTGTATTCCGAGCTTTCTTTTTGATAGCCTTCCCAGATTTATGGCATGAGAGACAGTTGAAATTAGGATCTTGAGTGAGACCTTCAGGAGTAAGGCATTAGAGTTTGTGGAGTACCTACCATTTGCTGGGCACTTTAAATGTGTTAAAGTTAAAGCTCACTTAAATCTCAAATCACCTTCTAAGAAAAGGATGATTTTTTTTTCCAAATGAGGGAAAAGACATTCAGGGGGCTTGATTTATTGACCATTTAACCAATCTGGAGCCCTGACTTCAATTTGTATGTGTCTGGCTCTTAAAGCCTGTGATTTTTCCCCCCCATGCTTCCTGTCAGTCTCCTGGAGAGAGAGAATATATACAGAGAAGAATCAAAAGATAAGGGATAAGCTGTGGAGAAATCTCTCTTTAGAAAGTGGCCTCAAAAATTGAGAGCCAGGAAAGATAGCTAAAGAAGGGGTAAAAGGATAGCAAGAAAATGATAGTTGTTATCTGAAAAGCCATGGGTTGGGGGACTTCTAGGAGAAACTTGTCAGTGGGGTTAAGTTGGGTATGTGAGGTGTAGCTTTCGAATGGACCTAATTCCTGGCCTGCCAGGTGCGTTCTCTTGTGTCCCTTGTCTTCACTCATCTTCTAGGTCGCAGGGCATCTCCCTGGAGAGCCCAGGCTCACTCTGCAGGGGACCAGGGACACAACCCTCTCAAATATCAAGCATCTCACGTGTTTCTAAGTTCTGTGTCATGAACTTACTTTTCATGGACTGTTTCATTTCAGAAAGAAAGAGTCTTATAAAATAAAGTTCTCCATTTTCTAGGCCAACTCACTGAAAGTAGAATCCTTATTTTGTCTAGACAGGTTTCTTTGAAGTTGATGTGTTGAGGTACTATCTTGGGGAGCCAGCACTGTAGCTCTTTACCATGTTTCCTGAGGCAACCTTGTGTGAGGACTAGAAAATTTTAACAAGTGTCTTGACTTTCTCTGCACCTGGAGATTAATATGCTAGTAAAAACTTTATGAACCCTTAATCATTCATAGCAAACATATCGAATCCTCTGAAGCTAAAAGCTTCAGCATTCATAATTAAGAGACAACAGAATAGGACCATGTAAATATGGAACTGGTCTCCCAGAAAATGTAATAAACTTTTTCTTTAGCTTTAAGTGTGGGCACTTTAATTTTCAATAGAAAGTACTTTTTTTTTTTTTACAGACCCATAAATATGGGTAACAGACTGGTGGTTGCCAAAACGGAGGGGGCTGGAGGGAGGACAAAATGGGTGAAGGGGAGTGGGAGATGCAGGTTCCCAGTTGTGGAATGAATAAGTCATGGGGATGAAAGGCACAGCAGAAGGGATAGAGTCACTGGTATTGTAATGGTGACATATAGTGATTTGTGGTGAGCACAGCATAATATATAGAGTTATTGAGTCATTATGTTATACACCTGAAATTAATGTAACATTGTGTGCCAACTATATTTCAGTTAAAAAAAATAAACCAAAAAAGTGTTTTTCTTAGTTAAGAAAGCCATAAAATTATACCCACTTTTAAGATGAGAATGAAAGAAATTTTTCCCTACTACGAGATAATCTCATGTAATCAGATCGGATTCCCCTTATAAAGGTGCTAGTTACTGCATTATTAGCTGTGCCCTCCCCCCATCACATTATCTCTGTCTGAAACAATATATAGTTGCATTAAGATAGTATATTTGTTGGCTTAGGCTGCTGTAACAAAGTACCACGAACTGGGTGGCCCACAGAAATGTATCAACTGACAGTTCTAGAGGCTAGAAGCCTGAGTGAGGTTAAGGTGTCGGTGCAGTTGGTCCCCTCTGAGGGCAATGAAGGAAAATCTCTTCCAGGCCTCTCTCTTAGCTCCTGGTGGTTTGCTCTGTGGAGTTCCATGGCTTCTGCTCTATAACCCCCATGTCTGCCTTCATCTTCACATGGTTTTCTGCCTGTGTGTGTGTGTGTCTGCGCCCAAATTTCCCCTTTTTATAAGGACGCTGGTGAGATTGGATTAGGGACCCACTCTACTCCGGTATGACCTCATCTTAACTAATTACATCCGTAATAACCCATACCCAAATAAGGTCACATTTTGAGGCACTGTGGATTAGGACTTTAACATATAAATTTTGGAGGGACACGAGTCTACTCATAATAGATAGGATAGACTATCATGTGATAATAAGTGACTCCAAAATTCCAATGGCTTAAAACAACAAAGTTTTACTTTTTTCTCAAAATCCAGTGGAAATCCTGGCGTGTCTTCCACCACCATGTGATGGCTCAGTATTGAGCCTCCACGTAGCACATGCTTCCAGGATCTCCAGTCCAAGGGAAGAGAGTGCTGGAAGGCCTATAACCAGTTTTAAAAAAAACCAGTCTCTTGGAAAGTATCACTTCTGTTCAAATTTTATTGACTGAAATAAATCACCTTCCTTTCCTGAATTCAAAGGGGACAAGGACATGCAATTCTTCCTGTGTGGCAAGAAAGAAGAAAACTGGAAATATTTATGAGAAGCAATATACCTTTATCCATATATCTTTACCTATATGGTGAAGATATCTGTTTTGATATCTGGACATCCATTTTGATGTCTTGGAAAGATCTGTTGCTGTCTGGCTAAATAAGGTTGTTTTCCTAGAACTTGAAATGTTGAACCATTCATGAGTTTTCCTTTCTGCCTCCCCCATACCCAGGGATGATTCATCCTATAATGAAAATGGACGGTACATCTATATGGGTCAAAGCCACACTAGTTTATACTGAGGATAATGTTTATTGGATAAACTATGGCAATACACATGCACAGATAACCATGGTAGGGGACTGGAAGATCGTGTGCATGGGGCCTTCTCTGATATATTTTGCTTTTTGTAGAAAGCAAAGTGTTCAAGGTGACATGAACCAGGACTGTGATCACACAAACTGCGCAGAGGAGACACAGATACACAGTAACTAAGGTCTTTAGCTAGAAGGAATTATGGCATAAATATCCTATTTAACCCCTTCTGTCCCAAAATGTCCCTCACTTACCCTTTGTCAGATCATCCTTCATAGCATGTATCCCCTTCACAACATTTATCACACTCAGACGTTTTCTCATTTGTTTGCTTGTTTCTTACGTTTCTGCCATGGACTGCACATCGCCCTCTTCCTTCCCATCCAAATGTAAGTCCATGAATGCAGATACCTAGCTCTGTTTTTTCACTTTTAACCCCAGTGTTGAGAATAACATCTGTTTGATACTGGAGGGAAATAATGTATTGAATTAATAAATATAATAATTATTACTTTTAAAATAATATCATAATGGCAGAAGGCAAGAATTTGGGGAAAATACTCTATCACTGTTAAGATCTGGGTAATGGGAACTAGAGGCTTACAATGTAAACATTTACAGTGTTTTCAAAACAACTTATTTGTCTTTCCAGATTCCATAGCCTATACACTTCTCTTGAGGTCTCTTACGACCACATACTATTTATTGTGAAATTATATTCATTTATCTCATTTTCAAGAAACAATACATTTATGTCCAAACATTACATGCCCTCTGGTCACAGCAGAGTTATTCTAAAGGGTCTATGATTTAATACTTGTTGTCACTATGTTTGTAGAGTAATTTGGGGTAAATGAATTTGAGCAGAAACTATTAAGTAAAGCGATTCTTTTCTAAATTACTTTAAGTGTTGAATTGTATTGCTGATAATTTTTTAATGGAGAAGTTTTGCATAGATATTTTAAGGAAACACCTGGATTCAAATAATCTTTTTTAAAGGAACACTTGAGTATTATTTGGTGTTTAAAAATAAAAGACAAAAGCATTCTTTGGCTTTCTTTTTTCTCTAATAGTAGACTGTAATTGAAATAATTATGAAAAGATTCATTGACTGCTCAAATGAAAACAATTGACTGAAGAAATAGAGTTGTCATTGCAATTGACCTGAGAATCTCCATGCACTGCTGCTTTGTTTACATAGAGGAGTTTAGGGAAATTACTGGTCCTGGAGCTTTCTAAACCTTGGTTGTCAGTATGTCTAATTTTTACTACAGAATGATGCTAAATGTCATTTTTGGAGATCTTGTATGTACTATATCCTTCCCTATTTTTTCACTTTATGGCCATGCTTTGGCTCTTAGCTTATGATATTCTGACACAGTTAAGTCTCCATCTTTGTAAATTTAGCATTGATGCTGCTGGTTTTGTCAGCTTAACGGACTGTAATCACACTGCATTCTAGGTAAATGGCACGACCTGAAGTTGTACAAAGTGATATCTACATTTACATTTGAGTGATCAAGAGAGTGGGGAGTAAACCACATAGACTCTTCTAAATCAATGACGTTTGTTCATGATTCAAGTAGTCCTTGAGACTGACGCCGTCCCCTTGGCTTCTGATGTATGTTCCTGGTTATCTGCTTTATTGGCGTCTGTCTCCATGGTGGGGCTGAAATAACTTCAGGGAGTCTCTGGCGGCACCTTTGCTGCAGTACAGTGTATACTTGGCTTCTTTACAGAATACTCTCTTTGCTTTTTACTCATTAAGGTCACTCTGCCCAGTTTCTAGCTATGAACTGTTGTCACCGTGATGGATTTCCTGACCTTGAGAGGCTATGGCAGCCAAGCTGATGTCATACTGTATTTTGTGTCTCTGTTTTTCTACTGGATAAATGTTCTTTAATTACTGATGGTTCTTCAACCTTGAGGAAAACTGTGGCAGTATAACCAGTTTTTATACTTGACGGTTTGGAAATAGAGAGGCTTTGGCCATGAGTTAAAGCTTTAAGTCCATATGTTTTTTTAGTTAATTTTATACAATAACGTTAGGTTAACATTACACAAACATTAAGTTTACTCAGTAGAGGTCACTGCACTTATTATTATGTTTAATGATGATGATGATTATTTAAAAGTCACTAACTTACCTATGATGGAGTGCCATAGTGTGACACTGATATACATAAATATTAATGAAATTTTGATTTTTTTCAATGAAAAGAAGAGCTCTATGTGTACCAAAAAAAAAAAAAATGAAGATTTTAGTAATTGCCTAGAAGTAGAAGTAATCAGAGTCAATGTTCCTTTGGAAGATTAGAGCCAAAAAAACAAAATTTGGACCCAAATTATATCAATTGTTTTTTATATTAATCAGATAAACCAAAAAGTTAATATTATCCCTCTTGTAATATGTTTCTCTTTTCTACTATTTATCAAAAGTGTTATATTTTTATGTAGACTGAGTATTGAGTACCATGACGTTTAAAATATTTATGTATATCTTGCACATCAACTCATTTATTTCTCATTTTGATATTAAAATGTGCATATGAGTTTATGATTAGAAATTGGTTTTATAGAACATCATATAAAATGAGAGCTCCATTAGTTCTTCACTTTTTTATTCCTCAATATCCCTAAAACTTAGTCTAGCACCAATTAGAAACAAATCCTTAGTCAACATTTGCCAAATGAATCTGACAGTGACTGATTAGAAGTTTAGGTTACTGTTGTTGTTTTGTCCTCAAGTAGCTCTTATCTGAAAAATGTATACTAGTGCTACAACTTTTATTTTTATCAAAACCCACAGTAGTCTACAGCTTCATAACTGGGAGGAACTAAGTTCTAGCCTTGGTTCTGCCACTGAAGAATTGCAAGTAGGATGTTTATGCAACCAGCACTGGGTCTCCATTTCCCAAGCCTGACTGTGTGCTAGCATCATCCTGGGGGGAGCAGGGGGGTTTCAGAATACAGATTGCTAGGTCTCACCCTTGGCATACCGAACTGGAATCTTCAGAGTTGAGCCAGAGAGCGGGTAATTCCTTAAACTCTGTGAGTAACTCCTATGCAGGCAAGTGAAAGTCTAATGTCTATTACCCAGTATTTGGCTTGGAGCCAAGCAGATTGAGTGAAGCTTGTTTATTAGGCAAAGACTCCTCCCCTCCTTTTTTTTTTTAAAGATTTTATTTATTTATGTGAGAGAGATCACAGATGGAGAGGAAGAGGGAGAAGCAGAACCAGACTCATCACTGAGCAGAGAGCCCGATGGGGGGCTTGATCCCAGGACCCTGAGATCATGACCTGAGCCAAAGGCAGATGCTTAACTGACTGAGCCACCCAGGTGCCCTGGCAAAGGCTATTTCTTTCTTAAGTTTTGCAAAATTCCAATCTTGTCCTCCTCCTCCTTCTCCTCCTCCTCCTCCTCTCTTCTTTCTCCTTCTCCTTTATTTATGTCTGCCCTTGCTCCATGGTAGAACTTTGGAAATATTAGAAGCTGATGCAGTTTATGTCTGAAGAAATAATACAAGTGACCTAGCCTCAGCAGCAGGCGTCTGAACTCTGAGACATGTGCATATTCTCTGGGAAGCTCATTGCAAGCCTGCTTTGCTCTGTGTGTTGACTCATACAATACATCTCTGATATCTTTTTTAAAGCTTTGCTTACTAAGGAAAGAGCTACACTTAGACTATATTCAGTGACAGAATGACTGTGTTAACATCTTCAAGAATTATTCCGATTTCCTCCTATCAGTGCAAAATTTTCCATTGATCTTTCTCTGCATTTTTAGTCAGAAAAAAGGTTTAAAATTTTTTTTTTAAATCTTATAGTCCCTAGAGACTTGATTCAGAAATCAAGTTTTTCTTTCTGAAATTTTTAGATATAAAAAAGTACTCTTTAATTACAAATGCATTTATCAATCTTGTTAAGGTATTTAATCCTTTTATAATAACTTTACCATTCACTGATTTCCAAAAGGGTATATGCATACTGTTTAGAGTTACAACTATGGCATGGAATAGATCCACTCTAACATTTAAAATTATGGAGGGAGATTTGAAATCTATAGGGAGTCTTAAAGACCAACTCTTTCAAGCCATAACTTTCATAACTGAAGGCACTGAGGCCCAGAGGGTTTGGAGATCTGCTCTAAGTCACACTTGTTAAAATCTAGAGATCTTTATTCCCACCCTTATGTTTCCAAGTCAACTTTCTCAGCTCTGATGCAATAATGATTTTTTTACAAAGTAATCTTACGTCATACCATCGATGGCCTGCTTTCTCTCTTTTTTTACACTCCCGACTTTACATTATTCCATTTTTACATTCCCAAGGCCTGGGCCCACAGTTGGTGTAGACATTTGTGGATGAACTGAAATGGAGAAACATGAAGGAATATAGGAAATGTATGTGATTGCACATAATACATCAA
The DNA here is from genome assembly GCF_004348235.1 of Phoca vitulina. Taxonomy (NCBI): domain Eukaryota; kingdom Metazoa; phylum Chordata; class Mammalia; order Carnivora; family Phocidae; genus Phoca; species Phoca vitulina. Next base: position 16,615,194 of record NW_022589708.1, on the reverse strand, counting down.
GCATGTTACATCTTATCCAAGCCACAAGCCATAGTATCTTATGTAGATACTCTTGATGGAAAGAGAGAAGAAACTTCAGGATAAATGCCTCAACAGCTGTCAATGTTAAGTAATCCCTTAAAGCTGTGAGAGCCTTCATTTACCTTCAAGAGTTGTGACATATGGTCAAAAATAGTTTGAAGATTTATTGTGTCATCTCTGTTGGATGAGATTCAAAATACACTTTAAGAAAGATTCCATCCCTCATCATCCTTGAAAAGATCCTTCAAAACTCATAGAGCATATAGAAAGCAGACTGAGAATGATGAAGTTCAGATGCCTAAAAATGACAGACTCTAATCAGGATTGCCAACCTATCACAAAAAAGTACTGGGAAAAAAATGCAAATTTCCTACTGACACTACATTTTAAACACTGACATCCCATTGACCTGAAGAAATCACTGGTATAGATAAGACTTGTGAATTACTCTTCTCCAGTATTACAGTAGGATGGGAAGGCAGTTTTTGCAGTTATATTTTTAAGAAGTGGTCATTCTTTTCAATTTTGAGAATTTAGCCTTAAAGATGAAAAAGCTAAGAAGCTCAAGTTTGTCAGTGGATTCTAGCTTCTATAAAGATTGTAAGGAAAAAAAATATCTCTCCACTTACATTTTATAAAAATTGAAAAAAACTAAGGAAGAGAAAGGAAATGCTGAGTACATATAAATGAAAGAGCACAAGAACAACTTGTATGAAACATTACAGTAAAGAGGTTGCCTAACGTAATCAACTCTCCCGGGTGCAAGCAGAAAATCTTCGAGCCTACTGTGTATGTAAGAAGAAAAGAATCAAAGAATAAAACACTACAAAGCAAACTTGGCTGTTCTCGGCAGTGTCTGGACTTCACCTGTGCTTTCCCTTCCTCCTTCCCTGCCTTCTGCCCTGCTTCTGCTCTACTTCCCTGCTATTTGCCTCCTAAGGTTCCAAAGTACTGCTCAACGCATTTCTAAAGCCTTCCTGACATATGACAGTTTGTGTATGAATCATTTTATTTAAGAATTAGGACAATCTCTTTTGTTTGAAGTGGAGTAAATTGTGCTCCAATTTTGGGTGCTTATGAAAACTACATTGTGCTTCAACCCAAATATGATGAGGCATAAATCACTCTGGCCCTCACATTCTGGGGCAAATTTCAGATTAGAAATTGAATTATGTGCTGTATAATCTATTATTATTTTAGGCAAATCCCTGATTATCTCCTACTTGGAATGTTTTATTGTGTATCCACAGCTTCAGACCCCTGCATTGGTGCTTATTTGGAGAAGAGAAGGAAATAATGTCTAAAGATCTGTGTTTAATGGAAGTTTGCCAAAATGGCTACCACAATTCATCTAGTAGACCAGAAGACCAGATGGACATAGATTATATTAAATCTTGTAGGAGCCGGGCATTTGTTCTAGATTCAGTTTGGGTGTAAAGTACTGTTTGTTCCTAGTGTGATCCAAATACCAGATCTGCCTAGAATTAAATGCAATCTTATGCAGCTCAGGCCACTGCCATGTGTTGGGAGTTGTGATTTGTTTTTTGACAGTAGACCTTTATCATCATTTATTATAGACATCTCATTAGCAATTTTTGGCGTGCCACTGTACCCATGTTGAGCTTTGTTGATTGAAATAGAGACCATGTTAGGACCCGAATGACAACAACTCTAATTAACCTGAACCACACTCTGGAACACCTTTTGAAATAATGTTGCCTTATAAGTAAACTGCTATACCTTTTTTTTCTTTTTCTCTAATAAACTGAGAGGCTATCATCCAAAGATGGTCTTCTATCAGTCCTCAAGCATCCTAGTTTTTTGTTTGTTTGTTTTGTCTTATTTTCTGGGTCAGGACCTCTACCTTAACCTCCTTTTTCCCCCCCTCATCTTTGCCTGGATAAATCCTCAAATTTCTGCTTAAGAATGACCATTCCTGGCCACCTTATATAAAATGGTTTACCTAGATATTCTCTGCCTCAGCCTTTTGTGTCCATCCCAAAGATAATGCAGTATATAATTATTTTTTGAGTGTTCACTCACTTTTCCACAGCTTTCCTAGCTGATGGGTAAGCTATGTGCCAGGGCAAAGACTGTTTAGCCCGTTAGGAGTTGTATTTCTAGAACCTAACATCATTTCTAACACTTAATAAAGACTCAGCCAATATGTATTGAATGAATTTCAGTGAATGAGTCTAAAAACTGGGGTCATCTGTATTACTTATGTTATAGAAGAGTTAATTTTCAAAACAAGATGGTGCAGTTTGGTTTTCTATTAGTTCTGTTTGATGAGTGTGATTGTTCACCAAGAATGTATTGAGCACCTGGCTGAGTTCTAAGGGGGATGTTTAGAATTGATATGGTCCCTGTTTCTCAAAGAGTACTTAATCTAGTGGGGAACTGGCAATGCATATAGAAGAGTGAATGGATGAATACAAGGGCATAGTTAACTAGTGGTTGATTGTAGAGTCAAACTGTAGGCTTTAACTCTCATGTGCTGGTAAAGCAGTACTATAGATTTGCCAACAATAAGTTTGCTGTCTGTTTACCAGTTTTGTTTTTTGACATTAATTGAGCTCTAATTCTGGGCCACCCTCTAAGTAAATCCAAATCTGCCCTATGATATCATCCTCAAAATAAATGTTTGAGAGCAAGTATCATCTGCATTTTACTGATAAAAAAAGTGAAGTCAAAGAGGTAAAGTAAGTTTCCCAGTCTTACCCACCTGGCAAGGTGCAGCATAAGGGTTCAGATCCATGTATTCTCACTCCAAGTTTAGAATTGTTTTCTCTATACCAAGTTGCCTTTCTTGCATTTACTCTTGAGCAACATGTCAGCAAACCCTCTTTTGCATGAGAATTTGACCTTTGGTTAATTCTGTCCTTTTGATCACCTGATAACCTGTTAAGCGTAGTACACCAACTCAGTTACTCAGCAGTATTGCTTCTGCCATGACCTCCGATTGCCTATGTACTGGGAAGAAGTATAAATTAATAATAAATACCCAGTAGAGTTGCCATAACGTTGGGTTTCCCCGAGGATGGTGACTTATCAATGTCATGTGCCGTGAGGGGTACCCTGGGAGCTATGCTTATGGGGTTGATAGCGCAGATTCCATTGGGCATCAGACTTTTAACCAGGGTAACTCTCGTTTCCACTCCTGTGTATCTTGTCTCCCTGCACCTGAGCTACTGTGTGCATATTGCTGCGGAGAATCTTGGAGAATGTCTAAGGCTGCCCTGGCAAGCTGTGATTCAGGTTTTGTAGCATTCTAAGTGACATGTCAGGTGTGCCGCATGGTAATCTTAGCTGGAATGTTTAATTGAGCTCCCAAACCATTAAAGAGGTTTGTAACAAGTAAAACTGTTAAGTGTATTTCCATATCCATGACAAATATCCTCAATAGTTACCTTTGTCATTTAATGGTCATTGGCCTGTAATGAATGAATTTGGGCTATTGAATTTTAAGATATTGTTTGGATTAGCTCACCTCCTTTAATTAAATTGATGCCTCAAAATGAGAAATTGTATCCACTTATCCCTATGCTCCAAATGAGACTGTCGAATGTTATTTCTTTTGTGAAAATAGTTACAAATTCACTGAGATGAAACATCCCCATAGAGCCTAAAGATTTAATTTGCTTATATATCTTATTGTAATAAAGAAACAAAGTGGTGTTCCGGGTCGGGGATTGGATTTTGAAATGAACATGAAACATATTTTTATTTTTTTTTATTTTTAAGTGTTAATTAGCTTCCCATAGTACTGTTGTATTTTTTAAAAATATGAAGTGTTGTTCCCATTCACAGGAGTCCGAAGAAAACGGTTGTGAGCATGGTGTTCACCAATGTATACAGTGTAAGAGAAGCGCATGCATAGTACACAGGTCAACTAAAAAATGACTTTAAGTTAACAGAAGTATTAATATCCAAAGTAAACTAACTGGGACGATTTCTAATTAATGCAGTTGCACTATGCAAGGATAGGGCAGTTTGATTAGATTAAATGAAAATAAAAGTTTGGCTTGGTTGTTGTAAATTGTCAAAGAAAACCATTGTAACACTTAACTACCTCAGTATTTCATTGCAAATGACACTAATTAGACCTTTTCTTTTTTGGTTCTTGCTTCCTCAGGGCAGAGGTCTTAGGCTTATTTCTCTACTTCAACCTGGTTACTTTCTGTGACTAATCTCTGGGGTAATTAAGATCATTTTAAAGGCTATCTGAAAAATATAAAGATGGCTAGATTTTGCGCTGTGTAGCATTGCCTCAGATCTTACTAAAAAAATAATACTATAACTGGAAGTTTTTACTTACTTTATTCTAGTTTTCCTTATTTTGTTTTATTTTTAAAATTATTGTGTTAAAGTGATTTATTTATTTATTTTTTGGTATGTGTGTCTATGAATTTTAAGACATGTCTTGATTTGGATAATCACTTGTTACACTGAGGATATGGAATTAGATAAAAGCTCTTTGTCGGCCATGTGATTATAGAATTTTTTTCCCAGTTTGTAACTTGTCCTTTGATTCTCTAAAGAGTGTCTTTCACAGAACAAAAGGTGTTCAGTGTTTATGAAGCCCAATTTATCAATGTTACTCTTTTATAGGTCATGCTTTTCTTGCTGTATCTTTGCTTAACCCCAAGGCACAAAGATTTTCTTTATGTTCTTCTAAAAGTTTTATAATTTTGCATCTTATGTTTAGCTTTATGTTTCGTGTTAACTTTTCATAAGAAGTGAGGTTTACATCTAGGTTTATTGATTTCTTTATATTTGACATGGGGATGCTCAGCTGTTCTAACACCCTTTCCTGAAAAGGCGACCTTCGTATCCTTTTCATTACTTTTGCATCTTATGTCAAAAATCTAATGGCCATTTTGGGGTGAGTTTATTTCTGGGTTCACCATTATGTTCTGTTGGTTGGTGTGTATTCACCAATTCCATGCAGTTTGGGGTACTGTAGTTTTATAGTAAGTCTTAAGGTTGGATAATGTAAGTCCTGTGGTGGTCTTTGTTCTGGAATGTTTTAGTAATTCTAGACCCTTTGCTTTTCCATATAAATTTTAGAATCAATTTGTCCATATCTACCAAAAAAAAAAAATTTTGGAGAATTTTTATTGCAATTGTATTAAATCTAGAGGTGATTCAGGGAGAATCAACATCTTCTATATTTATTTTTATTTTTTTTAAAGATTTGTTTATTTGAGAGAGAGAGAGAGATCAAGAGTGCAAGTGGGGGGAGGGGCAGAGGGGGAGAATCTTCAAGCAGACTCCCTGTTGAGCATAAAGCCCCACGCGAGCCCCACGCGGGGGCTCGATCCCAGGATCTGGAGATCATGATCTGAGCCAAAACCGAGAGTCGGACACGTAACAGACCGAGCCATCCAGGCCCCCCGCCAACATCTTTATTATGTAAGTCTTCTAATTGGTGCACATGGTATCTCTCTCCATTTATTAGGTCTTCTTTGACTTCTTTAATTCATCCTTTACTGTTCTCTGCAATAGATTCTGTATCCATTTTCTCATATTTATACCTAAGTATTTCATTTTTTGGAGCTATTGTAAATGGTACTTTGGGAAAAAATTTAGATTTTGAATTGTACATTTCCAGGATATAAAAATACGGTTAACTTAGTGTTGATCTTGTACCCTGTGGCCTTGCTCAACATGCTTGTTAGTTGTAAGGAAATTTTTTTGTGTGTGTGCATCTACTGTGGTTTACTATGTAGACATCAGCAAGTAGGGACAGATTTATTTTTTCTTTTTCCATCAGTATAACTTTTATTTCTGTTCTTGACTTACGGCCCTGGCCAGGATTACTCAGGGATGGTGTTCTGTAAGATGATAGATGTAGGATTTTTGTGGATGCTGTATATTAGGTTAAGAAAGTTCTTTTCTACTTTTTGTTTGCCAAGAGAATTTTTGTACAAATTTTGTATGAAATTGGTATCATTTCTTCTTTAAGGTTTTGTAGAAATTTCTAGTGAAACTATCTGGACTTGGAGATTTCTTTTCAAACAATATATTTTTCCCAATGGCAATTTCTTTAATAGTTATAGGATCATAAATGTTATCTATTTAATTTTCAGTCAGTTTTTGCAGTTTGTAGATTTTAAGGAATTGGTTCATTTCATCGAAATTGTTGGAATTATGTGCACAAAATTGTTTATATATTGCCTCATTATCCTTTCAATGCCTGTAGGATTTGTAGTGATATTTCCTTTTTTATTCTTAATAAAGTAGTAATAAATTATTTTTAATAAATTATTTTATTCTTAATAATTATTTTATTATAAATAAAGTAGAATAAAATAATTGTATTCTTAATGAAATAATAATCTGTGTCTTCTCTGTTCTGTTTTTCCAAAGGTTTATCAATTTTATTGACCTTTTATAAATCAGTTTTTGGATTTACTGACCTCCAATGTTTTTCTTTATTCAAGTCTATTGATTTCTGCTTTTATATTTCTTATTTTCTTCCCTCTACTTGCTTTGTATTTACGTGGCTTTTTTTTCTAGTTAAGGCAAAAATTTTGAGACATTTCTTCTTTCTAATAGAAACATTTAATGTTATACATTTTTGTCTGTACTCGAGATACATGTCACAATTTTAACATATTGTATGTTCATTTTCATTCAGTTTAAAGTATTGTCTAATAGTCCTTGAGATTTGCTTGTTGATTCATGGATTATTTAGAAGTGTTGATAACTTCCACGTGTTTGAGGGAAATTTTCTCTTGGTTTTCTGTTAATGATTTCTAGTTTAAAACAATTATGGTCTAAAAACATACTGCATATGATTTTAATTATTTCCAGTTTGTTGTTATTTGTTTTATGAACCAGGATACGGTCTATCTTGGGCAATGATCTAGGTGCATTTGGATAGAATGTATATTTTGCTGTTCCTGGGTTGAGTAACCTGTACATGTCAGTTACATTTAGTTGAGTGATGGTAATTTTCAGTTCTTCTCAGTCCTGGCTGATTTACCTCCTACAGGTTGTAGCTAGTGCTGAGGGAGAAGTGTTGAAATCTTCAACTATATTTGTACATTTGTCTAATTCTCTTTTCTGTATTGTTGGTTTTGGCTCTATGTAGCTCTATTTTTGGTTATAGGATCATAGTATAGCTCTATTTCTGGTGCATACGCAATTAGGATGGTTATTGTCTTTTTGGTGACTTGACCCTTTATTGTCATGGAATGGTGTCTCTTTAATATCTTTTCCTGTGCGATTGAGGTTTTTGTTATTCTTCATGTGCTGAGTAATTTTGGATTTTCTGGATATTTTGAATATTACATGAGGCTCTAGCTCTTGTTTAAATTTTGTAGAAATTGTTGATATTTCTATTTTTCATAATCAGCTTAAGCTGGTTAGGTTTAGGGTATGATTTTGAATCCACCGTCTGTGGAGCAAAGTTCCAATGTCAGTTCAGTTTTAAAATCTCTTCAGTGTTGTTTGCATGTGTCATGTGTGTGCATAACCTAACAGCCAGCTTGAGACTTGTGTGGTGGCTCATCTACTAATTCAGTTCTCAGAGATTTGGCATGCTCAATAGGATCCAGTCCGTACACGTGCAGCTGAAGGTGAGCCCGGGTGTTCAAAAAACTTTATGAGGTCACTTTTCAAGCTCCTCTCTCTCTATTATTTCCCCAGAAGTTTCCTGTTAGTTGATGCTTCTCTTTTCTCCATCCAGAGTACTGAGGCTTAGTTACCTCTCCCTGCCATGCACTCCCTGGGTCAGCATCCAGGGCCGGGCTGTGGGAGGGCAGATAGAAACAAACAAGCAGAGGTTGGCCCCACCCTCTTGTAACCCCAGTTCCATCAAATGAAGAGGGCACTTCCTCTCCCTCAGATTTGGCTCTTGCAAGGTCCCATTGCTGTAGGCTGTGTCTGTCGTGACAGATTGCTGTGGGCTGAGGTGCAGGACAGTGGAGAATAGAGGGAAAATGGGGTATCTCTGCCCTCTCGGCCCCTTCAGAGTATCCTTTCCAGATCTGTGAGCCAGCACTTGAGGCCTCCTCCTGGAGTTCTCTCCCCACTGCGCCACTACCCACTGCCCACTGCCAGTGTGTTGAGTTCAGGCCAGGGTTATACCAGAGGGAAAACATGGTCAACTTACTACTGGATTGGTGGTGTTTCAAATCCTGGTCTTCTCCTTCATTCTGCCTGATACTATTTATTTTCTAGAGCCCTCAGAGAGCGTCTTCCTGCATTCTGTCCTGTTGCATTCAGTGAGAGTCATGGAGGTAGCTGTTGGCTACCATCTTACCGGATGGTAACTTTGGGCTCTATTTTGTAACAGAACCGGAACTTTTTACTCCATTTTTTAAACAATCTTCCATCGAGATGCTATTGTTCAGTTGGTGTGATTTAAATTCATATACAGGAAATACTCTGATGATTGAAACATGTCAGAATGCAAAAGTATGATCTTGACCTAATAACTCTATCTTTAGAAAACTGATGTGACAGTTGTATTTCTTATAGAATATTCCAAATTATTAATATTAATTTACTTTAAAATACTCTTAGATTGTAGAGTAAAACTCAGACTTTTCTGATGAATGAAACTGTATAGATTGTTCCTTAATTACATTTTGCTTTTCAGTACTCTACCCTAGAGTCAATATAATTCAATGGGAAATAAGTAAATCTTGTGTCTGTGACAGCCCAGAAAAAATGATGAGCTTTGAGTTGGATGCAAAGTCAGATGTTTTGCTTTTAGATCAAATATGCAAAGAGAGGCAACAATCTTTATGGTTTTTACAAGGGAAAGTAACCTGTTGAACTATTTTTTTTCACCATGTTCAACAGAGTACTTAGGAAGAAAGAGATTAATTCATTTTTAATGCTAGGAAAATATAGTCATTAAAAAGTAGATAATATAAAATGCCAGAAATGCTTTTAACATTACAAGAAGTGCACTTCTTTCTTAAATAGCTCGCTACTTTTGGAGATATAGATATGCTAAAGTATTAAATATTAAAATAGAGGTTGCTTTTTAAAATGCAGTGTTTCTTATCAGAAAAAAAAAACAGTTTGAACAGGCATTTCTGTTGTATAATTCATGATGTTGCTAATAAGATAGTCTAGGAGAATTATTTGTTATGCTTTTGAGAATGACTAGATTTTTTTTTTTTTTTACAAGAGAATATTCACTTGTTCCGGTCTTCTTAAGTATATATGAGTATTGTTAAACTGTGTGGGATAGACACCTGGCAGATTTTGTCATATTAATGTGGTTTCTTCCTGTTTAATTGGAAAGTCTAACCAAACAGGAATATTGATGTGAATTTTGCCACCTTGGACATTATCATAACTCAGCAATACATTCTAAATCATTGATGATAGGAAAATAAATATTGAAAGGATGTCCCTCTGAACACTTCTACTCTATGATTTTCTGGAAGAGGAATAAATATGACTTGTTTATACTTTAATTTTTTAAATTTTTTGTAAGCAACCCATCGATATAGACATAGGCATTGGTCTTAAAAAGAATGCTCCTCTCTTTGATTTTTAACCCATATGCATTCATTCATTGGCATATTAGTAGCTTTTTATGGTAATAAAAAGCAATGGACAGTTGACCAAGCTCTTTCAAGTAACTACCCACTTTAGTGTTCTGTGCTGCATCCGTTCAGAAAGAAACACAATTTATGCAAAAGTCATTCCTAGGATTTAGCTGCATCACGCCTGAGTTATCATGGTGGATAAAGTTTTAATACACAAGTGTTGATTACTGTAAGTGCTTTACCAAACTCTATGTACCTGTATCACTATATAGCTACATAGCATGTGAAAAATAGAAATAATTTTTCCAGGCAAGTTAGTGAGTGCCTTTTCTTTATTATATTGTGCCCTTAAAACCAGTTATCCAATATTAAACAGTATTTTAAAAAGATAACAAATCTTTGGTTTCGGGGTCACTTATATTGTGTAAATAAAATATTGGGTTTTATAAACATAGAAGATTAAAAATATAGTATATTAAAATAAGAATATATGATTATGAAACATTATTTTCTTGAGGACTATCCCATTAATGTAAGGAAAATTTTAAAATCTAAGGATTTTCATGTTAACATATCCATCTCCTTGGGCCTCTAAATGAACTGAAATCAATGTTTGTTATTCTGTGGCACCTATAAGAACCACATCTAGTTATTCTGAGGAAGTTTTGATGAATAACATCACATTTTTTTCTCCAACTATCTATATACGTTGTTGTGGGATTGTGACCTGTTGCCAAATGGTTTCATATTTAACATTACTTACGTTAAAGTTTTTCTTATTTATGAAAAACCAAACAATATTTTAGAGCAACCCAGATTTTAAAATATTAGTTCAGTTTTCTTTGAGGAAAAAAAAAGTTCTTGTAAACTCACAGAATTAAAGATAATTTTGGTTATTTCAAGGACTCTAGTTACCTTAATTCTTAAAGCATATTAGCCATTCTTTCTATGAATGGGAAAAATGAAGATCCCTGTTGGCTCTCTGGGTGTTTAGTATGGCATTCAAATGCTTGAGCCCTTTACTCTGCAATTTTTTTTTGCAACCCCCCCTCTGGTTTTGGCTGATAATGACATATTTTTATGATGTTTAAGTAAGTTTTCATGCTTCCAAAGAAAACTAAAGAGACTGACTGGGTTAGTAAATTCTTGAGGCATATTAGAGAACCGCCAAAACCCAGTTAACTCAACTATCATAAGCAGTGCACAAGGAAATTGTTTATTTACGTTTAAAAAAAAAAGGGATATAATCGGGAACATTTGGAAATGTGCATATAATTTATAGGGCTTAGAATCAGTACCCTTTTAAGGGCAATTCTCATGAACTGGGCTGGGAATAGAAATACAAGTAAAATCTTGCTTATTTTCTGCATAAAATTCTTTTTCTCCAAGGATGCTGAAATTTTGAGAGTTCCTTTAATTACTTCATCCTTAACTATTTGTTTCTTATGTACAGAATAAGTACAATCTTACAGCAGGTGTTCTTTTTAATATAAGAAAAAATGTAGGAAGCCTTTTAATCTTGACATGCTACTGTATCTGAGCAGCTTGTTCAGAATTATTAATAATAAGACATTTAATGGCACTTGGGTGGTCTATTTGTGAATATATACTTTTTTTTTCTTATTACAACTTTCAAAATGGACATGTTGAGAATAGCCAGATTCATTTATTTAACATTTTGGGGACATTTGTTATGGCTGTTGGAAATGATTAACCCTGGCCAAGAAATGACTTTACTTTTTAGAAAATTTTAGCCTACCAAGCATAGAACCAAACTTTAAATATATTTGATCCATAGGCTCAGTGTTTTCATCTTTTGATTTGTGGCACTGTTGTGGTCTCCAGTGATAAAAGTCAATATACCACATGACTCAGGTCCTGAAGACATTTATCCCTTAGTCTTCTCTAGGTCCCACAGAGAAACTGACATGCAAAATTTGCTTAAGAAGGGCATGTTGAATGAAATTGCCATTTACAAATCCTTGAAATCCCCATTTACAAATCAGTTGGAGACAGTTGGATGGATCATTATGTCAAGATTGCATCCACATGCATATATTTGACTGATCAGATCCTGAAAGGATTTTGACTGAATAAATAAATTTTGGAGATGAGGTGCGGTTACTCAAAACAACCCTTCTCTCTCAGCGTGTTTATCTAGATCTTTGGGATCCACAGGACGTTAAGGAGAATTTCAGAGTGGGATCACCTAGTATGGCATGGTGGTAGAGATGTAAGGGAGCTGTTTTTAGAAAAATATGGGGAAGTCATATTGCATCTATATGAAATGGCCAGTTAGAACATGATATGTATCTGAGAAGTGTGCCTGAAATAAGGAGGCAAACTTTCCAAAACTTGTCAAGACTACATACCCCAACCTGTTCTATTGCGACTTTAAAGGACATGTACACCATTGGAATTAATCTTGGAAATACCGCTAATGACTACTAAATCCTAGGTGTGTTGGACCCTTTAAGAGAGAGTGGGATATAAAAACGTTCTATAGCTGTCTACATAGATGAAATCAGAAAGGGAGACTTTTCCTTACAGAACTGGAGCTTAAGTTATTGGAGTGAAGGAACCATAAAGAATTATTTGCCTGGAGGCCAGCTGAGCCAGATGACATCTAGACTTTGAAGGATAGATCTTGTAACCAGAATAAAGCTATGTTTTGTTTAAAAGGAGCACACCTGCTTGGAAAAGGGCTGGAATAAATAGTATTATATGTCAGGAATCTATCATAAGTTCAAAAACTGTGAGTTTGGTAGCCCATGCATAGTTCCGAAAAACGGATCCAAGAACCGGAATCCAAAAATAATTTTGCTCAATAATGAATAGGGAGCTCAGTCTGACAGTTATAGCAGGAAGAAGTATGATGTTCTGAGCTTAGAAACAAACCTGTGAATAATCAGACATGATAAACATAACCAAGTATTTACAGGGAAAGCATTAAAGCAGGATAGCATGTGGCTACAGAAGAGACAAGTAAGATCCAGGAGGTTAATAGTCCAGATGGGGAGAACTTTCTTTTTTTTTTCCCCCAGCTTACGTGGATTTTAATTGAAAATGTAACGAATCTATAGATCAATTTTGAGTCTTCACAATGTTGTCCAAAACTGTGATACAATATTGTACAACATTACAGTATTATGTAATTATAATAAAATTACAACATACTAGCCATATAATGCACACACAATATAATGACAATATTGTACATTATAGTATTATATAGTATTTCATTACAATAGTGTACTGATTCTTCCAGTCCATGAACAGATATATCTCTCCATTTTTTTAGGTTTTCTTGGTTTATTTTATCAGTATTTTGTAGTATTCAGCATACAGATCCTGTATATATTTTGTTAGATTTGTATCTTAGTATTTCATTTCTTTCTTTTTTTGCTTTTTGGTGCTATTATATATGACACTTTAAAAAATAAATTTGTATTCTAATCATTCATTGCTATTATATAGAAATACAATTTATTTTTGTATATTGACCTTGTGTTTTGTGACTTAGATAAACTCTCATTCTAACAGCTAGAGCTGCTGGTTGGTCGTGGGATGCGGAAACGTGTAAGGCCGTGAGTTTTCCCGTCCCTGGAGTTTAAACCATTGCTTCACTGGGAAGTGGGGGAGGGATAAGTTGTGCCAAAAGGTAGAGGATTTACTTCGACAAATATTTATTGATCACTACTTTGTACTCTAAGCTAGATTTTACCTCTGGGATCCTTTGCCAGCAACAGTTCTGTGATCTGGGGAATACTGTAAGAGAGGGTTCAGGTGCAAAACTGGAAACTGAGTGAGCAATTGTCATATAATGTGATGTTCTGGATGAAAACAATGATGTATTTCCCTTGGAGAGTGAGAGACAGCCCAGGCCCAGTTTCTCTGGTTTAATTTATTCTGGAAACAGAAATAAATGAGACATGCATATGAAGGGGGGGATCTGTGAAGTCATTACTAGGAAATGAAATTTACACAAAGGCAAGATAAGAGTTGCATTTTAGAAATATTGATAAATGAATGTCAAATCATACATTTCTTATGAGACAGTTTCGTTACTTTGGCAACATAGACATTATTCCTCATTTCTGATAAGCAGTGTTCCTTTCATCCCCACCTGTGGCTTTGCTCACTGTGTCTCCAAGGGACATTAATGCCTAGATGAAAACTAATTAACATTTTAAACTGTAACATATATACATTGATTTAGGGGGAGTTTGTTTCCTTAATTTTACTATCAGTACAGCATGGAAGGACATCATGGTGATTCCTTTACCTATACTTCTTTAAAGGGTATAGTTTTGAAATGTTCAATTAAATGTAATGACTCTTTTTATTTTGGTTGTATTTTCTTTTCTCGGTGGCTGAAATTATTGAAATATGAGCTGGATACGATAAACTGGGTTTTGTAGTGCCATTATTTCTTTTGCTCTCAAGTTATATTATACTGGTGAGTTTAAAAAGCAGGTGTACAGAGGGGCATCTGGGTGGCTGAGGTCCTGATCTCAGGGTCATGAGATTGAGCCCTTCATTGGGCTGCGTGCTCAGCATGGAGTCTGCTTGAGATTCTCTTTCCCTCTCCCTCTACCCCTCCCACTCGTGCTCTTTCTCTCTCAAATAAATAAACAAATCTTAAAAAAAAAAAAGGCAGGTATAGGGACAAGTGCATGTGAGTTTTTTTTAATATATATAACAGCTTTATCAAGATATAATTCACACACAATGAAGTTCACCATCTTAAAGTATACAGTTCTGTGGATTTTGTCATATTTGCAAAGTTGTCCACTGATTACTGCTAACTCCTCATAGAACATTTTCATCATCTCAAGAGAAACCCCATACCCATTAGCGGTCATTCCTTTTGCTCCCCTTTCCCAATACCTGGCAACCACGAATCTGCTGTCTCTGTGGGTTTTTCTATTCTGGACATTTCATATATATGCACTATATCTTTCATTTAGCGTAATGTGTTCAAAGTTCATCCATGCTGTATCACATATCTGAATTTCATTCCTTTTTATTGCTCAATAATATTCCATTGTATGGACACTCCATTAGTTTATCCCTTTATCAGTTGATAGACAGGAGCCTTGTTTCTACTTTTTGCCTATTATAGATAATGCTGCTGTAAACATTTGTGTACAAGTTTTTGTGTGAACATACATATAGGAGTGAAATTCCTGGGTCATATGGGAACTCTATGTTCAGCCATTAGAAAAGCTGCCAAACTTTTCCAAAGAGACTGTGGGGCTTGACATTCCCTGCCAGTCATGTGTGAGAGTTCTAATTTTCCACATCTTTGACAACACTTGCTATTTTTCCTTTTGAATATAGCCATCCTAATGGTTATGAAGTGCTACCTAATTGTGGTTTTGATTTGCATTTCCCTCATGGTTAATGATGTTGAGCATCTTTTCAAGTGCCTTTTGGCCATTGGCATATTTTCTCTAGAGAAATGTCTGTTCAAATCCGTTGACTATGTTTTAATTAGGTGATGTTAAAAATTTTTTTTGAGGTCTAAGAATTCCTTATGTATTCTGAATGCAAGCCCTTTAACAAATACATGGTTTGCAAATATTTTCTACCATTCTGTGAGCTGTCTTTTTACTTTCTGCGTGGTGTTTGTTGATGCACAAAAGTTTTAAGTTTTGATGAAGTCTTTGATTATTTTTTTTCTGTCATCACTTGTGCTTTTGCTGTTCTAAGTAACTCTTGCTTAATCTAAGATTGTAAATATTTACTCTTAAGTTTTCTTTCAAGAATTTTATAGTTTTAGCCCCTATTTTTAGGGCTTAACTCCTGTAGCTTTACCTTTGAGACAGCGGTTGTGTTCTGCGTGAGGCAGGGGTCCTGCATCATTCTTTTGTATGTGAGTATCTACACGTGCTAGCACAATTTGTTGAAAAGGCCATCTCTTCCCTACTGAATGGCCTTGGCACCCTTGTCAAAAAAATCAATTGACCATGAATGCAAGGATTTATTTCTGGATTCTCAATTCTATCCCATTTTTCTCTGACTGTCCTTTTGTCAGTACCACATTGTCTTGATTACTATAGTTTTGTAGCAAGACTTGAAATTGGAAAATGTGACTCCTCCAACTTTGTTCTTCTTTTTCAAGATCATTTTGCCTGTTTGGGTTCCCTTGCCTTTCCATATGAATTTTTGAAACAGCTTGTCAATTTCTGCAAAAAATGGCAGCTAGGATTTTGATAGGTATTGCAGTGAAACTGTAGATCGATTTAGGGAGTATAGCCATCTTAACAATATTAAGTCCTGTCATCCATGAATATGAAATATATTTCCATTTATTTAGATCTTTTTAAATGTCTTTCAGTGATGTTTTGCAGTTTTCAGTGTACAAGTCTTACTCTTCCTTTGTTACATTTATTCCTAAGTATTTTATTCTTTTTGATGCTATTGTAAATGGAATTGTCTTAATTTCATTTTCAAATTGTTCATCAATGTTAGTATATAGAGAAATACAAGTGCTGTTTTTTTATTATTATAAGAGATTTTATTTGTAAGGTAACCACATTTAATTTCTTAAAGATGTTACTGCCACTCCATCTTCTCTGCTTCCCATTGTTAAAATAAGAAAAGCTATAAAAGAATAGAAAATCTAAGATGTGCTCGAGTTTTGTTATTTCCACTTATGAAGTATAAAGTCTGCAGTGTGTCTCTTTTCAATGTGTGCTATGCAGTGATCCTCAGCATTTTTGGTCTTTTGTGATACGTGAGTATCTTTTGTCATCTTCCGTCGCGTTAATACTTGCAAGCCTGCACGATTGGAACTAACTGTGCTGCTTTGCTGAGGTCACCTTTCGTGGACAATTAGTGTTGTCACAAGACACTGGTCACAAGTTGTCTTAAGTGTTTACCACAAAGACCTCATCTCGTGGTTGAGCAGCACTGTTCTGGGAGCTTTATGTTTTTTGAAGCATTTCATGTTAGCCTTTTCTTTGAGACAACTCAAGCAACTGCTCCTTGTTCTGTGCCTGGGCTTTTTTTTTTTTTTTTTTGAGAAGCATTAGGTCTTTAAATGTAATGGTTATTTTTCTTTCTTTCTGCTCATCTTGTTTGCTGTTACCCACTCTCGGCAACTGTCAGGGCCCAAGTCAGTTTATTCTGACAAGAATGGGAAACACTGTCTTCTTGCTGTTTGGCCCTGTCTTAATTTTGACAAGTCACGTGTGTTTGATGCCACATGATATGACTAGTTCCAGCAGTTTGTAGAACTCAACCAATAAATCTTCATTGTAACTCTAGGAATTGCCCTTTGATTACTCTTTTTAACCTTAATGTCACCATGGAAACAAATACTTCAAAACAAGGGGTTTCCCTCCCCAAAACTTCACCATTATCTATGTACTTGAAAAGATAAACCTCACGTGGCCTTCTAAGATTGTTAGGAAATATTTATGGAAAAGCTATGTCATTTTAACATTTTAGTATTGTTTTATCATTCTTTGTCTTTTTTTATTGAGGTAAAGCTGGTATATATTAGTTTCAGGTGTACAACATCATAATGATTTTATGTACACTACAAAGTGATCACCAAAATAAGTTTAAATACCATCTGTCACCATACAGTTGAACCCCATCACCATTTTTGCCTACCTCCCCTAACCCCCTTTCCTTATGATAACCACTAGTCTGTTCTCTATATCTGTGAATTTGGTTTTGTCTGTTCTTTTGTTTTTCTTTATGGATTCCACATATAAGTGAAATCATACAGTATGGAGATTCCTCAGAAAATAAAAAATAGAACTACCAAACAATCTGGCTATTTCACTTCTGAGTATTTATCCAAAGAATACAAAAACACTAAATCAAAAAGATATATGCACCCTGTGTTCATTGCAGTGTTAGTCACAGTAGCCAATGTATGGAAACAACCTACCTGTCCATTGGTTGGTGAATGGTTAAAGAAGATGTGTGTGTGTGTGTGTGTGTGTGTGTGTGTGTGTGTGTATGCATGCAATGAAATGCTACTCAGCAATAAAAAAGAAGGAAACCTGCCATTTACCACAACATGGATGGAACTTGAGGCTATTATGCTAGTGAAATAAGTCGGAGAAATACAATGCTTTTTATAAGTCTATTTTGTGTCCTGTAACCTTTTTGAACTCATTTATGAGTTCTGGTTTTTTTTTAGTGACTACATTAAGATTTTCTATATACATGATCATATATCAGCATGTAGAATTACCTTTATTTCTTCTTTCCAATCTAGATATCTTTTATTTCTTTTCCTTGCTTAATTGCCCTTTGAAAGTGTGATTTAAAAAATTAATTCACCAAAGGTGAGATGTCAATTAATTGGTTGTATTCTCCTACATTTTACTACAATTAATTGGAAAATCTGTTTGTGGATAATCTTAGCAGATAACACAGTGCAATTTATATAAATCAAATCAAAAGTGATCTCTAGGAGCACCTGGGTGGCTCAGTCATTAAGCGTCTGCCTTCGGCTCAGGTCATGGTCCCAGGGTCCTGGGATCGAGCCCCGCATTGGGCTTCCTGCTCTGCGGGAAGTCTGCTTCTCCCTCTCCCACTCCCCCTGCTTGTGTTCCCTCTCTCGCTGTGTTTCTCTCTGTCAAATAAATAAATAAAATCTTCAAAAAAAAAAAGTGATCTCTATGTTCAGGAAATACATTTGAATTTAGAGCCATATCTGTATTTCTGATTCATAAGCCTAAGTTAATGGCTGAGAAATTACTTGCTCAGGAATAAAAACACACACACACACACACAGAATAACGAAGAGACAAAAACTCCAGGTGACATGAAGTTTTTAGAGTATGTAAATACTCAAATGAACTTCAGCTTTATTAAGGGAGCTCAAAAATATATTTGTAAGAGGAAAACTGTAGACCTCAAATTGAGATGTATGAAATGACCAGTGTTACAAAAGCTTTTGTAAAAAATCAAATACTATTTATTCTTATTTGGCCCAATTTATTTTATTTATTTTAAGATTTTATTTACTTATTTGAGAGAGAGAGAAAGAGAGCAGGAGCAGGTGGGAGGGGGAAGAGCAGGCTCCCCGCTGAGCAGGGAGCCCAATGTGGGGCTCGATCCCAGGACCCTGGGATCATGACCTGAGTCGAAGGCAGACGCTTAATGGACTGAGCAACCCAGGCGCCCCTTATTTGGCCCGACTTAAAATACAAAGCCTTTCTAATTCTATTTTAGATATCTTCATTAGATGCATTTTTTTCTTTTTTAGAGAGAGAAAGAGAGGGAAAAGAGTGGGGTGTGGGGAGGGACAGAGGGAGAGAGAGAATCAGAGAAACTCTTAAACAGGCTCCACACTGGGCCCAGGGCTCGATCCCACAACCCTGAGATCGTGGACCTGAGCTGAAATCAAGAGTTGGACGCTTAACCAACTCATCCACCCACGCACTCTATTAGATGCATTTTTAAAACATACTAACTTTGCTGTCTGTATTTCTGCTTGCATTTTAAAATATAAGGGTTAGTGTAGCAAGTTTTCTTTAGGAGACCAGAGATATGACCAGCGGCCCAAAGACTTGGCTTAGTAATATCCACAACAGATAGCCACTCATTCCGATGGACAGCTGGGATTATCCACACTTTGATTATATATAAACAGAGGTATCTTGGGTATGATAATACTGGCAATTGCTTTATTAAATATTTATTTAATGTATAATCTTCATTTTCATTTGAGCAGGGGCTTGGAGACATTCATTCAGCTTTGTTTCTTGTGAAGAAATCCTGGATTTTTGCCTTTCATGGGCTTTATTATTTTTATAAGAAACTTGACAAATAGCTTCAGATTCTCAATTAAATCAATAATATTGTTTTAAAGGAATCACTGTCCCTTTTTAGGTATTTGTTATGATCACTATTGTGAAACATATTGCTCAATATTAATGCAGCAGAGATGCTTTGGAGTCAAAGAATATTAACTGGTTTGATAGACTTTATAAGTTATTGAATAGAAGTTAAAATCTTCCAATTAGTTTTTACACATATTTGAGAATTTGTATCCATCCATCTATCCATCCAGCTACCCAATAATATTTAAAAGATTCATAATAATGAACTTATCATTGGTATGCAGGTCCTATGTCAGTACTGCAAATAATTCTAATTTGCAATGATAATACTTTAAGTTGTATTGCTATTCCCAAACATATTTGCTAACATTTATATTTTTAGTATAATTCAGCAATTGCTAAGATCCCCTAAATATTGGTTGGTCTTATATACTTTCATTTTGTAATTAATTATTTGGCATTAAGAATGTAGCTTATGGTACAAACAACGTTTCTAAATGGTGGCTGCCTTATGATATTAAACTCTTTATAGCAGAGTGGTCTTAACCCAATACTGGGAAAAGATGTACTTTTGTTAAAAATTTTGCAAAAAATTCAGAAAATTCTGTGTTTGTATATCTAGGGTTTGTTGTTTTCTTTGCTGTCTCCCTCAGCAATATTTGCTGGTTATTCTCTCACTTAGTTGGTTTGACATCATCACCCTTTAATAACAGGACTCATTGTTCTGTGTGGCATGTTTATTACTTTAGGAAGTGAAGTTGATTTTATTTCTCTGAGGATCTATAGTTGGATAGTTTTCAAACAGGTAGGTTTACTTTACTACTTTACTGTAGGGAAAGCCGATGTGTCTCTGTACCTTATGGAATGTATCTTACTGGTATTGACTGAAGGTTGTGTAATCTGAAGGACTTTTCCCTCTAATTGTAATAGTCTGATCATTTTTTGGGTTCATTAAAAATTCCTGCTTAGAATAATATCCCCTTAAGTTTCCCTATGTTAACGTGATTATGCTCTCTCATTGCATATTATCATAGTCATTCTCTCTACTTCTTTGCAGGTTTTGTATTACTAGTTATGCTTTTAGGAGTTGACATTTTATTTACAAAGTAATATTTGAATCTCTGCCTTTGAAAACAATGTGAAACTTGAAATATTGTTAAGTCTCTTGCAGTCTGTTTAATTGAAAGAATGTATGTATAAATGGTAATTATGTAGGTATAAATTAAATGGTAACGAATTGTAGTAGTATAGTACCTCAAAATTTTAATGTTAGTGGATCTATTACTATGGCAGAAATACTAATAAGGATTTTCAAACACTTTTCAGTATTTAGTTAACATCCACTATGCATTACTGCTAAAGATCTAATGAACTGGTAGAATGATTTTTTTTTTTTAAGATTTTATTTATTTATTTGACAGAGAGAGGCACAGCGAGAGGGAACACAAGCAGGGGGAGTGGGAGAAGGAGAAGCAGTCTTTCCGCAGAGCAGGGAGCCCGATGCGGGGCTCAATCCCAGGACCCTGGGATCATGACATGAGCCGAAGGCAGATGCTTAATGACTGAGCCACCGAGGCGCCCCTGGTAGAATTATTCGTAAATACATAAGTACATACAAACATGCATACAAACATATATAAGAAACAAATTGGCTTAGAGTTTAGCAAGGGATGGATAAAAAGCAACATGGTAAAGACAAGGACAGCTCGTTGTAGTAACACAAAGAAGGGGCCCTTGGTCCTTGACCCACCTGGAGGTGATGAGCAGAGGCAGTAATGGAAAGCTTTGTAGAAGGGTTGATACTTAGGCTAAGTTTTAAGGGATGAATAAAATGAACCAGGTAAATCAGTGACAGGAGGACAGGTGAAGGGAATGAAGGACATTCTAGCAGAGAGAGGGATCAGTAGGTACAAAATACAGGTGGGGGAAAAAGCTTAAGTCTGGCAGAGGGAGTGGCGGAATAAGATTTTGTCCTAAGCAAAACCATAACTGCCCGATTTAGGCTTAAACTGGCTCACTTTGATAGCTCTTATTGAGAAGGGGGAGTTGAGGAGGATGAGCTATGAGATAGGATGATCAGTCATGAATTAATTACAGGGGTTCTGTTAATGGGCAGTTTTCAGGCTCTCAAGAAGAGGGGAAATGTTGCATGACCATCCATCTCAGTTTTGGGGGACAGTCCCGGTTTATACTAGTTATCGCATTTTTATTACTAACCCTCCCTTTATCCTGTTCATTTTCAAAAGTGTCTTTATTTGGTTGATATTTTATATGGTTACCTTAGACATGTATTGTTTGGGTGTGGGTGGGTAATGGAGGGGGAGCGAACAAAGCCTTTCTCAGATTCCTGGTAGAATCTACCAGGTGGATGGCGTTGCTTCTAGTGGAAATAGAGGTGATGAGAAGAGCCAGGCTATGGAGTTCAGTCAGGAGGTGGAGTAGGGAGGTGGAATTTATTCCTATGCCTCTCAGGATTGAGATTTCACAATTCCTTCACACATAATTGTCTAGGAGGGGATAGGATATATGACTCTGAAGCTCAAGGAAGCGATCTGGAGTGGAATGCAGATTTAAGGAAGATTCTCCTGTAGGCACGATCATTACAACCTCTGTGTTATGCCTCTTGGACAAGCAGGAGATTTAGAAGTGAAAATGGTAGAAAATGGAATCCTCAAAAATCCCTACACTTTGGGGTGACTGGAGGGAACATAGTTATAAAGGACAGAGGCAACAGTGGAGTGAGCGTGAACATTTTGGTGTGAGTGTGGCTGAGGGAAAGGATTTCCAAGATAGAGAAAGGTATCCTTGATGTTCAGTGGCCCTCAGGGGCCAGGGAAAATTTTTCAGAAACTTGTGTAGATTTCTAGACTCACATTTTCCGAACGGTGTTTTTGGACTATTGCTAAGAGGTGCTGTATGAAGAAGTTTTTTTTCCAACCAGAGTTTGAAAAACTCTGGGGTCAGTAATGGAAAACAGGTTTCTTTTCTGGACGTGTCAGAGCCTTTAATGTGCTGGTAGGCTTTGCTTATGTCCCAAACGGGAAATCTACACACTTCCTCAGGGCGGATTGATACTCAGCAGTTTGCACACTTCCAACCCCACCCGTTGTTTCTGGCCAGCGACTATTCTAACTGGTGTTAAATGTCTTGGCTGCCATCCATACCTAACGTGGCAGTGCTATTATGAGACTTAAAATATAAATATGCAAGACACTTAGCATAGTGCCTGGGAGTAGTATTTTGCTATTATTAACTTATTGGTATTATCGCCGTTATCATCCCAAGGAACACATCTAAGAAACCTTTCTTTAGTTTGAAGGGGAAAGGCAGAGCAGATAACAGAGAGAAGGAATGACTAAAAGCCAAAGGAATCAGCTGCCAGTGCCCTGAATTAAGTGGGAAAGGGTTTTTGAGAAGACTGGGGGGGCAGAGGAGACAGTACCTTGGGTGCAGGACTCAGTTTGGAGGAGTGGGGGGTAGGGAAGAGGCAGGAAGTTCAGGGACAACAGAGTCTTGATTGAAGAGAGTTTGCATTGATCATTTATTTCCCTGTCCAGACCCTTTCTACTTCTTTTCTTTTCCCTGTGTCATTGGTATTTGAACATAACACTGTTTTCAGGAGAGAAGTCAGATAGGCATTTAAAAACCAGATACTTTTTTTTCCCTATTTTCTAGAAACAGACAGTAAGATGTGAAATCAATATGTCCTAGGGGAAGCGGCAATAGTCATTTAAGAAGCTTATCAAAACCGAATTTAAATTTAAATTAAATTTAAATTTTAAACCTGTTTCATTTATTGAAGGTTTTAGAAACCAAGATCCATAATCTGTCTCCTCCACCTTATCACATTGATAAGGCTTTTTCAAAGTAAAAAATATATACATATATACTATTTTTTCTTTAACCATGTTTGAAGTTGGTCCACTATTCTTTTTAAACAAAACTTAACTAGTGTTAATCAAAGGTTTCAAAGGCTGGGTTTTATATTCAACACTGCTTTTTAGAAGAGAGGCAACCTATTATAGTGGGTGAATATATAGACTTTGGAGCCAGACTGTCTGGCTCTGTAACCTACAAGCTCTGTGACCTTGGGCAACTTACTTAACCTCTCTGTGCCTGAGCTCCTTCATCTGTAAAAAGTTTTGGTAATTTAGAAGCTAGTCTGTATAGTTGTTATGAAGATTTAGTAAGTTAATATTTGTAAAGCTCTTAAAAATAGACCTGGCCTAGAGGATTTGTTATATTATTGTGTGTGTGTGAGTGTGTGTGTGTGTGTTGAATATAATAAAAGGTGGAGTCTGTTAGGAAGAAAAATTCATAATTATCAAGTTTGTAAGTTTCTGATCTGATTATTGCTCAGCAATTTGAGAATTATTAACTCCAACCCATATTGATTTTTTTTTTAAATTTTTTATTGTTATGTTAATCACCATACATTACATCATTAGTTTTTGATGTAGTGTTCCACGATCCATTGTTTTCGTATAACACCCCGTGCTCCATGCAGAACATGCCCTCCTTAATACCCATCACCGGGCTAACCCATCCCCCATCCCCTCCCCTCTAGAACCCTCAGTTTGTTTCTCAGAGTCCATAGTCTCTCATGGTTCATCTCCCCCTCCGATTTCCCCCCTTCATTCTTTCCCTCCTGCTATCTTCTTCTTCTTCTTCTTCTTTTTTTTTTTTAACATATACTGTATTATTGTTTCAGAGGTACAGGTCTGTGATTCACCGTGCTTTTGGCATGCTAATCCAAGAAATGCTTTACAGGCTTCTGAAATGATGACATTGATGCCATCATGTTGTTCGAACATGACTCTCTGTGTTTGATTTTGTCTGTGTCTCTTTTATGAGTAAAAGATTAAAACAACAAAAATCTAGATTTTTCTCATGTTGGATGAAAGCATAATGTTTTACTTTTTACATTGGATCAGATAGTAGCCTAGAGCATCTACATTCATATTGTGTTCTGATTGCTCATGTGCAAGCTAAAGTAACACCATTTTCTTTATCATTATTTGATGAGACTTGTCACCCCGCTTTATGAACAGCAAGTTCTTAGCTCAGGGAGCAGCCAGGGGCAGGTCATAAAATAAAGGATTATAGAGCAAAGATATTAGTGAAATAGAAGCATCAGCACTTCTTACTGTATTTAACTCAAAGACGATGAGGTCTGCCTGGGGAGCTAATACTACTTAACTGTGTTTGGGCAAAAAGCCAAAAGGAAATTGTATTTCAAAGAGAGGAGGTCTGGCATTCCATATGCTGTGTAATCCTGGTCAGTTAACAGAGATGTATGGCCATTTAACACAGAAAAAAAAAAAAAAAAACCACTAAAAATGAAACTTTTATGTTAAAGAACACAATGTTGACATAGTTGGAGGCTGAAGGGCAAATTGATATCAGGGCCTTAAATTATTCGAGTGAAATTGGTAGGGAAACAGAACCCGCATCTTTGACTGCGGGATAAGGCTTGTATGAACTTAATTTGTGCTTGGCATTCTCTGAGCTGGAGAACCAGTAATGATGATCATGCTGATGGGTGAACAAAAGGTCATTTACAGAAATTACCTAAGTGTCCCAGAGAGCCAAGATTATCTGTAGGGAATTCTGGATGTAGTAAACCAAAGTCTGCCCAAAGAAGTTATATTGCAGGGTGAAGGGAGGTCAGCCCATGTTCTTAGATATGTTGGGGATTCTGTGCTCAAAAGTTGCTAACTTCATAGTATTGTTTAGAAAGCAAGGGGATCCGCTCCTTCTTCACCTCTGTTGCTTCCTTGGGTCACCGAGAAGCTGAGGCCGGTTGCCCCAGTTGGTCATGGTTCAGGATAGCTCCAAGCTGTGAAATCCCAGCTGCTGGCTGCCATGGTTTTCTAAATTTGGCACTTTGTCCTTGTTGTGCTCTATGCGAGTTCTCTGAAGCTGCCAGGCAGCCTGTACAGTTACTGATCAAATGTTGCCCAGCTCTGGGCTTTGTGTGACTTGCCCAGCTTCTGATTTTTCCCTGCTAGTCACTTGGGCTGCTTTTGTCCCTGTTCCTAAAGTGCTTGTTGCACTCATAAAAATAAAAAGAAAAAAAAAAATAGGCATTCTGCCCTTTTAATGGAAGGTATATGACTTTGATTTCTTGGATATACCTACAAACCCTTGAGGATGTATTTTAAAAGGTCTTGTCCCTTCCAACTATGGAAACATACATGCCGCATTCTGATGGCATTGATCTGTTCATTGCTTTGAGTTTCATTGCCAGTAAGAGCGTATGCCTCGAAAACCTGATCACAGGTCTTTTTCTCCTCAAAATGCTTTCTTAGGCTGGATTCATTTGTCAGCATTCTGAAAACAATATTAGAATTTAGGACAGATGATGTAAAATGTCCACGCAGAAAGCCTTGTGTTCAATTTTTTTTTAAATCCATTCACGTGTGTTTATTCATTTATCATTTGTTTACTGATCCTGGAAATGTATTTAAAGTAGGGAGACCAAAGTTCTCATAATGCTGTCTACAATCCTTAGTCTCTTTTCACTCCCACACACACACCCCCACACACACCACACGCCATTTCATTTTGAGGGTGGAGGCAGGTACGATAGATATCCAACCATGCCTACTTACGACCCAATTCAGCAGACTATCCCAAGTGATGCTTCCGGATTCCTTAAGGATGTGACCTATTGGTTTGAATATAAGAGAACAGTAGGTTGACAGATTTGTTTATTTTATCAGAGCTCCAAATCCATTCTAAACTAGAAGTTTCCGTGGTGGCAAAAGGCTATTTGTGAGGACAAGGCAGAGCTGTTTGGCTACACTGGAATATTCTCTGAAGGCCATAGTCGCCCTTTAGCTGCTATTGAGTTTTCCATCTTCCATACTGACGTGCACTTCATGAGGAAGGACTGCTGTCTGTGCTTCTGAGCAGATCCCAGAACAGGACCGGGTTAGGGCTCATACGCTCTTTGATCTGAGCCTGTCATAGAATAGGCAGTGGGATGGAGTATACTGGTTGGCTTAAGCCAGTGAGAACCCAGGCTTGGGTGGGGATGGAATTGGCTTCTCCTGTGTGAGGTGGGGAGTTGACACCTGAATGAAAATCTGGAGATTTTTAAAGACACGGGAATAGGGAGGTAGATGGCTAGGGAGACAACACACAGAATTCGGACACTTACTAATAGCAGAGGTGCTGCTAGGCTTGAGGTCTTTGGAACCTCCATAAGAAAATGAACACATTGTACATTGTTTACAATCCTTTTACCAGTTTTGTTAATGTTTGACTCTTAGAGTCCCAAATTACCTTTTTTTATTGTTGTTGTTAAGTTAAATGTGGCTTAACTGAGATTTTAGGATGGTAAATCACAACTGTTTATAAATTTCAAGGTACACGGTGTCTGGGTGGTTCATTCAGTTAAGCATCTGCCTTTGGCTCAGATCATGGTCCCAGGATCCTGGGATCGAGTCCCACATCGGGCTCACTGCTCAGTGGGGAGTCTGCTTCTCCCTCTCCCTCTGCTGCTCCCCCTTCTCTCTCTCAAAAATAAATAAAATTTTTTTAATAAAAAATTTAAAAAAATACATTTCAAGGTACATACAAAGATGGGTGTCTGCACAGACTTTTACCAGTATCTTCTCAACTTGATATCTGCTTGTAAAAATCTTACCGACTCTTCAGGGCTGGGCTCTGTGATGAAGCCTCGGTTTCTCAAGTGGGAAATCCTTGCTCCTCAGTGCTCACAGGGCTTTGTGCTTGTCATTTTTCAATGCTATGTCCTCTTATTTCTCGGCATTCTTTGGACTGCCTTTGCCCACCATGAGCAGATAGGACACAGGATGCAAGTGATTCTGGGCTGGTGTTTGGTGTGAGGTGCGGGGACAGAGGGCATCAGCTGGTAGGGGAGTGGTAGGCAGACTAATGATTTATCTGATGGTGGGTGGGGGTTGGAAAGAGCTTGAGGAACAAGAGAGTAAAACACTAGAAGCCTGGAGAGAGAGGGTGGCAGTTGTGGTCAGTGAAGAAATTCAGAGCTTCAGACCTTCCGATAAGGGAACACTGGAGAATAGTCAAGGGTAGTAAGTTTGGCCAGGGCCAGAGGGGAGGAGGACGTTTCAATTTGTGTGTCTGTGAAGTAGTGAGAATACTCCTTTTTATGTGAAAAGCATCCAAACCGTAAAAAAATAATTGCATATTACTTAATATTTCATGGGTGTAGATCTATTTTGCATCCGCAGAGCTCATCTTCAATATTAACTCACATGTTTTATTTGTGTAAAATGGCAAATTAGCAGACGCATGCTAGAAATATTTTTTAAAGTTTTTATGCAGCTCTGCTTAAACATCATTTTTCCATAATGAAAATCTTGTTCATGCACA
Source organism: Phoca vitulina (assembly GCF_004348235.1). Taxonomy (NCBI): domain Eukaryota; kingdom Metazoa; phylum Chordata; class Mammalia; order Carnivora; family Phocidae; genus Phoca; species Phoca vitulina. Next base: position 16,587,476 of record NW_022589708.1, on the reverse strand, counting down.
GTGAAAGGGGTTCCATATAATCACTTTTTAAAAGCATAGGAAGTGTTAAGGTTAAAAATAGACAATGAGCACTAAGAACATTAAGTTTCCAACAGCATTCTAACCTGTTTCTCCTAATACTGGTGCCCAGTCTCCTCCCACAGAAAAGCCTCCTACAAAATGTCACACCTAAGGAACTAATCCACGTGGATGTGTGAGAAATTACACCTGAAAATGGCAATTACCTCACTCTGAGTCTGTGATGCATTTTCCTATTAAGGAGAACCTCCTGGTACTTTATGTTCATTCTCGATACTATTTAAAGTCCTTTTCTTCAATGAGGACTTGATTTCATGTATTTCTGAACTTTCCACCTACAATCAGTGAATTATTACAAATACAATGAAATCCACTCCACATTGTTTTCTGTTATCAATATGTTGTTTAATTACATAGGATTGCTAAGACTGAAAATGTGAATATAGTTGGGATTGGCTTTTGAAATCAGAGAGGGTGTTTTCTAAAATGCATGAATCCTAAACTTGGGCAGTAATTTGATAGACTCCTCTCAAGAGAAGTAGCACCATAGGGAATAATCAGCCCCCAGAACTATACCCAGCAGAAAATCTCTCATCTTAAATAAGGCAGGGAACCAGAAGTGGTGAGGAAAATTTCTTCTTTGAAGGAATCTGGGCTTGAGGTCCCATAGGCTTATTTATTTATGGGACAGAAATTGTTTGCAAAAATTTCTCATGAAATCTCCTCTGAATTTTCAAACTGTCCAAGTTGATGTAAAAAATGAGTGGTAGTTCGTTTTTCATTTGAAATTTATGCCTGACTGCATCCATTGGGGTAGGTGTTTGTTGGACCACGAGGCTGATATAGTGCCCACCAAATGCTACACTGAAAGATGCATGAGGAAAATTAAAAAGTGACACTTAGAAGAATTTAAGCATGTGCTGACAAATTTATCCTAAAAAGGGTGGGACTCGGGCAAAATTGTGTAGCAGAGAGTTTTATGATCAATACATTGTTTTACCTCCTTCAACATAGCCTCAGCAGGGCCTGTGTAATCTCCCATCCTGGCTCATTTATGACTTCCAGTAATATATTCATACAGTTTATCTTATTTAACTAGCACCCATTTGACAAGGCAGAAGCTGAACCTCAGAGCATTTATTTGATCACTACTGAGTGACAGTATTGAAACTGCAGTCCCTTTTATCGCTGTGACAAATAAATCTCAGTTGTGTTACACAAGTTTATTTCTTGCTCACACGAAGGTTGCTGTGGGTCTGGGTGAGTGGTGCAAGGGTTTGCAAAGTTTCTGCAAAGGGCCAGAGAGTCAATATTTTAAGCCTGCTGAGCCAAGGGGCAAAATTGAGTAACTATCCTGGCTAAAAGGATATTAGTCACTTTCATATATTACATTTCAAAATGTGAAAACCATTTTTAGCTAGTGGACCATGAAGAAGAGGCTGCGAGAGGGATTTGCCCGAGGGTGGTAGCTCCCTGGCCCCTGCTCGCTGGCCCAGGCTCCTCCCTGTGCTGGCCCGGCCAATCAGGCAGTTTTCATCTGATGACTTCCCTTTGAGAGCATGTGGTTTTGCATTCACGATGGCAGTGAAAGAGTTGCTGGAGGGTAGAGCACCAGCAATTAAATGCTTCCATTCAGAAATGACACACATCACTTCCCCTCTGATGATGGCACTGGTCACAGCCAACCTAGGGGCATCTTTAAAATAGGAGTGAGAGCAGCATCTCCCTTTTGCCGGCAAGTAGAGGTGAAATGGTTATTGTTGGATGGCGATCATGCCTATGATGTCTAGTTGTCTGTTTCTTTGGAGTGCATATCAGACCGTAATTCTGGAGGCTATAACAATGCAATCTTCGCGGGGGGGGGGGGGGGGAAACAAACCTTATAGATGGGAGAAGGACTTAATAGGAATTTTAGGGTTTGACGGGTAGAACAAGGGATGCAAGCTCTCATCTCTATTAGAATTAGCAGATCAAATGCTAGTAAGTTCAGTGACTGTGTGTTATGTGTCATGTTTTTTAAATACAACCAGTTTAGAGCAGTTGTTTCATTTGGGTAGACAATGTTGATATTTTCAGATTTAAGATAATATGAGATATAGTATATAATCATTTGTAATTTTTGAGAAATAAGATTAACCCTTTAGATTTGGCATCTATTTTTTCTTTTTAATACAGTGTTCTCTCAGGAAGGAAGTTGGTATTTTACATTTTGGTGAGGACAAATTTTCAAGGAAAGTAAACTTACAAAACCACACATTTCATTGTTCTTCAAAATATAAACAGATGAGGGGCTCCTGGGTGGCTCAGTCAGTTAAGCATCCACCTCTTGATTTGGGCTCAGGTTGTGATCTCAAGGCCCTGAGATCGAGCCCCATGTTGAGCTCTGTGCTCAGCTCAGAGTCAATTTGACGTTCTCTCTCCCTCTCCCATTCTCGCGCTCTGTCTCTCTCTCTCAAATAAATAAATAAATCTTTTAAAAAATATATAAACAAAAGAAAGAAAGAATACAACATGAAAGTACTGGAAGATTTTTGAATACAAGAGAGAAAATAGTCTGACAGCAAAAAGTGATACCTTTGATTTAAAAATTCTATTGGATTAAAAATGAAAGTATGAAAGCAAGGACAGTGTTACTTAGATATGCAACAGAAGAGTTGATTTTGCCCTAATAGGGTGCCAGATTTAGCAAGTAACAATACAGGATGCCTGCTTAAATTTGAGTTTTAAATATTGAATGGGGCATATTTACACTAAAAAAATTATTGTTCTTCTGAAATGCGGATTCAACTGGGTGCCTTGTATTTGTGTCTGGGAACTCTATGCACTGTAGTAGAGATTTGAATTGGTAGATGGTCTTTAAAGATTTTATATCTAGTTGCTTCTCATTTTGTGTGGTATTTGTGTTGCGTGAAGTCACCACAAATAGTGAATTAGCTAATTACCGTCGTTCTTAGGAGAAATAGAAGGTTAAGTTCCTGTGAGCCTCTGGTCACAACATTGCATCAACTGTTAAGTACATAACCTTGTATCATTTTATATACATGAATAAATATATTTCTTATAATTAATTAATTATATGTAATTAATTAATGAGTTAATTACATGGCCATAAACTTCTTTGACTTTCAACTACACTACAATGCTGTCCACTATGCTTTCTTTAAAAAATAAATTTTCTAAAACTTACCTCAGGAACCCACAAATTAAACCACTGTAGATGTGACTTTAGCCCTTTCCAGGCCAGCCGCACATATAGATCCAAGAATTTCCACTTCCTTTTTCTGGATGTACCTTATTGTTGATTCATTAACATTGACCTCACACACAACACTGTAACTTGTGCCTGAATGAAGCTTCTCTAATACATGTATTTTCTTTGTAAGGCACATCACAACATTCTTGTAGTTAGGACCACAAGACAGCACTTGAGCACTACATTTGAAACAGTGAAATCACCACCAAAAACAAAGATGCAAATGATGTGGCACTAAATAGACTTTAAAGGGACACTCGTTTGCCATGTGAGAGCTGGCTGAAGCAAGAAGGCATGGCATTGCCTTGTTCAGCCTGAGATTGGAAGGCTGTGCATCAGAGTGAAATTTTCACCACTTTGTGCATGTCCACAAATGACGGCGAGAGTGTCATGAGTACTTGTTTTGTGGTTACAAATACACTTGAGTAAGTAGGCAAATTCACATTATGGAATCCATGAATAACGAGGAACAAATGCATTTGATGCCTAAATTAATAGATGAAGACAAACTTAAATGAAGACAACCTTAAATATTTAGAATACCTTGAAGAATAATAGGCAATTACCTGGTTAACATGATAGATGACCCCAAATGTTCCACAAATGATAATTCTAACTACCAGTGTGGAGTCCTCACATATATTCCATACCCAGAGCTGGCTACTTAACACAAGTTATTGAATTATGTTCATATTTTAACTCAACAATGCTGTCAAGTTTATATTGTCTTCTTGGGTCCAAGATCTCACAGCTTGTAAGTAAGAGAGTTGGAATTCTTACCCATACTGAGGATTACTCAAGACAGGGTCGTTCACCACATTAGGTATCCTAGTAATAATTATGACATGCCTGTACAATTTCTTAATGATAATTGTTGCCCACAAACCTTAGTTAAGGAATAGTTAATAAATCATTATCACTAATATCAGCCTCAAACTTCAGTAATGATGGTATGATTATAGTTCTGTGACAGCTATGATTTCACCATTTTATAATTTCTTTTCTCAGTACTTTCTGCTCCAGACTTTGGGTTGTTAAGAAGTATTCATCTGTTGTTCTAGCTGCATATTGCCTACATGAAGCCATAATCCTCCATCAGTGGCATGGAATGATTTCCACAGCTACTGGATTTATGTCACAAAGGGAGGATTAAGGGTTCAGGTGGAGACTAAGCCACATGAGCCAGATAAATATTGAAAAATGGTCTGTTTTCATGCAAATATGCATGTAATAATGAAAGAGGAGGAGAGCACATATAGAAAATATGAAACTTAGGTCAAAATATTTTAAAATATAAGCTATCATTCTAAAATTATGTCTTCTTTTTCTTTTTTTTTTTTTTTTATTTTAAAGATTTTATTTATTCATTTGAGACACAGAGATACAGAGACAGAGAGAGAGCATGAGCAGGGAGAGAGGCAGAAGCAGGCTCCTCGCTAAGCCAGGAGCCCGATGTGGGGCTCGATCCCAGGACCCTGGGATCATGACCTGAGCCGAAGGCAGACGCTTAACCGACTGAGCCACCCAGGCGCCCCCTATGTCTTCTTTATCTATGTAATGTTTCATTCCTGCTTTGTTCCCTCTAAAAATCCCCCAAAGAAAAGAGATAACAAAACCCCTTTTCTGGTTATGATTACAAATAATGGTTCTTGGTATAGTCACTGGCTTCTGGGCCCTTTTGGGTGGAGTATCTACATTTTCTTTTTTTAGAGCTAAAAGTGCCATGACTGTTGATTAGTTGTCGAATGTGGACTGTTGTATAAGAGATCTGGAATCCAGGATCTGGATGACTTCCAAGCAGGTCCCTACTGAAAATACCAATGAACTTTAACAGCTTTTATTTTAAAGTACACACAGTGTTTTACCTCTATAACTTAATTATTTTCTGCCGTATTTTTGAGAAAATTCCTTATATAGTCATTCTAATATTCCTCCTCATTTTCAAATAGAAAGGAAATTTTTAGACCATCTACTCTGATAATAAATTCACTAGAAGTTAACAATCATGTGATCTTAATATTTTCTCGTTCTGTGTGCACAGTAAATAAATATAGCTGATAATTTTAATTATTGATATTATATTAGTAAAAATTTCATCCTTTAATTCCAATTCTTAGCATGGAAAAGAATTTCCAGTGTCTGTTAATGCGCTTTTTTGTGTTAAGGGAGTAAGATGCAAATATGTATATTTAATGTTCGAGCTTTATGCTTAAACTTAGAGTCATCATTGTGGCATTTTGTTATTTTGTTCTTATTGTAAATGCAGGATGTAAATCCCAATTTTTTCTGGGGAAGAACTAATAATGTGTTGATCTGCCAATAGTAGAGGCTTTAGTGACTTTTTTTTTTAAGATTTTATTTATTTATTTTGAGAGAGTGAGAGAGCAGGGAGAGGGGCAGAGGCAGAGGGAGGGAGAGTCTCAAGCCGACTCCACGCTGAGCACAGAGCCTGACACAGGGCTCAGTCCCAGGACTCCAAGATCATGACTTGAGCCAAAATCAAGAGTCAGATGCTTAACCAACTGAGCTACCTTGGCGCCCTGGCTTTAGTGACTTTTAAAATATTACTTAGCCTGGTGATGGGTATTAAGGAGGGCACATATTACATGGAGCACTGGGTGTTATACGCAAACAATGAATCATGGAACACTACATCAAAAACTAATGATGTAATGTATGGTGACTAACATAACATAATAAAATAAAATAAAATTTAAAAATAAATAAATAAATAAAATGTTACTTAATTCTGTATTGAAATGCTTAAGAGATATTTTGCTCTCATTATTAGCTTTAATTGATAACAATCATTATTCTTATAATAATTATTTAAGTAATAGTAATTGTGAGTTTCTGTTCTCTTTGGCATTCATTATGTCTGATGAGTAAGTGTGAATAGTCCTTCACCACTTCAAAAATATGTGCCAATGTGGTATTGCTTAATAATTCTTAAACAAGCATTTGACTTTTGAAAGAGCCATGGTTTTTTGTTGTTGTTTGTTTAATAATTGCACTGCTTTGGGGGTCAACTTGCTCATACTGTAATTAGTCTTTAGATAATGCAGGACTCTGTATTTAATTTGCCCCTACTATCTGTGTTCGTGAACAACAACTTCTGTAATTTGTCACTCTGAACATGGCCCCGTGTAAACTTGCCAGGCATTCACTTCACAATCACCACTTTTACTTGAGGCTGATCACTTCTTATTTAATTTCTTCAAAGTAATGTAAAATGGTAACAAACCAGTTTCTGTAGCCGCTTTCTAAATGAGCAAGAAATGGGAGAACATGGGAAAAACTGAACTACAATAGGACTTTCTTCCTTAAGATTTCAGATATATTTTAAAAGGGTAACTATATTCAGGTTGACCTGAACTCACTTTTACTAGCTCCTCTGCACATGTACGGAGGAAATATTACTTTATTTTATAGGAATGATAACAGTAAGGAGATACACAGTCTTGAAAGGGCCAACTGAATCAGGAAAGAGAACCAGGAGAAAGTCCAAATTATGTTCAGTTGAGTTTTATAACATCCATTGTTTTCTGCCTGATGTTTAGTATATGGTACAATTGGGTTTTCTTGTCTCCCTGATTACTACACAGCTTGTTTATCAGAATGGCTTTCTTGCCTGGCTGGCCCATCAGACTAGCTGTACTTGGACATGGTGGAGATGTGATGAACCTGACTCGTATCAATGAACAAATAAAATGCTTCTCAACCGTTCTCCTTAAGCTTGTGGCAGGCTATATGTATTGTATAAAAACCCAACTGTTTATGCTTTGGGTTGTTTTGTTCCGTAGACCATGTTCCTATTATGATGAACAGCGTAGTTGAAAGAAACAGTGTTTGAGCACCAGTTTGAAAGTTTCCTGAGAGCTGCAAAACACCAGCCTGATCTCCAGGGCCAGATCTACATTACTTTTAAACTCAGTGATATTGTTAGATGAGCATTTATGAAATGATCTCATTCCTCAGGCTCCCATCCACCAGAGTAGCCCTGGGCCCTGGCCCCATGGCAGCAACCTAGTTTACAACACCCCATTGCAACATTCTCTCATGGTGCCTTCTACTTTCAATGCATCATGACCTGTTAGAAGTGCCGACCTTGACGTAGTTGCTCTAAGTTTTTGGTAATTTTGTTAAATTGGAGCATGATCATCTAATGTCCTCCCCGTAACTTATTTTACTTCATTCATTCCTTCATTTTTCCACAAGTGGAGATACTGATAGAGAAAATGCTGGAGCCATAAGAATTTTGAGGCCCCTTCATCCTCATTTTAACCTTTCTTATAACCATGGTGAAGTTCTTGTGAGACTCCAAACTCACCTTTTCTTTCCTGCCCCCTGGTCTCTGTGTAGGCTGCTACCTTTGTATGAAATGCCTCTTGACTTCCATGATTGTCTTCTGCTCACACATCAAGGCATATTAAATTGATCTTTTATAGGAAGACGTTTTTTAACATCTTATTTCCCCAACTCCTTCTACCCATTCTGCTCAATTTATAGCATTCCGCATATCCCTTAACATCTGACTTCATTCTAAAAAATCATACCTACATATTCTTTTTTGCCTTCGCTCAGTGGATTACAACCTTTTTGGTGGTGAAAACTGGGCCTTTTTCAGCAGTGTGTCATTGGTGATGAGACCATAGTATGATGTAGAATAGGCATTCCATTAAAACTGGTTAATCGATGAACATGCACTCAAAAATTAGAATAGTAGAGAAAAGGCAGAAGTCTTGAGTTGAAAATAAATTCTTAACAAGAAAAATAACAATATTACTGATCATAAACTAAAAGGAAATAACTGTGAGCTCCTACTATATGTTACTCATGTGCAATTTTCTATACAGTATTTCATTTATTCCTCATGCAACCTCAGGAAGTTGAAGATTAGAGAAGTAAAGTTATTTTTTCAGGTTATATAACTAGTAAATATATAGGGCACAAACCCCAGTTGTGTCTACCCTAATTCAATTTACAGTATAATTCTCTACTTCCTTGTGTGGGAAATGAATCATAGTGGTTAATTAGTTTAACAAAATAATGGACCAATGTCCTAATGTGTTTTGTTGCTGTAGTTTATTCCAGGACACATTGGATGGGAAGGGATATGAAAAGAATCCAAAGGTATTTGAGCTGGAATTAAGATTGCACTAAAAGAATCTATAATTATAACATGTTATATTGATACGATTAATATAATAGCATATGAGCTAGCTACCATTTCCTATTAGCTGTGGCCTAAAAAAATTCTTCGGCTTTAACTCAACCTCATTATATGTGGTAATTATGTTCTATCAAGTAGTTGCATACCCTGAGTAGGGAACACTGAACTTCTGTGCCTGGGGGGGAAATACAAGGTTAGGTTCCTGTGAGCCTCTACACTCCACATTTTCATCAACCATCAGTATATAACCTTTTTTTTCTGTTTAAAGATACTATATATATTTGATTCATCAGTAGTGAACTCACAGTCAACAGCACAATAAGTCAGGTCTGAATGAAGCTTATCTAACACATGTTTTTTTCCCAGTAAGGCACACCAAGGCTTCCTGCTGTGGGGGTGCTAGATACCAACACCCCAGCCCTGTACTTGAGGGCCATGTTAAACAGCCAGATCACCAAACAAACAAATAAAAAAAACCCACAAAAATACAAAAAAGGGGGCACTAAATAGAACACTAAAAGGTCACTTGTTTATGGTATGAGGACCAAAACCAGGCAGAGAGTTGCCTAGTTCAGGCTCAGCTGGAAACATGAATGTCCAGTAACCCCAATTTTTTCTTACTCTGTGCATTTGTGTGAGTGACTGTGAGTGTGGCAGACATGGATTTGGGGGTTGCAAATAAATTTTAGCAATTAGGCAAATTTGCAAAAATAGAATCTGCAGACAAATGAGGATTATTTGCATTTCTGTTATAGAATAGCCTCATTATTTCTATTCCTATGATTAGGGCCCGATGGTTACTCTCCTGTATCCTTCTGTCCTTCTCTTGTTGTTACTGGGTGTAGTTACTGTCCAGGCTCTTGTGGCCAGTAGGCTTTGCTATAGGCAGTTTGTTCAGATGGGAGAAACCTGTTTAGGGGCTGTAGTTTGGTACATTTGCTTATTTGCGTGGCTCTCAGCCCACCCCAGGGCCTGAAGAGATCTGTTAGGGGCTAGATAAAGGTTAGGAGCTCTCAGTTAAGCCTACAGAATGTGTTCTTTTTTGGGGGGGGCGTTGCAGAGAGAGAGGGAGAGAGAGAATCTTAAATAGGCTACATGCCCAGCGCAGAGCCCTGTGTGAGGCTCAATCTCACAACCCTGAGATCATGGCCTGAGTTGAAATCAAGAGTCAGACACTTAACTGAGCCACCCAGGCGCCCCCAGAATGTGTTCTAAAATGATTTCATTTGTTTTGAGGATTTGCAAAATTTGTTATGTTGTGTGGTTGGTAGATGGTGTTAAAGACTTTCAGCTAGCCAGTAAGAAATTATGTATTTTCTCATAGGAAATATTGCCCTTATTTTATTCTAGTAGGAAAAAACAAAGAGTTCACTAAGAAGATAGGTATTAGGAGATTGCTCAAAGTATCATTAAACTGGCATGTCCAGAAGCAAGGAAGAGGTAAATGATGACTTTTCTAGATGAGGCTGGCTTCCCTGTGTGCACTCTCATTCCCCTGTGGGAAGGTTAGACATTTCTGGAGGCTACAATAACTTTTCCAGGCCACCAGTGCATCTTTTAAGCTTTAATTTTTGAAATGGTACCCCAGAGGTCTTATAATTGAGGCCCTAAGCAGACAATTAATGGTTCCATAACCCATTTTATAAGGATGGTGGTTTCTATTTAAATACCCTGGCTCTAACTTTCTTTTCATTCAGACTACAATGAATGTACTTTTAGAAGCCTAGGGTGTGTTCAGGACTCCAAACTAGGGCTGGTCGGTGTATTTCTGTCTGTGTGAAGTGTCCCTAAGAAGCATAAGAAGCAAAGTAGAAAGGTAGGAAACAGCTCCTAAGAGCGGCTCTGCCGTTATCTACTTGGCAGCCTTGACCTACTGTTCCGACTTGTTAGACTGACGTTATAAGAGTCAGGTTAGAGTCTATTTCTCTTTCCTCCATTGGTCATTCCTCAATTTGGTGGCAGTTCCCTTACTTCTTGTCACATTGTAGAACTTATGTACCATACACAAATTTTCAAATCTTTTAGTCAAAGAAGATGAAAACAAATTCCTCTTTCCCCTAACTGCAGTTAAGATACTTATGTTATTATGAAACGCCTTTGAAATAGCGATTTTAAAAATACCCACTAGCTCAACATGCTACTTTTATTCCAGTGAGCAGCTTCAGTCAGTGGAACTTCAATGATATGAGTAGATATAGATATGAAATATCTAAGTGTTATAGGTACCTATATTATAGATGGTTTGTTTACCTATTTTTTTTTTCTTTTTGGTTAGTATTGACAAAGGCCTGTAGACTATAAGGTAGTCCTAATATGAGCCAAATTTGTATTCTCAAAAGATTGGGTTTTTTTTTTTTCTGTTCTGGTATGTGGGATATTTTTAGAACTATATAAAAATTATCACTTCTCCTTTTTAGGGGGGATTGACCAAGATCTGAAACACTTTTCTGTTTAATAAATACACTGATTGAACCTCTTCTCTCTCCCAAGCACTGTGCATAGCACTGAGCATATGAAAAAAGAATGTCCTCTGTAAGTTAAAAGTCTAAGTGATTTAGTCAGGAGACAGCAAACTTAAGAAATATAGTAGTCGTTCGTTCGATAAATATGAATTGAGTGACTACTATGTGCCATGCAATGTTCTAACAAACTAGGAATATAGCTTATGGACTTACAGGCTTCTATTCTAGTAGGGGGAGAAAGAAAATAAACAAATTAAGTGAGTTGTATAGACTTGTCAGCTGATGATAAATAGTATGAAGAAAAATAAGCAGCATAAGAGGATAAAGAGTGATGGGAGGTGTGATTGTAGAAGGAATAGTCCAGAGTGGACAGTGTGAGCTCAGTTGACAGTAATACGGTAGTGAACAATACAGGACAAGGACGTAGGGATTGCCCCGGAATTGGGAAATGGGGTTGTTGTTTAGACTTGAGTGGTCTGGGACGGCCTTGCCAATGGGTGATGTGTCAGCAGAAAACAAGGAAATGGAAAGCAAGTCATTCAGTCAATATCCGGAGAAAAGCGTTCCTAGCCATGGGAGTATGTCGTGTCCAGGGTGGGTGGGAACGTGCTTGGCATGGCTAAGCAGTGGCAAGGAGGCTTTGGTGTGGCCAAAGGAAATGGCGGGCTGGGGGGCATGATAGAAGATGAAGTCAGAGGAAAAGCAGGGGCCAGAATCACATTGAGCCACAGAGGCTGGATTTTATTCTGCGAGAGATGGAATGCCTTTGAAGGTCATGAGGGAAGGGCAGAAATGATTTGGCCGCCATGCTGAGAATGTATTGTATGTGAGTGTACAATATCAGAGGTGTGGCAGAAGTGCCAGAGGGATGGTAAGTTAACCTTCTTCCTGAAAGTGGGGAAGGAGTATCCTCATGGACATCAATGGACAAAGTAGAAGGAAGACATTCCAGTTGTAGGGGAGGGAGGGTGGTGGGGGCAGAATCTGGGCTAGGAGGTTGTGGCCCTGATGTGTACAAGGCTAGAGAGTGTGCACGGATGTCACTCAGACGCATTTGGGCTTCAGCCTGAAGGCTTGAAAGCAAGGGAACTGCTGGTCACCTGTAGGAAGGTGGCTTCCCTAATGGGATGGAGAATGAATGGTAACAGAGCAAACCTGGGGAGCAGGAGGTTGTCAGTGGTCCCCATACACTCAGCGCATGCCGGGGGGTGTGAACAGAAGGGGAAGAATCAACAGGTGCATTTAGAAGGTGTATGTTGGCCAAAGTCATTTGAGTTAGACCTTAAGACTAAAAGGACATGTTATGAGTTCATTGGCACTGCATACCTGTAAAGGTGAAAATATATTAGTGGCTGTTATTTACCAGGTGCCAAACCTCAGAATGACATGTTAAAAGCTGCTTCCGAACGAGGTATGTTCTTTATTTAGCATAAATACCAACTGAATGTTGTAGTTATCTTTAAAACTGTGAGAGCTGGGTTACTTTTCTGCCTCTCCAAATAACATACCATAGTTAACATGGACCCATACACTGACGTGCTGGTGTTTTTCTTGACCCAAATTGCCATTGAGTACAAAAGAAAGGGGGAGCCTTCATTTAACTCAGCATGGGATCGGAGAGCCAGCCTATTGTGCAAGTCTAGAACAATATCACAAGTAAATGTTATGCCTTCCGTTGATGTCATTAGTATGCACAGGAAGAGCATTTGCTTATTCATACAGATTATTATTTTCTCAAAGCTTCTGTCTAAATATCTTTGGAAATACCAAGACAACTTACCTCCAACATGGGTCCCTGTTGTGTTTCACAGGCACCTTTGGAGTAAAGATTTAGCCCCATTTATTCAATGTGTTTTGAACAGCAAAAGTAGCAAAAGACATGCAGGTGCTTGTCATTGAGAAAAAGAGAACTCTCAAATATTCATGAAATGCTTGCTACTGCATTTTAATTTGCTTTAGGAAATTGCCTACTTTGTGAGTCATTTTTGCTTTGCATAATAGTTACGACAGCTCGGTTTGGGTTCTGATTCTTAGGAGCCTGTGCAGATGCAGATTTCTAAGATTACCCAGCACACGTATTTGTCTGTTGAATCATAAATCGAATTCTTTTCATGAGAAGGTAATTTATACTTTAAGGCATATTTTTGTTAATAAACTGTATTTCTTTTCAGTTCTCCCGAAATTTAAAAAAAAAACAACTCTATTTTTTTTTCTCCCCTCAAACCTATTCTGGCATAATTTTGGTTAGGAGAAAGAAGAACGTACTAGTTATTTCTGAGGTTATGTGGTTACCGTAAGTGGATCAATTTTAGGAGGAAATTAAATTTGTAGCCAAATGGTGAGTTGTTTCAAAAAATTGGCATTATCCAGCTGTTAGACAATAACATGCTGGAAGGATTTCCTATATATGAAAAAGCAGGTGTCTGCACTATCAGACATATATTATAGATCTAAGAACAGTGAGCTACCTTTTCAAAGGCATATTTGAAAATCAAATAAAAAAAAACTATATTACAGTGCAACATGTCCATTTAAATTGAGTAAATTAGCTACATTAGACGCTCCTGGCTCATCTACAGTAGATGCTAAGAGGTCGTGACTTTGTTAGCTGTTGTCCTTGGGAAACTGAGCCTTTGCTTTAGACTATGTTGCAAACTTGATTCCCTAGGGTAATGGTGGATCTTTTCTTTTCACTGGTTCTCCCCTGAATGCAGATTGTACTGGGAGCAAGATTAACACTTTGTGTAGTCACCTCCTCCTTTCTAATGAAGTTAAACTTTCTAGTCTATATTGAGCTCTCCTCAGTAGAATAGTTCTTGCCACTTAACCCAGTTCCCAGATGTCCCTGGGATTATAAATCAACTACATTTACCTTTGAGCTTTTGTCTTCTCTTCACCTCCTGCCTTCCTTCAATTGTATGATTGTAAAACGCATGTGTTCAACATAATCTAGCCAAAGAAAATCGGTGTCCTTTGCTCTGAAAGTGTATTGCAATTTTATCATTGTATCTTATAATGCTCTAATTCCAGGTTTTACCTTTGTGGCTGGTAATTAGTAAATGTTGGTATTTGCAGAGTGAACCTTATCAGGATCTGCTCTGCTGTGTTCATTACAATGCAGCCAAGAGATTCTGAAGTAGAAGCCCAGATTTGGGATTTCGGTAATTACTCATAACGTCTGCCCTCTGGTCCTCTCTGAAGTCACTCCAAGAGCACAGTTGTGTGGTTTGTCTGATGCTGGGCTTGTCTGATTAAACCTCTACTCTGTGCAATCTTAATATTCTTCTAGTCCCTCAGTGAAGTCCTCCTATGTGTTAAGAATCGTCCTCACTGATGATTTTCCCAAATGACAGAGGCATGAAATCCTAGGACAAAAATAGAGAATGAATCCTTTGCTGAGTGATGGCACATTCATCTTTCAAGTAGTAACCACAGAGACTTGGATTCTTGGAGCAGATTGGTCTAACAGAGACCTGTGTGCCAAGAGGGAGGCCATAGGTGCTCTGTGGGTGTAGAGAGATTTAATGCACTGAATCACCGAATACAGAAAAAAGGGTCAACTATTGACAGTCTTAAGGTCTACTTCATCTTTTTTTAAAGATCCTCCCAAAGCAGAATCAGGCCCATAACCACTCCATAACCTCACTGGCCAAGAATAAATAGACTCCAAATGTCTTAGGGCAAGAGCCTCCAAGAAGCCAGCAGCTACTTGATACAAATAACTTTCAAGGCAAGAATGTAAACACACAGTGAGTATAATTTATCTTTCCAGTGCATTTCACATCATAGGTAGACATATGCCGTGGTCATTAGAGTTGCTCACGAATGTACTGATGCTCTTCTTTATGGGCACATGGTAGGAGTTTATTTCACTGTTCCCTTTTAAGTTAGGTGTGGCTATGTGACCTATTTCTCTATGAAATGTGAGTGGAAATGAAGTGTCTTCCTTCCAGATAGGAGTTTCAAGAGCCAGACTGTGATTTGCGTTGAGAAGGGAACTGGCCAGCCTGAATTCTTGAGGGACTATGAAGGGCAGAGCCCCCTACCAGCCCACATTGGCCATAGTCTTAGGGAGAAATAAACCTTTGGGGCTGTTTGTGATCTGAAAATTAATAGCTCATCCTGACTGTTACCATTTTTATAGCTTTTTAAAATTGTATAAAATAACATGTTACTAAAGAATGATCAATTTTATTTTTACAATACATTTAATAAACATGTATCCAGTGACTTCTCTTAGAGATGGATTAGAGTTTGTTTCCGTCTCTATTAATGACTAGCTTCAGAATTTTGGGCAAATTATTTGAACTTTTTGAGCCTTAAAAGTCTTCAGTTGCAAATGAGGACAGTAGCACTTAGATCATACCACTGTTCTGAGGATGAAATGATTAATTGTATTTAAGTCACCAAGCATAGTTCCCAAAGCAAAATGAACATGCAAAATATGTTCATTCCTACCCTTGCCTCTGTTAAATATTGCCTGATGAGAGTTTGAGGCATCATGCAAAATGAATACTCTTGTCCTCAAATATCTTACAGGAGAGAATATAGACACAAATAACCACGAACACAATACAGTGTAAAACTCACTATTAAGGAAGCACAGATGAGTGTCTGCATGCTGTCATGATGACATATCTGTAGAAAAATCATATAGGAATCACTGTAAGCTGGAAACATCCACACAAAAATACAAAACAAACAAACAAACCACAAAACCTCAAACAAACAAAAACAAGGAAAAGAGTGGGTAGCAGAACTCAGATAGTGTGAAGTCAGGAAGTCATTTCCTAAAGAAATCCCAAGCTATTTTTTAGCTGGTTCCATCGAAATCCATCCAGGGATCAACAGTTTTACTTACTTTCAACATTGGTAAAAGCTCTTTCAGAACTTTGCTACTATAGAAGCTTGCCATGTGAAAAATTCATCAGCAGCGGGTTTGAAATCTTAAAAGTGTTCTGTCTTTCAGAAGAGTGGCTAGCCCAGCAGTATCCAAGGGAAACTGAAGGTTTCATATCAAAGGAGAAATCTGCACAGCTCTGATGCTCTCAACCCTCTCCATGCATGGTTTTCCAACTCTACACCCACTTTTTCATGTTTCATTAGCAGCCTTATGTCTTACCCTTCACATCAAATGCTAGAGCAAGGACCCTCGTAATGAAGTCACTGAGCTCAGTCTATTCATCAGATCTGGTCATGGACTCCAAACATTCTGGAATATTCCAGGAGAAGTGTTCTGGAGAGTGAAGCTCTTATGCTGCCAAATTACCAGGGGCATTTGGCCAGAAGTGGGGCATAGGTAATTGGAAACATCCTGAATACATTTTCTAAGGGACAGTTATAGTTTGTCAACACCAGTAAAACATTTCTGATGAAAATCCAGAAAACCGCAGGAGGAACTGGATTTGGGAAATTAAAAAAAAAAAAAAGTTGTAAAAATAAGAGAAGAATGCTTTCATGATAGAGCAAAATGGACTATGCTATTGTGCATGAAACAGTGTAAAGGCAAATAGATGTTTATTTTGCAGTTTTATATTTCCTTATCCACTAAGAACAGCAGGTAGATGGGAAACCGATAAACTGAATGGAGGAATTGGTATCTTAACTTTCTCTGGCCCCCTCCGAATCCTTAAATTGTAAATCCACCTGCAGCGTGTGGAGTGGATTGATAGGAAAGCAGTGAAAAGAGCTTGGCTGGATGGTTTTCCAGCAGTCTCATTGGAATAGGAGGATCATGACCATCAATAGATCAATCAGGACATACGGAGTGGAGCCAAAGCCAGCCATTAGTGCAAGGAGACTTTTGAATAAATCCCCTCTAGCAGGCAGTACATAGCTCTCCAACACTTGCAAAGGGAAATGTGGATTTTAAAGGAAAAGCTCTTTGAGCTCACCAGTTGTGATTTTTAGCTGCATTCATAGGCAGAGAGAATTACTATGTATTATTGTCACCCAACTCCAAAGGGAAATATGAGCTTTAATAAGGCAGTAAGAATCACCTGCTCCTTTTCCTACTTTGTACTTTGTATCTCAGAAACAACTTCTTTCATCACAAGGTTGATAGAGTATCCAAAGAAGACTTGTATATAGTCTTCCAAGGAACAAAATGTAAGATAATAATATTAGCCCCTGCCCCACATTTAATTTCCATGGCACTTTGAAAGCAGTGCGTTTTCAAGGCTAACTCTCCTTTCAGGCGACTTGATGATAAAATGTTCTAAATTTTCATATCCTCAACTTGGAAAAAATTAATCTCTTTTAGATTGTAATTGCTTTGGATTTAATCTTAAAGTTTATGACTGTAATTTTCAGATGATGTGAATCACTCTGTGGAGGTTTTGTTAGTCATTTGTTTGGAATTAGATTTTTTTCCATTTGCTGTAATTAATTCATTCACATTTGGTACTCTTTGCATTTTTATGTTCTTTATGTTTTATTTTGGGGAATTAATTTGGAGAAAAATTAACTCCAGCTAGACTTTAGTGGTGGTTCATATTTTTTAGTCAGACCAGCCCAGAGGTTCACTTAAAATATGATTATTTCATACTTTTATACTAACCATCAACATATCTTGACTTTGCACCTGTCTCTGTATTTAACAAGAGTTCCTGATAACTCAGATGAGTGGTAGGAACCTTTCTTTGGGTAGAGTGATAAGGAATGGCATGAAACATCTTAAAGTTAGGTAAACTTTGTTTTTAAACAAGATACAGATCAGCAATTTTAATCTACTTAATGCCTAAAAATCACTGGGTATTTTTGTTTTTCAACAAATGCCCTCTTTTCCTAATTTTAGTTTTTAGTGGGGATTCAGTGGAAGGGTACTTTTATTTTACTGTTGTTTTTTTGCCCCCCATCTTTACTGAGGTATAATTAACAAATAAGACTTGTATGTATTGAAGGTGTGTTATATGATGATTTGATATATGTATATATTGTGAATGATTACCACACTCGAGCTAATTAACACATCGATCACCTCACAGAGTGTGTTGGGGGGGCAGGAGGAGGACCACATAAAGAGAGATATGGCAAAACTGTAAGATACCTCCTATAGCCAGGTGGTAAGTTTTAAATGTCAAATTCTTTCATTTATTGAACAGTTTTAAAGTTCTCTCTGGGATACAAAGACTCTTTCAAGGGAGTCCAAAGATAAAGGAGCCCATAGATTGCTGAGTTTTATGTCTGTGGATGGGAAAATGGTGCTGGTTAGATGCTACTTCCTCTCTGAAGACCTCCCAAGACAGAGTTTTGTCATTACCCTGTAACTTCTCTTTTGGAGGCTTTCTGGCTTCTTTATTTTCTTTATGTGCCCACCTTCCAGTCTACACCTATGTCTGCCCTTTCTCTTGAGCACAGATTGGCTGTAGTTTAGAACTGTCCTCTATTCTTGCCTTTCTTCTCTATTCCCTTTTTTTTTTTAAAGATTTTATTTATTTATTTGAGAAAGAGAGAGAACACTAGTGGAGGGAGGGGCAGAGGGAAAGGGAGAAGCAGACTCCCTGCCGAGCAGGGAGCCTGATGCAGGGCTTGATCCCAGGACCCCAAGATCATGACCTGAGCCGAAGGCAGATACTTAACCAACTGAGCCACCCAGGTGCCCCACCCTCTTCTCTATTTCTAATCTATTGGTGACACCACTGCCGGCCCCCTTAGGGCAAACCCCACCACCATCTTTGAAATCTCTCTCACCTTAGCTTCATTTCTTGAAAAGAGACCCATTGGCATCCTGACTGGGTCACAATCTAATATTTAAAATATGTATCATTGGAAAGTTCCCAGCAATTATCTTCATAAGCATGGAGTTTTCTCACAGTGAGCTGCAAAATAACGCTGACAGGTGGGAGCTCACACTCACCTTGGGACTCTGGTGGGCTTTTAGTCTCAAAGCTTCTTTGAGACTCAGTTTCCTCATCTGCAAATGGAGAATGTAATAGGACCTTTCTCACAGAATCTCAGAGAATCTCACTGGGATGCTTAAACAAGATAAAAGAGATAACAGGACTTGGTTTTCCAAGTAGTAATATAAATTATATTTATTATTATTATTATTATTTTAAAGATTTATTTGTTTGTTTAAAAGAGAGAGAGAGAGCATGAGCAGGGGGAGAGGCAGAGGGAGAGAGAGAAAGAGAATCTCAAGCAGACTCCCAGCTGAGCACTGAGCCTGTTGCAGGGCTTGATCCCAGGCCTCTGAGATCATGACCTAGCCAAAATCAAGAGTCGACTGAACCACCCAGGCACGCCCCTAAATTATATTTATTATTAAGGATTGTTTGGATTGGTAATGAAGTATGAGACATCAATGTAAAACAGTCAGATTTATACTTACCCAGGGGTTGGCAAACTACGCCCAGTGGGCCAAACCTAAACCTGCTCCCTCGTTAAGTAAATAAAGCTTTACTGGGGGGAAATAAGAGCAGGAGACGAACCATGAGAGACTATGGACTCTGAGAAACAAACTGAGGGTTCTAGAGGGGAGGGGGCTGGGGGGATGGGTTAGCCTGGTGATGGGTATTAAAGAGGGCATGTACTGCATGGAGCACTGGGTGTTATGCACAAACAATGAATCATGGAACACCACATCAAAAACTAATGATGTAATGTATGGTGATTAACAACATAATAAAATAAAAATAAATAAATAAAATAAAGCTTTACTGGAACATATCCAACCTCATTTGTTTATATATAGTATATGACGGCTTTCACACAGGCTGCATGGCAGTGTTGACTCTGTGATAGAGACCTTATGTACCACAAACCCTAAAATATTTACTGTCTGGCCTTTTGTAAACAATTTGCCGACATCTGCCTAAGACAACTACCAACAACATTATAATCTTCTGGATATTCTTCTAAATTCTTACTGACCACCCATCGATTTAAATTATAGAATAGTTTTTGGAACTTGATCTATTTTAACTGTTTTTCTATATAATACCTCATATATGCACACGGGTGCATCCCTGTTTTTGTATGCATGCATGTACACACACGCACACACTTCTAGACAGACACCAAAGCATCCCCCCTCAAAAGGAAGGCAATTTCCACACATTGTCCATGTGAAAAGGCTTACACAACATTTTGGTAGTCCAGGGATAATATATAAACACTAAACAAAACTTTAATCTGCAACATCAAAATTACTGTCTACATCCGAGTGTCTGAGTTGATGGAGGGATAAAAAGTAGAATGGAAACAGTGCAATTGCACTTAAGTAGATTTATTTTCTGGTATGATTGTGAAAGTTAAAAGAATACATGCACATGGACCAAAGTGTATCTTAATATCATGATCAGTGTTTTAGTTTAACTGCCTTCTAGTCTGATGGACCTTGTGAGACAATGACACTTGCTTCTTAGTGGGACAGTCTAACACAGGGCCATCGATGAGGTCCTTTCATACCCAATTCAGGTTGTAATTAAAAGAAAGAATCTGAACGTTGTATCTCTAAGTCACCCTGTATTCCTTGGGAGATACAAAAAACACATGTGAAAATTCAGTCTTTGACAGAACACATTTCTGTAGAGGTTTGTTTTTGTTTTTTGGGTTTTTTTTTTTTTTTTTAACTGAAATGTATTTTGTCATCAGCTAAAACTGAAGAAATGTATTTAATTGAATTTTATAAAATGAAACAGCATAACCATCCTCTGCAAGACATATTTGACATCTTAATTTTCTTGCCTATCCCAACATAGAAAGTATCAGCTCTTCATTCATCACAGAGCTTTTACTAAACTTTGGTATGTAAGCTTATGATGAATGATTAAGACACACCAGGCCAACTGGGAAGACTCTAGCTTTCATTTGCAAGAACCATAAAAAGCTTTGACTTGCAGCTGTTAAAAGCAAGTTAAAATATTATCAGAATACCACCAACTTGCAAAGCACAGCTGATATATTACTGGTGACTGTGTAAAATTATGGCATTGTCCAATCCAGGAACCAGATGGTCCATCTCCCTTGATTTGACGAGCGCTGGTTGACTACAAATTTTACTTGTTGCCCTAGGCTTTACTTTTTTTTTTTTTTTTTTAACAATTGGAATCTTCAGTTTTAGATTCTTTAAAGTCTTTGTCAGGTGACAAATAGAAATGTTAACAAGTCACTTTCTTAAAAAATTCGTTCATACTCTTTAATCAAAGGACCAGTTGCAAGTAAATAACATTTTAATAAGTACTAGTCTTGCTTGGAAGTAAGGATTCTCACAAGCCAATTTGCTGGAATGGTCTTTTTAAAAAACTTGAGAAATTTAAAAACACTTGAAAATTTTGAAAAAAATCTTTCTTTTTAAAGTCAACTAAAGACATAAAGACTCTACAAGAAATATTGAAAGGGGTCCTCTAAGGAAAGAGAGAGCCTAAAAGCAACATAGACCAGAAAGGAACAGAGACAATATACAGTAACAGTCACCTTACAGGCAATACAATGGCACTAGATTCATATCTTTCAGTAGTTACCCTGAATGTAAATCGGCTAAATGCCCCAATCAAAAGACACAGGATATCAGATTGGATTAAAAAACAAGACCCATCGATATGCTGTCTGCAAGAGACTCATTTTAGACCCAAAGACACCCCCAGATTGAAAGTGAGGGGATGGAAAACCATTTACCATGCTAATGGACACCAAAAGAAAGCTGGGGTGGCAATCCATATATCAGACAAATTAGATTTTAAACCAAAGACTGTAATAAGAGATGAGGAAGGACACTATATCATACTTAAAGGGTCTATCCAACAAGAAGATCTAACAATTGTAAATATCTATGCCCCTAACATGGGAGCAGCCAATTATATAAGGCAATTAATAACAAAAGCGAAGAAACACATCGACAGCAGTACAGTAATAGTGGGGGACTTTAACACCCCCCTCACTGAAATGGACAGATCATCTAAGCAAAAGATCAACAAGGAAATAAAGTCTTCATGTTTTAATCCTTTCTTAATGGCAGGTGCTTTCATGTAAATGAGTAGCATGAAGTAACATATGCCAAGTAGAAAACATGCCATTAATTTGGAGAATCTTTGATAGCGGGTGACTTTTGTGGATGAGACAAAGGACGCAGATATGGAGAGGACATCATATCGAGGGCAGGAACCCACCTATCTGCCATGGCTTAGGAACTAATGAGTTGGACCTCAGAATTTTTATTTGATCCCCTACTGTTGGTGCTATGATGGGGTTTTTCTATATTGAAAAACATAGGTCAGTAAGGCCAATGTTTGGTTGATTCTTGTAATTGTCCTAATTCTCTCACAATAGCTTGGGCCAATATTAGTTCCAAGTTTAAGGCTTTCCTGTTGAAGAAGTGTTACCTAATGACTGTGCTTTTGTCTCCCATTTTTGTAAAGATTTTATTTTAATCACCCTGTGCTCATCACAAGTGTACTACTTAGTCCCCATCACCTACTTAGACATTCCCCCAACCCCCTCCCCTCTAGTAACCATCAGTTTGTTTTCTATTGTTGAGTCAGTTTCTTGGTTTCTCTCTCTCTCTCTTTTCCCTTTGCTCATTTGTTTTGTTTCTTAAATTCCACATACAAGTGAAATCAGAGCGTATTTGTTTTTCTCTTACTGACTTAATTTTGCTTAGCATTATACTCTCTAGCCCCATCCATGTTGTTGCAAATGGCAAGATTTCATTCTTTTTGATGGCTGAATAATAATCCATTATATATATACACATACCATTCTTCTCTATTCGTTCATCAGTGGATGCACACTTGGGCTGCTTCCATATCTTGGCTATTGTAAATTATGCTGCTATAAACATAGGGGTGCGTGTAACCCTTTGAATCAGTATTTTTGTATTCTTTCGGTAAATACCCAGTCGTGCAGTAGCTGGATCTTAGGGTAGTTCTATTTTTAACTTTTTGAGGAACCTTCATACCGTTTTCCACAGTGATTGCACCAGTTTGCATTCCCACCAACAGTGTAAGAGGGTTCCTTTTTCTCCACATCCTGGCCAACACCTGTTGTTCCTTGTGTTGTTGATTTTAGCCATTCTGACAAGTGTGAGGTGACATCGCATGGTAGTTTTGATTTGCATTTCCCTGATGATAAGTGATGATGATCATCTTTTCATGTGTCTGTTGGCCATCTGTGTGTCTTCTTTGGAGAAATTGGACCTCAGGGTTTTATCCGTGTGGTGTAGAGATCCCATGAAGCAATCTCTCTATTATCTTTTGCATTTAACATACTAGAATTTTAAAATTTAATTGTGTTGTAAATGGGTATAACACGAATATGTGTTTACATATATTTTAGATTTTGTATTTGAGAAATACTTTCATTAGGACTTGAAATTTCAGGAAGTTGCAGGAACTCTTTTAGCCGAACACAACTCACGCTGAAAACAGTCACCCATAAGACATCTTGTTGAACAGGTTTTAA
This sequence comes from Phoca vitulina, assembly GCF_004348235.1. Taxonomy (NCBI): domain Eukaryota; kingdom Metazoa; phylum Chordata; class Mammalia; order Carnivora; family Phocidae; genus Phoca; species Phoca vitulina. The sequence continues at coordinate 16,564,168 of NW_022589708.1, read as the reverse complement.
GAATTTGTTGAGTCTATTTTGTGAGTCCTAAACTGGAATGGCACCACATTTTCTTTCTAAGAGAGATAAAGAGGACTAAGAATTCACTCCAGGGAGAGATTTTATTTTTAAAGTGAAAATATATCTTCTAAATAGAATTATCTTGATGCTGGTAGATTGGTATACGTAGTAAAGCTACTCAATATACCAAGTCCATTTACTTAAACGAGGGCAGCCCTTGGATTTTCTAGCAGTACACTATTTTTGGACCCATTAATGTTTCAGAACTTCCTTGCCTTAAGTTGGCAGGTGCCTGCATGTGCCAGTGGACTACATTGCAGGCTGATTAACTCTTGCCTTTACAGTTGTCACTTTCACTTTGAACTGCCTACCACACCTGCCTTAGTTCTGCAGGAGGGAGCCCCGTGGGCCTCCATGGCTCCTAAAACAGCACAGCCAACCTTGCAAAATGTTAATAGATAGTGACAAATGCTAAGATAATACACGGCAGTGTGGTTATATGGGGTGATCGGTGGCCCAGCAGTATTTGATATGCTATGCATTTAGTTCTCTAGCAGAGTTGGGCTTATTGCCCAGTTACATGTTAAAAAGAATAATGACATGTAGGAGGGTGTGTTTTTAGGCAGCGGTGACTGGTAGGCTAACTCCAAAAGTTGGGAAGATGACAGCGAGTACAGCTTATTTTATCACCTGTCAGCTTTTTGGTGTACACTCCCTCTTTCATTTTTCCATTTCTTAATCTGGGCTAGATGCCCCTAGAATGACTAGGTTTTGTCTAAGTCATCTTTACCACTAATATTCCTTTTAAAATTAGTCTCGATTACCTCTTCCTGTCCTGTTTGTTTTTAATTTCTATTTTAGGAAAAGGTTGTGAAAAATGTTGAAATGGACCAAAATGATTGCTGGGTGTTTTTAGTGGAAGACTAGGCTGTGTTAGGCATGCCCTTCTGGATTATCTGATTCTGTGGGATCTCTGCTCCTATCAATATCTTTGAGCCGTTGTACAACACTGTATGTTTTAGACATTTGGAACAGTGCAAACAATTCTTGTCCATAGATGCACAAATTAATTTTGTCCCATGGAAATACAATGGATTTTTAATTTTCAGCCCTACCCCTACTTCTCTTCCTGGAAAAAAGCCAGTTTTATATTTATTGGTGTTTCATTTTAGCATTATTTTTGCTAATATGTGTGCGGTTCTTTGAATTCACTTTTGAACCACTAATGTCTTACTGGTTCTCTCATTGATTAATTAGCTAAATGAGATCCTTGACAAATGTTTATCTTATATTTGTAGGAATTTTGATTATACCCTCTTTAAAAGTTATTCTTTAACAATATTATTTTTGTGGCAGAAATGTTGGTTGGGTGTGTGTTTTATTTCCTGTTTATTACACACTGGTCGTGTCAGTAATTGATAACAGTCTGGCTTTCAGAAAGACCATGATCCAGGGAAATGAGTGCTAAGACATCAAAAAGAAATCTGTGGATGTGGACCAGTTCCTTCCTATCCCTTCCTCGTGTTCTACAAATAGGATGAAATATGGAGGCATTTGCTGGCTATCAAATTTCATTTTAGCAGCTCTGAGCCAAGTCTATGCTTTGCTATGGAAAAAGGTAGAAGTCAATATGGTGTACCTTAAAATGGGAGGAGCTGGTCGTTCACATCTCAATTGCTACTTGAAAGAATAGTCCAGTGTTTTGTTTTTTTTTTTAACATCAGGGTTGAAGGGAATGAAAGGAACAAAGGGGTTTGATATTGAGAAATTTATGTATCTAATGTATATAAATCATAACTTTGGATCAAAAAGGAAAAGAACTATATATCATGTAATAATCATGGCACACCAAAAGTCAGGCACTTTCCTGTAGGCTATTCTATTTTATCTTCTCTAAAGGCCGGAGTTGTGCATATTTCATCACACCTGATTTTACATGTCACACAGCCACTAAGTTGAAGTACAAGAGTTCATACTCATGCCTCCATGATTTCAAAGTCCAAAAGTTTTAATGCTGATTTACTAAAACTTTCCTATTTCCTGGGTATTATTCCTCGGTTCCTTTTTGTTTCTTAAAAGAATTAACTTCTGAGGACTTTCTACTTTGCCTCCTTAATAGCTTTTCTCACAATCTCTACGGGGATTCATGTATCCCCACAGACTATGTGCGCTGAAGGACTAGGCAGGGGAGGGAGGGCTGCAGGTGGGTTCGAGTCTGGAATAAGTTTGTGTCAACCTGAGCCAGACAGCATGGGGACCCAAGAGAGTTAGAGAGAGAGGCCCTTCTATTAGACTTGGGTGTAGAGAGGGAGAGAAGTCACAGATGAGAGCACTCCTGTGAGTGCAAACCAATTTCATTCGAATTCTGCACTTACTACAAAGGAGCTCTATGAGCGTGACCTCACTTTCTCTATCCAGTGAAAATTGAAGATAAGAATACCCAACTCTTTCAGGCAAGGAGGACCTAAAATAACTAGCAAGAACACTAGTGTGTGTGCTTGCTCAGTGAAGGCGCTTTCAAGAGGGGGTGGGCATTACCAGTAAGTTGTATCACCTCGACATATGTGTAAATAGGTGCAATTAAGCCTACCTTGGAGTATAGCTCAATGATTAGATCAGAAGAGTTTGCAGGTGGGAAGCAGACTAGGTATCATTGCCTTTTTATAGTATTTTATTTCTTCTTCCCCTCCTTCTCCTCTCTCTCCTCCTCCTCCTCCTTTATTGTATTAGTCCCTCATTCCTGATGTCAGCCTTTCCTCAGGATGTAGCCTTGGGCAAGTTTACATCGGTCTACCTCTTAATATGGAGAACAAGATCCATGTTGTATGTTCATACACAGCCTTTAGTTAAGTAAGTCACTTAGTCATGCAAATATTATTCTTAGCTCTTGAGACAGTCTTGAAACATTGAGACTTCTTTTACATCCAAACATTTTTTGAGAGAAAGAAGAGCCATCGTGCTTGAAGCTACATGTGGGCTTCTGTGAAATGGAGGTGTCGTGGTGCCATTCCAACCTTGCAAGCACCAGAGCGCCATGTCTATAATTCTTCCCCACAGGATGAAGTGACAGGGTACCTTTACCCAGGTCGGCATTGAATGTGTGTGTGTTCCTCACCATGTGCTGGTGTGATTTTAGTTACAGTCATTCCGCAAGAGGCAGTAATTCTGCAGAAACTTTCTTCCGGGGAGCTAGGAATGAGCAATTAAAGGTCATTTTTTTGTTGTAAATGGCCAAACCCTTCTTAATGGTAAAATCCGTTCCGGGTTGTTGGCTCACATGAGAACTGTAGACTCCCAGCAGGATTGGTTGAGGGACAAATCCTATGGAAGCTCAAGTCTGGCTAGATTCCACCACTCCTTGTACATACAATGTCTCTTTTCTATGGCAGAGCAATCATGAAAAGCAAAATTAATTTAGAGGGAGAAGAAAGGAGAATTTACTGAGTCCCAAGAGGATGTGTGCTTCCAAACTTGTAAATTACAGCCATTTGCACAGTGAGGTGATGGAACAAATCCTCGCCATACCATTTGCTCTCCACAGTGCACTGGGCAAAGTATCAGGTACATGCCCCCCAAGAGGTAGCTAAAGAGTCCTCTCAGAAAATGTGCTATCAAAAAGCAATTGTCTAAGAGTGTGCGTTTGGAAAAGAAAATGAACCTGAGTGTCAGCGAAATAGAATAGCTTCTAGGAGTTTGTCTGGGAAAACTGTCAGATGTTCTTCTAATAGGTTTGTACAGATTCAGTCACCTCTGACTCCCTCTCTTATTTCTGGGAATTTCTCCAGAAATTTGGGAGTGTTATGCAGTATAAAAGGATTGGACTCTCCTGAGCACTTTAAAGGGGAAACTGAACTAATTTTTGGTCTGTTCAAGAGGTATTCTTTTTCTCCACCTACCTCAAAGTGCTAACAGAAGTACACTTGGGGAGGATGGTTGAGCTTGAGGTCAATCAATGGGATTTTCAAACGACAGTACAAGGCTGATTTTCTGTAGAAAATTTCAAGGTGGTTAATTATTTGGAAGTGCCAGAGGGACCTCCTCGTAACAGGAGGCACTCAATAGATGACCGAATAAATGAGATGAAAGTACAGGTGTTGTGAATCAATGAATGGATAAACAACCAATGGTTTCAACTCAGTGGCTCTCACACCACTCACATTTATGCATTTGCTATAAACGTCTTATGTTTAGATAGAGACAATATCACATTGTAGGATCCTAGAGTTAAAAAGGTTATTAAGTTCGTTTAGTCTAACTGTCTTCAGGGCAGATATCCCTTCTGAAAGAACATTCTAGCTGCTTACCAAGGAAGCAAGATATCCTGCCATGAGTGAGACCTACCCACAAAATGAAGACTTATCTAGCATCCTGCACAACTGGGTAAACATTCTTTCTGCTGGTAGGTAAAAACTCTCTTTACAATGAGGTTAGCCTAGAACCTAGTTCCGTTTTATTATGCACATAAAATATCATTGTGCAATATACGTAGATTGTAAATTTTCTGGAAATACGACTATTATGTAAATCAAGAAAAATTTGTATTTGCTTCATTTGAAGATTTTTACCAAGGGTTGGTAATTTTTTTTAGAAAAGCTCATCACTGGGAGCAATGCCATTTGTGATATTGATGTGGCAGTTGAACACACTTCTGTTAGTCTGTGTGTGTGGCAGTCGTGCTCATGGTGATAGTACACATAGGTCAAATACCTGACTACTTGTTTTGCCCCAAGTTTAGCCATTGTCCCAGCATTTACGTATTATTATTTGTGATGGCATAGTTTTAACATGGCTCTTTTATATTACAGTCGGGGTCTTATATTCTTTTTAAAAAATGTGTGTATGGATAGTTAGGCTACCAGTAGGTTTCTTTAAAGGAATGTCATTGGGATTTGAAATTACTTATTTTTAAAAGATGGTTGAATTGCAGTCGATCAGAAGAACATTACAGACTTTGTGTTTGTATATCAGAGTTACTGGCCCCTCACCAGCTTTGTTGCCTTCTCCTGGATATGCCATGATTCAGCAGTCTTTCTCTACAATTAGTTGTTTCTCAGTAAACCTAATATTCCCCTTGTATTCTACTGAGTGCAAAGTCTACTACTTGCATTATTGTATCAATTCATTTTTATTTCCTTTCTTGGCTGGACCAGAATATAGAGAGCATCATTATGGGCCAGGTGCTAAGCTAGGCAGTGGGGGTGCTGTTGATGAACAAGTCTCAGTCCTGGCCCTCAATCAGGCTGTGCTCCTGTGGAGTACATGGCTGGATAGGCTGGTCCTTGCAGCGTAGGGATACGTGTAAGGAAAGGCCATGTGCAGAGCTAATGGGACAGCAACAAGCCTTACCTAGACTTGAGGATCTGCGAAGGCTCAGGAGAAGTGGTGTTGAAGCTGAGACTGAAGGATGAGAAGAGAGACGGAGGGGAAAAGTAGAGGGGCCAAGGAGAAGCTCTCATAGCTGTCCGTGTAGAGAGAATAGCATTGCCAAGGTCGAGAGTATAATTGAGCATAATAAGTTTGTGCTGCCAAGAGTTCTGCTTGGCACGTGTCTCAAGAAGGAGAGTAGCAAGAGATGAATGGAAATATAGACTTCTTCATAAATAACTTCAATTCAAATACATTGGAATGAACACCATCATGAATACACAGATCACAAGGAACACCATTATGTGGAACAGGTAGATTAACCTCAACTAAGTTGATCAGTGTGAGTTTCTTGGAGGAGAAGTTCTTTAAATTCAGGGGGCTTTTCAAGGATGAAGAGTGTGAGCCCCAAATACTTAATACTCGAGGACCTATGCAGAAGTCCTGAAGACAAACTCAGTAAATCAGATCATATATTATAAATTGGGCTAAGTTAGACCTTTAGCTTCTTTGTGTTCTATTAATTGTCTACATGTATCTTTATGTATATTTTGTCTTCCCCTAATACATTGAATTTAGGGAGTCTAGCCACAGAGTTTGTAGCTTGTAATAACAACTATGAGGGGATGCATAGACATAGGCTAAAGTGAAGTTTCTGGAGCAGCATCGGCACCCCGAAATTAGAATGGCATCACCCTCTAGCCTTTTCATCAAAACCAGGGCCTGACTTGAGAGAGTTAACACTAACGTCTTATTCTGAAAGAGCCAATCTGATAAATCAAGTATTTCCTTGGGTTAAATGATATTGACTTAAGCACTTATTCTGGACATAGGGATTTTAAGTGCTTAGTGAAAGCAAAGCTACACATAATTCTCATCTGCATTATGGGATATAGGTGACCATCGATTCTGCCTTCTTTGAAGCAGTCTAAGAAATATATTCCAAAGAGAGATTATGAAGAAGAAAATGCTGTGATTATTCCTAGTGCCCCTTAAGTATTGAGTTTGTATTCCTATTGAGATTTAAGTTTAAAAAAAGGCATTCTTTTCAAATATTATGTTATATGTCAAATGATTTTCAATCATCTTTATGCAGTGTGTTCTTTAAAATTCAATGTGGCCTTTCCTTTCTCTTTTAAGGATTTAGGGATATATGCTTCAATTTCAGGAGAGTTTTTGTTCCAGTCTCTTCTGAGGTTCTACAGTCGTCTTGGTTTAAAACTATATGGCTGAGCTTTTTTTTTTTTAAGATTTTTTTATTTATTCATTTGAGACAGAGAGAGAGAGAGAGAGAGCATGAGCAGGGGGAGAGACAGAGGGAGAGGGAGAAGCAGGCTCCCCGCCCAGCCAGGAGCCCGACGCGGGGCTCGATTCCAGGATCCCGAGATCATGACCCGAGCCGAAGGCAGACGCTTAACCATCTGAGCCACCCAGGCGCCCCTATGGCTGGGCTTTAATCACAAGTTTTGGCATGGTAATGCTTGACTATACTGTTGTCACATGCACACTGACATTTTAAAGCTCAGGTTGGAAAGGATGCTGGAATTTATTATAGCATTTGACATAGTATCATTTAAAAATCTGGATCCCCATACACAAATTTTAGAAAGAGACCTCTTGCCCTTTATTAATTGGAAATGAGATGCCAGGGGAAAAGGACTATCTCCCTTCTGTGGACCTCCTATCACTCATCTGTGATATAGAGACTGAGTGATATTTACCTATGGGTATCTATCTTAAATGATTAGTGGGAATTAGAGCAATTATTATAAATTAATGTCTCTTTGAGGTGTAAAAGGTTAGATATTATGGAGTTTCATTGTCATGGAGGCAATTAAGGAAATATACACTTATAGACTATACCATAGATCTTGAAACATTTCTAGCCACCTTGCCTTTTATTACTTTATTCTGTATGATATGATCAGTGTTGCAATCATGGTTTTACGGATGCCTACTAAAATTGCAGTGTTTTATGGGGAAGAAAAATAATTATTCACGAAGGCTTACATGCAGTTCAATTTGATTAGGTTCTTAATCACTCTCACCTGGCCTCGGCCCCTTTACTGAATTGTCCTGCACTTGTTTACAGCATTGGGCTTTGAACAGTAAATCCTAAATTTGCAAGTGAGCTGTCATATAATTTAGTAAGAATGCTGATCTGCTGTTATCAGGGTCAAAGCAAGCACTTTGTAGATTGGTTTATTGTATATCACCACAGGATCACCAAATTCAATTGTAAGAATGGTTAAACTTCGAGTAAGCGAAAACGGGTGTGGGATTACAACTGCAATAAACTTGAAATTGATCATCAGCTGTGGTTGAACTTATTGGAAGCAGTTGGTTTGATTTATGCAATATGGGTGAAAGGAAGAGAAAGTCGTAAGTCAGCAACTCTGGTCAGTTGACTTGCAGAAGGTCACGGAGACCTGGTGAGTTACTGTTTGCCTGGATTTGGCAAAGCCGTGTCAGTGCAGCTTAACTGGATCTGACCAAGCCTGCCCATAAAGATGCCATTCAGGCTGTAGGCTTATAGACTTATTTGAACAGTTGAATATGAAGTTTTGGACAGTTTCTAAGACAAATGGCAAATGAATTGTGAGCTGGAATGAAGCTTGAAACATCTTTATGAATGCTACTTAAATCCCCCGTTCTAGGTTAGCAATTAGACACTCTTATGGGTCCCAAGACAGCATGTTTATGAAACACAAGCGGAAAATAAGCCTGTGTAAAAATTTTTAGGAAGCATGGTAAAGATTAGACATCTCTAAGAATTCTTCCAGGCAAGACATCATGACATGATTGAAGAAGAAAACATGCATAAAATCAGTCCAGCCTTTCTAAAGGAGTGCTGGCTATTTATGGTTTCACAAGTATGCATTAGTAAGTGGGCTCTTTGCCCTTTCTGTCATCACTTACACACAATAGCAAACTTTGGCTTCCCAATTTTTGCCCACAAACTGCTATAAGAAATAACATTGTTTATCACAACCTAATGCATACATAAAATACACAACGGTAGCAAAACTTTCACAAGAAACACTTATCCTTAATTCATATGATGAGCTCTGAAATACTCTATAAAATTGAAACATGAATGCTTTGTGAACACCTGCTAAACGGTTTTAGGTCCTCCAGTTTGAAAGATACTTGAGCTGGGGTGAAGCGAAAGAAACAGGTGAAATCTCTACTTGGATGTTCCTGTTTATTATTGAAACTTGGATAGATGGGCAATACGACTCTTGTCTAGAAATCAAGTAGGCAAGCTACAATCAAAGAGCTCCTATAATTACCATTGTTCCTGTAAGAGTCGTGAGAGTCTGGGAGTTGTGCAGATGGTGAGGATAATGTGCTTTTCTATAAGTTGGACCTTAGCACATAGGTGCACCTCCCCACGCTGAATTCTAAGCTTCTTGTCCCTTAGCACCAAGCATAACCTGCTGCTTGTGTGCTGTTGTGTGGTGATTAAAGAAGGGAATGGATGAATGAATGATCGAAGAGAGCAAAAAGAGTGAGATGCATCCGATTCAGCATTTATTATAAAACCTTCCATGTGCAAATAGCTATGCTAAATGCAATGAACACTTCAAAAATAAACAAGACAGGGCTCATAATTACTGGTAACGGGTATAGTAGCAGTGGATATGAGCAGGTGGCTATGTATAATGAACCTTAGGTCTTTTATAACAGTAGCACAGGGTAACAGTTTCCCTCTCAACTCTCTCCCTGAGTCCTGGAATTGTGGCAACAGTCTGCGACTGAAAATTGCAAAACATGGGTCAGTCACCTTGGCTCACCTTGCTGGATGATAATCTTGCTTGTCACTAGTGGTGACTTTTCCTTTAAACACACAGTTTAGCCATGGTCCACACTGTCTGCCTTTCTTAAAACAACTACTCCTTTTATCGCACTCCTCCTCATCTCTCTCCGGGGAATTCTTCACTCTACCTTGGCAGTCAGAAATAACTGAAGAACCAATTTTCCTTTGAGGCAAATAGACCCATAGATCTAAATGTAGGTAGTGGAAATGGCAGATTCTGTTGATCTAGGGGCTTTTTAATTGAATTTGGGAACCCAGCTAATTGAAAGAAGAAGCCAATTAACAATATACAGTACATTTAGCTTCAGGTAGTGGTGCATTAGCACATTCCAGCTTGTAAGAACGGATAATTACAATTTTCAAGAATTTTGTGAGCCTGTGCTTAAGCACAGCCATTATTTTATTTATTTATTCATTTGTTTGTTTATTTATTTGTTTATTTAAAGTAGGCAACACACTAGGTGTGGAGCCCAACATGGGGCTTGAACTTAGGACCCAGAGATCAAGACCTGAGCTGAGATCAAGAGTCAGATGCTCAACTGACTGAGCCACCCAGGCATCCCTTAGCACAGCCATTATTAAATTGTATAATTTGCAATTAAATAAATTATATTGAAAACCAAAGTAATAAATACTTAAAACTCATCACTTTCTAATTATTTCACTATTTGTTGTACTCTTGGGGTCTTTTGTAGCTGTATGGAGGAAATGTTAATGTGATGGTGTGCTGCTTCACGACTTTTCTTTTTTTAATTAAGTTTTTAATTCCAGCAGAGTTAACATACAGTGTTACATTAGTTTCAGGTGTACAATACAGTGATTCAACAATTCTGTACATTACTCAGTGCTCATCGTAAGTGTACTCTTAATCCCCTTCACCTGTTTCACCCATCACCCCCTCCCCCCCACCTCCTCTCTGGTAACCATCAGTTAAAAGTCTGTTTCTTGGTTAGTCTCTCTCTCTCTATCTCTTTTTCCCCCTTTGCTCATTTGTTTTGATTCTTACATTCCGCAGATGAGTGAAGTCGTACGGTATTTATATTTTTCTGACTGACTTATTTTGCTTAGCATAACACTGTCCAACTCCTCCATGCACGTGGTTGCAAATGGCAAGATTTCATTCTTTTTGGTGGCTGAGTAATATTCCTCTGTGTGTGTGTGTGTGTGTGTGTGTGTTTATAGTGTATGATGAATATGATGTTTGCTGTGAGTTTTTCATATAATGCCTTTATTTTGTTTAGGCATGTTCCCTCTAGACCTTCTTTATTGAGGGTTTCTATCATGCTGCATAGCTTTTCAGAGCTCAACATCTAGGAACATCATTTTGATAGCTAGAAATCAGCCATGGAGGAGTATTCATACCATGAGAATTGGCAAACTCTATAAATCTGGGCTCCTCCTTAAAACTGGAGAGCTAGTTGTTAAACCAACACAACACTGACTCCATCTAATATCTCAGATACTGGGATTGATAGGCACTGAAAGGGGCAAAAAAAAGAGTAAGCAATGGTACTAAACTTTGGGTAAAACAGATAAGCATGGCAATTGTGATGAGCGCTCTTGTAGATGCACTGGGAGCTAGTACAGAGGTTCCCATGTGTTCTCTGTTCATGGAAGCCTTAGTGTCAGGATTCTGCAGAGAAGCAGAACCAATAAGACAAACACACACACACACACACACACACACACACACACACACACACATTCACGTGTCTTTTTTAAGGAATTGACTCCAGCAATGTGATGGGGCTGGCAGGCTGAAAACTCAAGAGTCGATGCTGTAGTCTTAAAGCAAAATTTCTTCTTCTCGAAGAAACCTTAGTTTTTGCTCACGAGGGCTTTCAACTGATTGGGTAAGGCCCACCCACACTATTGAGAGTGTTATTTTTTTTCTTCAAGTCATACGTCTTAACCACATCTACAAAATACCTTCATAGCAGCACAGTGATACGTGTTTATCTATGTTACTGGTACTAGCCACTGGACACAAAATTCTTGTACTGCCTCAGGAATTTTTTTTTTTCCATGACACCATTAGGCCAGAAGAAGTACTAGCCATTTCTTCTTAAATCTGAACAATTAAGAATTTATCTCATAAGGAGCTAGTAGCCATTTGTAAACATGACATATACATTATAGGAACGTTCTGAAAATTTAATTCTTAAATAGTCACAACTATTTACTAGTGGGCAGCACACAACTGCTCAAAGCCTACACTTGAATTAGACATCACCACTTTCATTTCCTGTTCCATGCTGATTTTCATATGCTACCCATGTGAACATTAAGGAAATTAAGGAAAATTAACAAAAAAACCCACCCAGCTTCATAAAGATACGATGTCATTGAAGGAATGTAGTAAAATTTAATGTTGAAACTTCAGCTACTTCCAACAGTTTGTGCAGTTTCCTACACCTGTCAAGTTTCTCTGGAAATTTAAGATATTCTATGATGTCTCTCAGTTTGCTGCTGTGGTCCAATGAATCTTGTCACAAGTTAGAGTGGTTATAAGGATGAGCTTTGGAGACAGATCTTTTCTAGCTTAAAGATTAAGCTACTTAATCTACAATTCTGTTTCCTAGTTTGTAAAATAAAGACAATAAAAATACGTACTTCACAGTGCCTGACGTACAGAGAGTGCTCATAATTGTTGGGCAGACAGAAGGTGTACCTTGCAATGGGAGGGGAGATGGGGAATTGAGGATTCTTATCTTTGCCTTGGCATTTTGCTTATCTTGTTCTGAGATACCTAGAGAGTATAATTGAAGTTTTCTGTGCTTATATAACTTTTAGTTTGAGTCTGAAATACAGAAATAATGAGAACAATATTTCTTTACTGGTCTTAATTCTTGAAGAACTGTCTTGAGACCAACAAATTAACATTTTGAATGTTGAAGAGATTTTGTTATCATTTGACTACTTCCTATATGAAAAGTTTATATTGAAATACAAACCTGGTGAGTCTTATTCTCAAAGAAGTAGAAAAGGAAAGGTCTTCATAGCATGTTTGAAATCCTCTCTGTGCACTTGTTGGAACAGATTTACACAATTAACTTATTGGTTCCCTCCAAAGGAATTTTGCAAAATACTGAGTGAACATTTTATAACTAAAAGAATTAGTATTTAAAGTCTTTATTGGAAAATTGACAACATCAAAGGGTGACACTAATATAGTTTATTTGAGTGATAAGATCCGCTGAAGTAGAACATTAAATGAATCTTAAAAAACTTGTGTGTAAGTTTGAACGTTCTGATTATGGTAGTGAACAACTCTGCTAAAGAGCAGCCCTTAAAGATATGAAAGGATCATTTATAGTAACACTTCACGCTGAAAAATGTTGATGAAGTGCTCTTTCGGAGGTTTTGGGAATGTGAACTTAGAGAAATGAACTAGAACATACATTTAAAAACTACTGCTTTCCTATTTTCTGCCACTCCTGATTAGCTTGTAGAGGAGCTTTATGAGACTGAAAACAGTCCAGGACTATTAACTCCAATTTAAATTATTTCAGCTATCAGAAACTCTAGTTAAAAGTTCACTTATTCTAGAGTTTTTTACGTCCCTAAGCCTGTTTCCTTAGATTATTTGCTCCAGTCAACTTCCTTAGGCACTAGATGAACAAACAGAATGGTTATTTGAGGCGACATATCGAAAGAGGAGGAGACTTAGCTTGGTACCAGACATGGCTAATTGACAGTGGGGATTTTAAGAGTTCAAGGATGAGAGCACTCTGGCATAGACCACACATGCTCAAGAGGGCCAAGTCCACAAGCAAATATCGCACTGTCATCAAATGGAATTTGGAGGTTCAGAAATTAAAGTGCTCTGTTGTGTGAGATCTTGCCATTTTCCTTGCCCTTATTAGTTTTTGATTTCCTACCTACCTTTTAGGAAATGTAAGGTTAGTAATTTCCCTGCACACTCCAAACCTGTCTAAAAGCCAAGAGTTTGGCTGGCTCTAGTCTGTGAAATGCGACGCATCTGGGGCACTTCATCTTGGTTGTTTGTTTGTTTGGGTTGTGCATTCTGAGGTCCCCAGGGTGTCACCTCTGAGGGCAGGGAGTCTGCTGCAGCAGACCCACAGAGGCTGGCTTCTGTGGTTAACGAGGTCCTCCTGTCTCCTGCTCTTGCCACTCACCAAGTCGATTCCTGGCGGTTTTCAGACCCAGGGCCATCCCTGGAGGGAGCACGATTTGGCGGAATCACATTTCTCCTGTCACCTCTGTGTTTTGGAGTGAAAACAAACATCCGAGCAGGCATTTGGGGAAAGATATTGTAAAGAGTGACACGCAGTTCAAAGAGGCATGTAAAGGGAGGAAGAGCCCATCGCTTCTTTCTTCAAAAACAGATGACAATTTTATAGCCTGACTGTATGTCCCTGAGCCTTGGCTCTGTCTCTCACTTCCTGGTGGAACTCCCTTCTCCCATCTCTGTAATTTCCCTTGTTGACGGCACAGCTAGTGGAGAATTCTACAAAAATGCAGGAACCTGGGAATTCACCCGCATGAACAGCAGGTGCCCCCAAAAAGCATGCACCTGTGTAAGCTGATGGCATGACCCTGCGCCTGATCTTGATGGACATGAACCTATCATCCTGAGTTGCACACGGGTTTCAATAAATGTTTGATGAGTGAAGGTGCGGTCATCGTTATTTTCATCCCCCATTTTTTGCATTTATGGTCTCTTATCCTGATCTCCTGGAATGAACTATTTAGTGTGTTTAATATTAGCGATCTTGGAGGTATCTAGGGGCACTCCCGTTGAGCTAAATGTTGTTATCTAATTATGTAATAAATAACATAGAGAACCTGAGAGAATTTGAGAGAGTGTGTGGGAAGCTTGTAAAGGACAACACTTTCTTCTCCTTCATAAGTTACCACTTTGGAAGCATCTCATTATTATATCAAATAATCATGTTAGGAAGCACGATGTTCGTAAGCTGAGAAAAGTTTCACATTCTTGTCATTGGGGCAAACTGGAACAGGAAGGGCTAGAGCTAACTCTTTATGTGGCAGAGTAGCTGCCACGTATGATTTCAGAACGTAAATATTCAAGTGCAAGGTCCCTGTGGTCTTTCTCATGACTGCTCTGGTGTTCGCACACTAAAAGAGCCACAGCTGATGCGTAAATGGAGAGGCAGGACTGTCTTCTGATAAAACGTTATTTATGGACAATTGAATTTGAATTTCATCTAGTACAAAATATCATTCTTTCGATTTTTTTTCCCCCAACCATTTTGTTCTCAGGGCGTGCAAATACAGATGGTGGGCCAGATTTGGCCCAGAGGCCATGGTTTACAAACCCCTGTACTAGGGCCAAACCCAAAATAAATGAACAAACGTAGTCAGAACAAATCGTGCAGTTGTCCTAAGCCTTTCTGGCCATTTGAAGTTTCCAGGTTGCTTTGACAAATATCAGTGACCTCAGATTGGGGGAGAAAGGAACTGTACTTCAATGGGTCCATTCTTCCACAACCTTCTTATCTAGCATACGTTAGAAAGAAAACAAGGCTCAGCCTAGATTTGACCACACGTTTCACAACCCCAGATCCTGTATGCTCGGGGACATCTGCATGGTCTCACTCTAGACACTCTAACAAGTACTTTGCATGGAAGATTTACTCTTCCTACGGCAGGATTCTGAAACACTCTTCACTTTCTCTGTGCTTGTCTATGTCTGTCTTTCCATGTCTCTAGTTATCTCTCTGCCTGGGCCTGCATGAAGGTGTTGACTTCTTGAGGACACTTCCAGTTCTAGAAAACATCTAATAATGCATTGAATCAGAAGGGCAGCTGCTTACGTGTGCCTTATTACCCTACACACACACACACACACACACACACACACTCATAGACACACACACACACACACACACACACACAGAGTAAGTTTGGTTTAAAGTTGTCCCGTGGGGGCGCCTGAGTGGCTCAGTCAGTTAAGCATCTGCCTTCAGCTCAGGTCATGATCCCAGGGTCCTGGGATTGAGCCCCACATCGGGCTCCCTGCTCAGCAGGGAGTCTGCTTCTCCCTCTCTCTCTGCCTCTTCCCTGCTCCTTCCCACACTCGCTCTCTGTCTCTCTCAAATAAATAAATAAAATCTTAAAAAAAAAATGAAGTTGTCCCATGAAGAAGTATCTTCCTGTTTTTCTTTATCACTCAACATAAAATACTGATTTTCTTGGAGTGATTGGAGATTACAGTGCTTCCAATCCAGTCTAATTTCATGAATGTAGATCCATGGCGTTTCTTCCCCAAATATCCCAGATATAGTTATTTCCCTCAGGTCATAAAATGTTTATTCTGTTTTGATCAGCTAGTCACCACAAGTCCAATGCATTTTGCTGAAAACTCATTTGTAACGATTTAGAAGTAGAATGCAGCCCCGAAGTACTAAATCTTGAGAAATGGACATTCCATTTGCACACAATAGGGTGGGAAATAGAATAGGGAGATTTTTGGAAATGGTTTATAACCAGTCAGAGAAGGGAACATTATGCAGAATTGTTAATGCTGAATATCTATTCAATGTGGATACAGAGTTTTGTCCTTATCAGTTAGATTTATATTTTATAAAAAGTAAATTAGAGATTTGTAGGCCATTTGCTTTTGATAAAGCCACTTTTATTCTTTACCAGTGTTTTAACCTCTAGAACTCTGCTTTTTTACTGGGATGGGAGTATCAGAATGACTTGGAGAAAAATCTCAAAATTCATATTGTTCTATATGTCCCCAGAGTGGTATCGTCAGTACCTTCAAATGAGAACCTATTAGGAACACACCTGTAGTTGAATAAGATATCACTTATCCTCAAGCAAGAATACACCAGGGAGAACCATGGGGTTTCTCAGTGAGAGGGACTTGGAGTTTTGTTGGGTGGTTTGGGGGAGGGTTCAGAGAAGCAGGGCTTCAGCCTCGACTGGATGCTTTCAGAAAGGAGAGGTAAATCTACGAAAAGGTATCTCAATAAATCTGATCAACAAGGAGGGAGAGTAGTATGAAGATCAACCTGGAAATGGTAAGGAAGTACATTCATTTTGCCTCAGAGAGGAGATGTTCAGTACTTTTTTGATGACATAGGGCCTTGTTTTTGTGTGTGCTTAGACAAAATTTTGAAGTGGCTTTGCTTTGTCTCCTTTATCATGGTCTTGGAGTAATTTTGTCTGGGACTGGCATTTCTGTGAGATTGTTTAGGTGTAACAGACTATCATGACCTAGCTGTGAGTTGCCAGGCTGGCTTCTGAATGTCAAGGGCAGCCTGGTTTTCTTTCTTAATACCTACCCCCTGTTCTCCTCTCTAGCACAACTGTAGTGGCTACTGCTTATTTAATGACACATTTCCAAGTTTTTATTACAAAATATTTTCAATGTACAGAAAAAGCAAAGGTAATAGTATGATAAACATAATGCATCCATCAAACAACTTAGGAAATAAAAGATTATAGATAAAAGTATTTGAGCACTCTCTCAAGTCCTAATTTCTCCTGGAAGGGAATTGTTATCTTGAATTTGATATTTATCAAGTACAATGCATTTTCATTTCCTTTTAAAAAAAATATACATATGATATTTTATGGTCTCCCTCCCTTCCAGGAATTATATAAGATCTAACTTTGGTACACAGTTCTGGTCATTTTTTATTCTGGGGTTGTCTTAAGTAGGCACTAAAGCATCCAACGACATAAACATGAAACACCCTATACTTCACACAGGTCGCAGGACATAATTTTATATAAGTACCGTTAAGCATTATAAATGAATTTTAATCACTGCATCAAGTACTTGTGCATTTGGATTTCAGTGCCCTACAGTGACTTTGATCCCAGGGGCAATTTGTTGTTCCTGCTTACCAAGATGTTGGGTGGATTTTTCTTCTTCCCTCCACAGGCTCCACCAAACATTATGACATTAACAGAGCTGCCTCAATGGGAAATTCACATTTTATGCATTAACAGTCTATTTTAAGGTCATGAAGCAGAGGTTTGTTTCCTCCTTGCAAATAGCACCAAAGAAAGCAATATTGCCAAAGGAAGTGGTCTGGTGTATCCAGAGATAAAGACATTGAATTAAATACATGACTTTCATTACCTTTTACTTTACATTTCCATAGAATGTAAGCATTAATTAAACCCCTCAGTGCCTTCCTCCTTGCAGGAGAACATTTCCTCTCTGACAAGAATTGTCAACTGAAGGATTGTGTGCCACATGAGACCTGCCATTGAAAACACACTCACTTTCCCCGCGAGCAAAGCTGATGCATTCTGACAGACGGACAGGCAGAGACAGAACACAAGGAATGATCCCCATCTTGTCTTGCCCTTGCTGTCACACAGACTGCGGTGATGGGACTGAGCATCTTGTGCGTTACTGGAGGTTTCCAAAGACAAGCACACTTATAACTGTATTACATCTCTTGTCACCTGGCGCCACTTGGCACATTTCAAATAAAAGCAGGGACATTGTCGTGGTCTTCTGAGGTCTTCAATATACTTTCCCTTCCATGGCAGGGACTAAATATCAGGTGTCTTAGTCTGTTTGGGCTTCTATAACAGAAATAGCATAAACTGGGTGGCTTATAAACAAAAGGCATTTATTTCTCCTACTTCTGGGGGGCTGGGAAGTCCAAGATCATGGCACGAGTAGATTCCGTGTGTGGTGAGGGCCCGCTCCCTGGTTCCCAGACACCATCTTGCTGCATCCTCATGTGTCCGAGGGACAAACTAGCTCTCTGGGGGCTGTTTTATAAGAGCACTACTTCCAATCATGACCTCATCACCTCCCAAAGGCCCCAGATCCTAATACTATCACCTTGCACGTTAAGATTTCAGCGTATGTATTTGGAGGGACACAAACGTTCAGAACACAACATCAGGTTCAACTGAAGTCCTGAATGCTTGCGATGTTAAGTCCACTGAGGCCCAGATGCGATCATGGCGCTGGTCCAAAGGGTTGCTGGACCAGGTGCCCCAGGATTTGAGGGGAATGTTGGAGAAGCAAATTCCCCGAAGTCCCTATCATCCCATCCTGACGTTTACCTTCTCATTGCAGGGGAACACTTAAGAATCTGCCCTCAAGAATATACATGCTGCACCACAGAAATGGAAGACAAATTAAGCCAGCAAAGCAAACTCGAGTTTGAAAACCTCGTGGAAGAGACAAGCCATTTTGTACGCACCACATTCGTGTCCAGGCACAAGAAGTTTGACGGTAGGTGGGACAGTTTCTGCTTCACTCTGTTCTGGGTGTGCCTTTCTGAGAATCTCGGCCTTCCGTGAAAAACATTTTTTTAAGCAGGAGCTTTTCTTTCCTTCTTAAACATTTATATAACTTGGTCTATTTTTAGAAAAAGCATGAGCGTTCTTGACAACTTTTGTAGTAATATCTTAGAACAGCCCGAGTGAACAAAGAGCTGTTTTGAATTTGTGGTCTGCCTGTGAGATTTATTCTGAAAGATTTAGCTTAATTTTTCATGATTAGAGTGATTCTAATTCAGGTTTTGTCACATCATAGCTTGTCTTAATTTTTCATCTGGGGATTTTCTTTAAAATAATTAAATGTCATTTAAAATTATTTGAAATATAACAACACTTTCAAGAAGACAGACTTGTTTTAAGTGCTACTGACATGGACTCCTTTATTTCAGAGTTTGCTCCTCCAAGAATCTAGCCACATTTTACATTGCCGTGACAGTGCATTCTGCGTAAGGTTTAAATCCTCTATTGATTTCCTGATTATAAGTCATCAAGTTCCTTTCTATATTCTATTTGTTAAATAAACATTTTGTAGGAGAAAGCACAAAGAGTGAAAGCAATTATTACTAGGCTTTCAGCATTGAATTTTCTCATCCGAACTTCAGAAAAAAAATTATTCAAAAGCAACCTGATTTTTGTAAACTGAATTAATAATGATAGTGATGAAGTTCATATGCTTAGGTGGTTGTGTAGTCTTTAGTGCTCTAAGAAAGGAATGTGCTTCCTGGGGCTCATTGTCAACCAGACTCGCCAATCGCGGTGACCCTTCCTTGTACAAGCGTTGGGTCACACTGAGTTGTCATGGGGCAGGAGACCTGCCTCATCCTCTCTAGACAATGCACGGTAGAGCCGGTTTAGAAAAGGCTTGCTGAAGTTTTGATTTTCCTTTTTCTGTTCTCTGTAGTAGGTAAAATGTTCTGCTTCATTGCTGCTTGAAACTATTATAGCAACACCAGTTTCTTTCAAATCAGCCCTCTGAATTCTGAAAGGCAGGTCCACCTGGCAGTGTTTTCAGTGCTTAAGGGGATGTGACATCTTCCATGGAAGTCAGCGGAACTTCATCTTTTCTGTCAAGTATCTCAACATCTGCCCCTTCTTCCTCTGCCTCTTCCTCTGTGTTCAACTTTATATGTGGATGTGTACGAAAATAATTCCTTACTTAGAGGTGATGCTGTGACTGTTGTTCCCTTGAATGAAACCAGGGAGTACTTAGCTGTTCCCCTTGATTGACAGATTACAAATCCAGTGACATTCAGGAGCCCCTGAAGGGGCTCCAGGTTTGAGGAACGATAATGTATCACTTCAGATGGAGGCAAATTGAGACACCTTATCATTTGTTACAGAAAGCAGGGAGAGCGACCCGGTGCTGTTGACTTTTACCTGTCTTTGGGAAATGATTCTTGTGCCTTTATTAAGCTGTACTCCAAAATTGTGGGGAAATAATTCTGGGGCACCATTCATGACACACACTGTGTATTCCTTTCAATAAAAATATTTCATGTAAGGTAGTTTTATGGGGAATTGATTGATTTTTTTAAATGTGTAAAGCCATTCAAAAGGACAGAACAAGATACTTGTATTCTCATCTCAATGACTTTTAATATTAATCTTTGGATTCAGAATCCTTGATCTCATCTCACTTGTCTTACTAAAGAAACCTCTCTCCATCTCTCTCTCTCTGTCTCTCTGTCTCTGTCTCTCTCTCTCCAGATGTGTTTTAAATTGTTTTAATGTGGGCGCCTGGGTGGCTCAGTTGGTTAAGCGACTGCCTTCGGCTCAGGTCATGATCCTGGAGTCCCAGGATCGAGTCCCACGTCGGGATCCCTGCTCAGCAGGGAGTCTGCTTCTCCCTCTGACCCTCCTCCCTCTCATGCTCTCTGTCTCTCATTCTCTCTCTCACAAATAAATAAAATCTTAAAAAAAAAAAATTTAAATTGTTTTAATGTACTTTGGGGTATTATGTCCATTGGTTTGACAGGACACTGATTTTTGTTAAGATTCATCTGACATGGGGGGTGGTGAATTCTTTTCCTCATAGTGCATCTCACTGCATTAGGCTGGGATGGGGAAAAGTTGAGATTTTTTTTTTCAAGGAAGCTTTCAGCCAGCCTTATTTTTAAAACTCAAAATGTGATCCTGGTGAGCTCAGCTTTTGAAGAGCTCGGTCTTAAAAAAAAATTAAGAAAATATGTAAATTTAAAATTTACCATTAGAAGTTCTGCTGTTTGTTTAGGCAGTTTCGAGAAGGTCAGCCGCACAGTTGTATGACTTACCTTCTCATCCCATGAAGGGGATCCTGCTGAGTCGCCTTTCAGGAACAGGCATGCATTCACGTGGGCAGCTTTCCATTTTTTTCCCTTAGTTTAAAAACAAATAAACAAACAAACAAAACTTCCTCATTGATGAGTATCAGTTGGTATGAGCACAGAACTATCTAGGATCAGCTATGCAATGTTACCCTCTGAGTTTTATTTTCCCAGATAAAATCAGTGGTGCTCTGAAAGACTCGTTTATTTTTAGTAGCTTCCCATTCCGTGAGTCATTTTGCATTCTTGCTGTGGGGTCCCTTGATCCAAAGTGTCCATTTTGCATTTCTGACTCCAGTCCCACTTTCTTAGGGATCTTGACTTGTCATCTGGATTTTGCATGTTTTAGTTGGCTCTATTATATATATAACTATATTCCATGAGAAGGTGACTGTTCCCTTTCCTATTTTCATTAAGTACAGGAGCAATTAAATTGCACCTGATACATATGATTCAGTCCAAACCCTATTCAGGGAGGCTAAATTCAGTCACTGTTAGTCATTAGTCTACAGTTGTTGCTTTCTTTACTGTACTAGAAATGTTTTGATTCCATTTAGGTTTTCATTTTGTGGGAGAGATGACTCCTAAAATTTGAAATTCCAAAAACCTTAACATAACAAGATTTTATTTATTTATTTGACGGAGAGAGACACAACGAGAGAGGGAACACAAGCAGGGGGAGTGGGGGAGGGAGAAGCAGGCTTCCTGCTGAGCAGGGAGCCCGATGCGGGGCTCGATCCCAGGACCCTGAGATCACGACCTGAGCTGAAGGCAGACGCCTAACGACTGAGCCACCCAGGCGCCCCTTAACATAGCATTCTGTTTATTGCCATATTCTTTCCGGTTTTTATTAATATCTTTGGTAATATTTAGAAGAGACTCTGTATAAAATTCTAACTATTCATTGGGTGCTCAGAAGCTAAACCTGAATTAATATGAATTCTTCCCCACCTTTCCTAAATGGACAAGTTTGGCTTCATACCTCCATTAGCCCTAAAATTTGTGGCTCAGAGGCAATAAATTGAAAAAAATATATAATATCAATTGCAGACATTCTCGTTCTTTGGCAGAGAATTTTCTTATGACTGAGTAGCTTTCTTTTTCTTTTTAAACATGGGATTGAAATGTTAGGATGAAGGTATATAAAATAACAGTTTACACACTTGGCACTGGTCCTTTTCCAAGTGTCTCACAAGGTTTTGGTTAGTTCTTTTTTTTTTTTTCCCTCCTTTCTCTGGCCAAATCTCCACCTCTGGCTCCATTATCTAGCCCTGCAAGCCCATTCCGCTGCTGACGGGGGCCTAGCTTGCAAAGATTTCCTCAGAACCCTACAGGGTTGCACTTAATTTGCTCTGTAGCCAAGCCCAGACTTTCTGTAACACTCCCGGGGTTACATCATGAAGACCATCCAGGAACACCTGGCAGGATGATCACAGCATTACATAAGCCTTTACTTCTCCCCTGTCGCACCTATGCCAAACACCCAGGCAGCTGGAAGTGTGCAAAACCAATAAGCAACTCATATAAAAATATAAAAAAAGGGAGGGACATCTTCATGCACCCACTCCTTTTCCCAATATTGTTGTGTGTACTGACCCTCTGACCTGTCAAATTTGTGTCTAAATCGCAGCCTCAGTCATACTACTAAGTGGCTAATGTGTTAGGATTCTAGGAAGATAGACAACAACCAAACACTCTGATATTAGTCATAGTAATACTAGGCCAACACCTGGCTCTGTTCCTCACCCTTTACAGATGTTAAGCTAGAGACCAAAGCGAACCACAGTGCAGAGTCGCAGAGCTATTCTGTGGGACACTCAGCATTGAGTCCTAAGCCGAGCACTCCTCAGGCTCTGCTCTTTACCCTCAGGACCCTTTAAACTATCCTGTGCTTTCCAGTCCCCCAGTGTGCTAAGGTTTCATAAACAGCAACATCTATTCATCTGTCTCTCGCGCCTGCCCTGTCCCAGTCATCATGGGAGGATGTGATGATGTCTTTCAGAGACAAGTGGAATGGGACTTTTTTTAATGCTTAACAAAGAAAATTACCCACCTAAATATAGTCTTGCCTCGAAGGAACCTGGGGCCTAGAGAGGGTAAACCATTTGCCAAGTTTCCACCAAGAAGAATGAAACCAAGACTGTAGCCTAATACTCTTGACTTACATCAGACTTATAAATAGTAATGGGATAGGAACTTGACATTTGCTTAAAATTCTAACTAAGCTTTTATTTGTTTCGAGTGGACTCTGGCTCAGAATTATTGATATTCCCTTAATAAGGCAATGGTGATATTGGTGGGGAAAGAATCCAGCTATATTTTTGGAAAAGGCAGGAATAATATTCAGTCAGAAGTTGACCCTCAATTAAAGGGGAATGAGTGTTTTGTGCAAAAATGTTATTGAATCAGTTAAGCCATGTTATATATTCTTGCCTCACAAAGCCCCGGTAGCTTCTGTCTTAATGTGGGTACCAGCACCCTATTCTCTAGGAATGTATATGAAATATGGATTATTCAGAGACAGGAAAATTTAGTTGAAGGGATATTTTCTTTTGCTTATTTTTTTCTTCATATTTATTTGAGCTGAAATTTATTCACATTTGAAGCTCAATATGAGGTTTTTATTTGTTTAGTTTGTTCTTCTTGGTCTTATTATTTTACTTTCCTTTCTGGTTTTTATTTATGCATTTTAATGATATACATTTGTCCAGAGATTCTGGCAGCAAATATATTTTTAAAAGCAAAAAAAAAAAAAAAAAAAAAAAAGATGAGCAGTAATTTCCATCCTTCTGAAGAACTTATTCTATAGTAACACCCTCAGAACTCTCATTTTACTGAACGTGGAAATAATTTATACACAGCGACATAATATTTTTATGCTGCAAATCTGCTTATGTTTTCTTTTTAAATATCATTTCTCATCTATATACTGTGGAGATGACAATAATGTAATGATCTCTGTAAAATATGGTCTAATTTTCCCAGAGAAAACACTTACTTGAAAAGGAAAAACCACTAAGTAGTTTTCCATATGGTAGTAGAATCTTCTCTATTTCCCATCACATGGGTGGGGCATGTGCGTGTGCGTGTGCGTGTGCACGTGCGCTTGTGTGTCAGTTTGGAAACATTTATTCAGAACTTTCTATATAGAAGATACTTAACCAGGGGTGTAGTAGATAAAAGACAACTAATAATGACCAAACTATGTTCACAGTCTGTCATGATGTTTACCTTACCTTGTGGGAGAGATGTAAGTATAAACCCAACAGTAAAGAAGGCACGATTGGCTCTATCAGATGGTAGAAGTCCATTGGAGACAGAAAGGGGGGAATAAAGTGTTGTACTTAGAGGCGTCAAAGAAGACTTTTGGAAGAGGGGACAGACAGAGCCCTTAAAGGATGAATTGTTTGTATTAGTTAAAGATGGGGCAGGAGGGGACAGAGGCACCAGAGATTTTGTGTGCATGTCCACAAAGTCCTTGGGATAGGTCATAAATATATTTACTATTGATGTTTCGTGACACTGTTCATTTACTGACATTTAGCGTGCATCTATTATGTAGATATTCTATAGAAACTTTCCAGTCCTGTATCAGTCTTCTATTGTTTTGTAAGAAACAACAACAAAATTTCAGGGCATAAACAAGAAACACTTATTTCTCCTCAGTGCGTCTTTGGATTGTCCCCTTGAATTTGGCTCTTCTGGTCTATGCCCTGCTCAGGTTGGCTCTAAACTATGATTTGGTCTGATCTGTTCTAGATTTCACTGTTCTTTTGGGGGCAACAGTCTGTCTTGGTCATTTTCTTCTCATCTTGGAGTGTAGAACGCTAAGGTTCATAGCGGAGACATGATGCCCTTTATTGCCTAAACTAGGATGGGCATACTCTATTCCCAGGTTCTGTTGGTCAAAGCAAATCTCCTGGTCATTTCCAACATCAGTGGAGACTCCTCCTGCTATTCCTGAAACAATATTTTGTGTTCCACATTGGGTGGTTTGTTCCTTGTTGTTTTGGTGGATTCTCTAGGAATTCCAGAGGGATAAATACAGCACACTGATGTACCCGATCTACCACTACCTTCTGTATCCTAGCACAGTAACAAATGCACACATAACCAAACATGCGCTCACACACCACTTCCATGATGTTATTCAAGAATGAATAGATGTGGTATTTCTATTTCTTAAGCTACTAGTACCCTTGTTCACTGTACAGAATAACAAGCTAACTATAATTCAAAAGGGTTATATTAATTATCTTACAAAGTAATTAGCTGAGTACCTCCTTTAATTTTGCTAGGCCACCACCTCAATGACATGTATTTTATCTGAAGGACACACCTCTGGAAATCACAGTGTGCTGAATTGGGTCTTAGAAATTGGAAACAGTCATACTATCACTGGAAAGTAATCTGCCAATTTTCCCAAAGGGCAGACTTTCCAAAAATAAGTATTGGCTAACCAGGGATTTCAACTGTGGCAGAACTAGTGAACAGATTTACACATCACAAATGCCTTGCTTCTGCACAATGTTGGAATAGATGATCCATGCTAGGGGTCCTTTAAATGCAAAGCATGGAAAACCCAGATCTTTGTACAAGTGAAATTTGTCCTCCTTTTCTTTCTCCCTCCTTCCCTTCCCTCCCTCCCCAACTCCCCCTTTTCTTCCTTCCTTCCTTCCTTCCCTCCTTCCTTCCTTCCCTCCTTCCTTCCTTCCCTCCTTTCCTTCCTTCCATCCCTCCTTCCTTCCTTCCCTCCTTCCTTCCCTCCTTCCTTCCTTCCCTCCTTCCTTCCTTCCCTTCCTTCCTTCCTTCCTTCCCTCCTTCCTTCCTTCCCTCCCTTCCTTCCTTCCTTCCTTCCTTCCTTCCTTCCTTCCTCCCTTCCTCCCTTCCTCCCTTCCTCCCTTCCTCCCTTCCTCCCTTCCTCCCTTCCTCCCTTCCTCCCTTCCCTTCCCTTCCCTTCCCTTCCCTTCCCTTCCCTTCATTTTTTTCTTTTTTTTATTCTGCTCTTTGGACAGATCATTCAAAACTAATGAAGCACACTGCTGATGTACGGCCTCATATCCTCTGTGATGTATTGCCAATCTTTTTCTAATTCTTAGACCCCCCCCACCCACCTCAAAGTAACTTAAAACACATTGTGCTCCCAGTGTAGTTGTAGTATTATCATCTTATTATCACCAATTCCCTTGCATGGTGGCTTTGCTGAGCAGCTGTTTCACAGACAAGCCAATTTCTTTTAAGTATTGCTCTATCAGATGCTGAAACCAGCCCTACCAGAAGGGTTCTTGGTCATGAATGTTAATGAGCAGACAAGTATCTGCTCCCTGACAGGGGCTCACTAATCCTTTGAGTAAGTATGGGTAAATTACAGGAGAAATTTTATTTCAGTTAAATTGATCTGCCACTGAATAGAGAAAACTGATTTTCTTATTTTAATGAAAATCAAGAAAAATATTTAATGGTGGTGTAAATTAGAGCTCAGTGGAAACATTTTTGTCTTCAAACCTGAGAATATTCAGCTCAGTGTAGACTGGTTCGACTGCATGGTGTGCGTAATGATAATGGAAAATTCATTATCTCTAGTTAGGGGTGATGTGCAGTGGGAAACAGTATGAGTCACCCACTCTAACTGGGATTTCATATCAAGACTCTTGACTTTCCTTCATCATAGGGAATTGGAATAAAAGTGTGCTTTCCTCCTCTGCTGAGACAACATGGTTTGCCTTTTTCAGACAAATAACATGGTAAAGGCATAAGAAGCATTTACGTGCTTTGAGAATTCTAAAATTTAGAGGAAAATGATTCAGGTGAAAATCTGAAATGGCATACCCTGTCCTGATGGGAGTCCCTGAGGTGGGTGCATGGAAGGAACAAGATGGACAAGAAAGTGATAATGGTTGAAGTTGGTCGATGAGTCCATGAGGGTTTATTATAATATTCTCATTTATGTATGGTTTCTACATTTCTGTAATGAAAAGGAGATAACTGACTTGAGCATATACAGGATGGAAGATTTTTAGTTCGTGAATCCATTCTAGATACACAACAATGTCAGCAGATATTGTCTCTCTCATGTCTTGTGTATTTCACAATAGTAAATTACACAGAACGTATCATTTTCAAATTGCAGAGATGGACAGAACTTACAGAAATTTTTAACTTAGGCTGAGGCTACTTAGCTTCTGCTTCCACCCAGCATTTTATTATTCTTTGGCTAGAAATGGCATCTCTAGTTTATCCACATGAACGGGCTTGTTAAAAAATCTCTCTATTAAGTGTGATTCAAAACGTTGAACTCTTGTTTAGAAGATACACGGACACCATGACAAGCATAATGTTCATGCACAAAATTTGGCAAGATTCAGAAGAAAATGTAAAATGTCTATTATAAGTACATTATAAATAACATTTCTATATTGCTCAGTAGTTACCCAGTGATTTTTAGTTGAATGACAACACCTACATGAGCTTGGCGTTTTAGCAAATTAAAAGGGAAAGACAGCTTGCCTAAGCAATTAATTCCGTAGGGTTCCAAGTATTCCATGGGGTAGGAAGAGAATACTGAACCAAACATGGAGGTAGAGTCAGGAACCAGCTAAGCCTGCAGAGTTCACAGCGCTCTGAGAAATTTTTAGAAATCACTCGATACAGCTTCAGAATTTTCCATTTATTATTCTTTCAGAAGGTTTGTTATATTCATTAAAAGGACAAATATTATTTTGGGGATGACTATATATAGTAGTATACATGATCTTCATGCTGTTTCCTCCTTACTTAGTGGTTTAATTGAATCCAAACAACTTGAAAATGAAAAGCAAACTTTGAAGTAAGATAACAGGGTATTGGGCTTCCAAGGCCTTTTCGTGTTTGAAGAAATTGTCGTTCTCCACATATTTTTTTTTAATTTCTGAAGATTTCTTGGCATATTTTCTCCTCTTAGAGGAAGTGTGCTGTGGTCATTACAGGCTCTGGTTCCCTCAACCCTTCTGTCTCCTTCTCAGTGTTTAGGTAATTGACACCTGCTCATTTTTACTTATTTAGTGTTCTTTTAAAAAAGTATGATCGATTGCCTAGTCCCTGTTGAAGTCTGAGCTCTCTGAGTGTAGGGATTAGGTCTCCTATTTCTATTTTATCTTCCTCTGCTTGACTTAATATGGAGCATATTTAATAGTGCGGTATTGTCCGACTATGGCACCAGCCCGCGCAGACCGAAGGGCACACACTGGTCACGTGAAGTACTTCGGTTTCAATATAAATACGACAGAAGAAAATGGGAAGCTTTGCATTCTAGTTATCTATTCACTTTTAGGGTCTATAAACCTGGAAGTCATATATGATTTCAGCATCATTTATTCCAGTGGATTGAATGGAACTAATTTTAGATTCCCAGAGCAAAGACGGTCTTTATTTAAGAGTGCAGGTAGTTGTCCTTACCTCCAAAAGCAGGGTGAGTGTGTTTTCTCTTTCACACACACACTCCACACACACGTGGAAAGAGAAGAACACACTTATCCTGCATTTTGACCACTGTGTGTGTGTGTGTGTGTGTGTGTGAATAAGGAGAGGTTCAGATGCACCTGAGTCACCTGGAGGACCTGTTAATGGATAGGTTCCTGGGTTCACACACTGGAAATTTTGATGCTTTGGTCTGGATGGGACTCAGAATTATTTAGCTTAAGCCTCCCACGTTTCTGAAACAGGTAGTTTTTTCAATATCCTGGTTTCAGTGGAATTGAGAGGTCAATTATCAGGACATATTGTAGGGCACAGAAAGATGCCAGAGATTTTTAAATCTTTGCTCTATCACATTAAATATTGGTGTCAGTTTAAGATCTGCCAATAAAAGGTCCCCACTGTGTTAGAAAGGATTTAAGCACCTATTGCTCATCAAACAATGTGTTTTATACCTTAAGCAAGCCTCTTTTTTCGCCTCTGATTTTGACAACGAGTTACGCTCAAGATCCAGAACTCATTTGATTTTTTGCAGATCAAAATTATACTTCATTTGAATTTTTAAAATATTTGTGAACTACGAATTTTTTTTTCTCTTTTATTTTCTAGTTCATAAGACCTAACATATTTTCCACAATCTATAAAATGCATTTTAATTTCTTCATGTCTTTTGTTATTTTGTTATTTTTATTTTATTTTTATTTTTTGCTTGGATGATGGTTTTGGAGCCAAATAAATTTTTTAATAACCCTTTTTAATAGCATTTTCTGATTCTAAATTAACATATGCTTTTTGTAGAAAACCTGAATAACTTTAAAGTTTTAAAGGATTTAAAGTTTCTTTAAATTTATGTCTATTGGGGGGGTGTTGCAGAAACCAAACCTCGTATGTCAGGACACTGAGGTAAAAATGTAATAATAATCAGTGTATGGCTTGTCATGAAAATTTATTCAAATAACTTCTGAAAAATAAAATAAATTGGAACTTTTCAATTTCTGTGTTTCCTAGTTCATAAATACAAAATGAAAAGTAGAAACCAAGTCTCTGTAAGAGGGAGGGGATTTTCTATTTTCTGGGGATAGTATTCCCCCCCCATACTTTGTAACATTTTGTCGATACAACTTTGGACCACTTTTACTGTGATTGAGTTGATGGTCTTGATTTAGAGTACACGTAGAAGCCCTTTCAAATTAGGACAACATAGTGCTAAAGATTTATATGATGCAATAAATCATGGTTTATATTAAAGAATAGGTCAAGGGAATACTTAAAATGAATCCTCCCGTGAAAGAATTTATGGAAAATAGAGAATGAAGGAAAAACAACATGAACACTTTTAATGCCCTTCTTGAACAATAGTTCTCAGTTCTACCAACTTGGCCCAGTTATCATTAGGTCATCCATAAGTGTTCTCTCTCTCTCTCTCTCCCCGTTGTGCTCAAAACATTTCAGGAAGGGAAATGGCTTCTGAGGCTATTGTCAGGCCTGGAGCATTCCAAGTCTCCCTACAAACCAAGGACTAGCCCTCAGGCACAACCTGCTATCAGTTTCAAGGTTTAGTCTCTAGTGCATAAAACTCGATTGTATTCTGCAGTTGAAGGAATTGTGGAGCCAATTTTAATTAATATTAGCATTGTCTATTTTTAAATTGCTAAATACATTCCCCAAAAGTTTAGGCACATTTTTAAAAAATGTTTGAGATCATTTTTTCTCTTGGCTGCTTCTAAATCAGGAATCTCTTTTTTTTCTCCATGTAGATTCTAGGTGCCTAATGCACTCAATATATTTTCTTCATTCACTCATTCATTCCCCATATTTGGGGAAAGGTCTACTTTGCTCATGACATCATGCCAAGTTCTATTCAAAACAAACAAACAGAAAAGCCAGGTAAACAGTTCAGGCCTTGGAGTCAGAAACTAGATTTCAAATGCAGAATTTACAGTTTATTGACAAAGTGACCTGGG
Organism: Phoca vitulina; assembly: GCF_004348235.1. NCBI lineage: Eukaryota > Metazoa > Chordata > Mammalia > Carnivora > Phocidae > Phoca > Phoca vitulina. The sequence continues at coordinate 16,534,013 of NW_022589708.1, read as the reverse complement.
AAGTTTCCTGAACTCTTTGGGCTTCATGTTTTCTCTTTTCAAAATGAGTGTAATAATTGTAGTTTTGAAAATGTACATAAGGAGCCCAACACATGTCTGACAAAAAGTGAGGATTTAATTTATGATGGCTGTCTCCTGCTCTTCATCCTTATCATGTGCTTCCGTTCTTGTCCCTAAGAAGCTGACAGTCCCACAGAGCCACTCAGACAAGAGCATAAAGAACTGTAATACTGGTTAGTACCATGAGTGAAAATACAGATAAAATATTAGAAAGGAATGAAATTATTTCATGATGAGAGGACCATGAGTGACTTTGTGAAAAGACAGAATGAAAACTGTCTTCAAAGTTACGAAGGAATTGGACATTGATCTGGAAGGATGTGGACATGTGGCTGAAAGGCACAGATGTGGGGAATCAAGAGGGATACAGTCGTGGAACGAAGGATGTGTGAATAAGAGGAGTAGAACCAGTAGCAAGGTCCTTGAGTTTGTTAACAAAGTGGAAAACAGTCTGTTCTTGGAAAATCAGCGGGTGCTCTTACGTCTTTTCATTATAATAATTTAATTGACTGTTGATTTCGAAGTTATGTAGATGAAAGTTAAAATCCCTGTTGAACAACAACTAACAAAGATTACTCTGTGGGGTTGGTTCTGTTTAATTGATGACAGACAATAGGCGTGTGGATTAGAGAACAAAATGCAGTCAGTTGATTCCTCATTTTCTTTAGTGTGTGTATCTGTATAATAATATTTTTAAGTAGTAAACTTCCAGGCATCTGTGACTGAGTGTGATTCATATATGGTCTATGTGTAAGAATTATTTACCTTAAGGGCTGCTAAATGTTATTTCCATGGTGATTTGTGAGGAATAGTATGTTTAGGCATAGACTTTCCTTATGTTATTCTACTTTTCAGGTTCCTCACTGCAGTGAATATATCTAACTCTTATCATCACAACAATTGTTAGATGGTTCATCTGATTATGAAAATGAACATTAATTTGATATATCCCATGAGGCCCTGCCATGTACTCATACCTCCACATATGAAATTAGTTATTTTGCTGAAATTTTTTCATGATAACATCTGGTGGCAATTTCAAAATCGGATTTGTATTTGAAATTGTTAAATTTCACATTACGTTATATTTCATAAAATGTTTAATTCCTTTCAAATATCTTGCATAAAGATTCCCCCAATAAAATCACATACAAATATATAGGACAAGGACCCTGCTGTAAATATTTCAATCAACAACAGTGGTGGACACACTAACTGTTGATAATTGCCCACTTCATGTAATGATTTGAATTTTCTCAGTAACAATTTAGTACACAACTTAGTATGTAGATCATTGGGGATGGGTGAATACAAACATTTTCATGCACTCGAAGTCTTCATGTCATTGAAAATTTCAGTCTCTAGAGCTCTGTTAAGAAGTCTACATTATGTAAAGATATGCATATTTACTTACTGTACATTTATACAGTGTTTATTAAGTAGCTATTGATTTTTCGTAGTTGCTTTTTAGCAGTCTTAAACTTTCATTTAAAATGTGTAATTCTTCAAGGCAGCTAACATCTCCAGTGTTCAAGTTACTGGGCAGGGAGTGATACACAGTAGTATGGCATACCCTTAGCTTATTGCCGGTGGTGAATGCAGGATACATCCCTGGATGACTCATGGTATTTCTTTATCCTCAGGTTTACCAACTGTGGTTAATAGGAACCAAGTTCATTTGTGTGGAGTGCTTAAAGGGGCCTTAAGAGTGCTTAGAATAAACTTCACCCGGGCATCACCTACACACCTAAATGGATTGTTTTTGCCAATGAGTAATGTTCCCTCACTCCCCAGTCTACACAGACAATGCCAGGGAGTATAGCACTCTTCCGACAAATGTTCTTCATTAAGGGGTCTTTGTTGGATGAATCTAGTTCTGCTCCATTCCATTCCTCATCTGAAAAACAAAAAACAAAAACAAAAAAACACGTTTGAGGGCCATCAGATTTAGGCAAAGTTGAATAATACATTAAAAATAACCAAATCAACAATATATTCTCCTTCCTTGTGAAAATTTTGCTCAATACCCAGCATAGCAGGGTGATTTTGTGGTGGCTTAATAAAAGCTATCTTAATAACAAAGCAGAAAGGTCAGCTGTTTATCTTCTTGCTAATGTAAAACCATAAATGTGGCTTTGTTCTCTGCTCTCATTGTCCATTAGCTTCCTCTTAAAACCTCTTTCTTCTGTGTTTGAACAGCAATCAAGAAATATGTCTTTGTTGTCAAATATCTTAACCTTACATACACTGTCTCTTTAAAATAAGTAATATAATGAAAGAAATGAAGCATTGGTAACCTTTAGAGAGGCTAATTAACTGAAGCAATGATGACTAATGACATTTTTTTCTACACAAAAATTGCTTGCCACCTAAACAAACATCAGCACATGTAATAAACCATATTGCCAGATAGCTAGCATTTCAAATTAAATGAAAAAGACCTTTTTTTATGAGGTGATAAGATACTAAATGGAAAGACTATAATTAATTCCTTCCACTGGAATAAAAGGATCTGAGGAAATAAAGCATATTTTTAGAAGTATTAAGAAAAAAGGGAAATGTGTGTCTTTGAAAAATATTTTTAAATGAGCCCCATCCGCATTTATATCAATAATTGCACATTATGTCCTATCAAGGAACCCATTGTTACGTGGTTTTTTTTTTTTTCTTTTTTTTAAACTGCAGTTCTTGTGTTCCAATATCGTTTCTTTTCCGTTTTCCTCAGGAAACGAAAAATAGACAGGATCCTGTATTCCACTTGATATTTCACATTAGCTAATAGAGCTGGTACCGGACAGGGAAGCAGTGCCAAATGCACAAGAGCTGAAAGGTTTTCGTTTTGAGTATTTGTTTGCAAAACAAGCGCAGGCTCATGGAGGATCATTTGTAGAAAGCTAAGCCATGCTGGGTGCTCATTTGATAACTTCGAAGGACTCTGGTTTGCTCTCCCCTACCCCCCAGTTGCAGACACTTGTATGTGTTTCAATTAAAATCTCCATTTACTTCTAGCTGGCATGTTAGCATCCGTTCCACCAACAGAGGGCAAAGGTCACAGCCTCCTGAATGAACAGACATTAAAAATATATATATATATGCCATTTGCCTCCTTGTGTAGGTGCCTTTGAGCCACCCAGGGCAGGCTAGGGGAGAAGGTTCTGAAGGGTCAAATTGCACGCGGACTTGCACCTTATTTACCGATGTAGCTTTGGTAGCTGTTGGTCCAGATGCCGCAACTGCAGTTGTTTTGTGGGTTGGGATCCAGCAGCAGCTGTTGTTCTTTGCTGGAGCGTGTTTCTGAAATTCCGAATGTAATAGTCTGAGACCCTAGTCATTGAAAGCTATGCTGAAAGTTAATTTGCTGAATCCAAGTTTATTTTCCTGCCTCCACCACAGTCTGTGATAGAGCCTTTCCCCTGTGATGCACAATAAAATGAGGAAAGGACTCCTTTGTGGCCCTTTCCCGGGGCTGGTGAGGCTGAGCAGGCCGGGGTTGCAGAGCGGGGGCTGGGGGCTCCCCGGGCTCGAGCCTCGGCCGTCCTGGGACGGCTGCACGTCCAGACCCAGGCTCTGCCGCTCTCCGCCCAAACGGCGTTTGGCAGCTCGGCGGACTTCAGGTTCTCCATCTCCAGTGCTTGGAATAATACATCCTTCCTTGCAGAGCGTGAACATGAGATAATGTGCATCTAAAATGCCTGACACATAGGTAGCTTTTACTATTTTTACCGCGCCAGCCACGTCCCTTTTCTGGGGGTTTTCTGATAATTGAAAAGGCTCTGCATTTCCTTGCCTTGCTTCTGAGCACAGAATTCATTTTCTCACTCCAAAAATATGAAAATTCCTAGACATTCGAATAATTATACCTCCTATTTATTAGGTAGCACTTTGGGACTTTTGTAAGCACTTGGTACGTGTTATTCCATTTAGCCTTCACAACCATCCTAAGAGGTAGCTTATATTGTTGTTATTATTATTATTATTATTATTATTATTATTATTCTTGCTGTTTTAGCGTTGAGGAAGTTCGTGCTTGAGACGTAGGTAATTTGCTGAGCTCACGTAGCTAGTAAAAGACAGAGCTAGGCTTTAATCCAACCTACACCCTGTACCAAGCTGTACTTTCTCCCACAAGGAGAGCAAATCAATTTACCTTGAAATGAAGTATTTACCTGAAATGTTCTATGTTAATAATGGAAAGCTCTGGTAAACATTTTGTGAAAAAGTCTACGCTTTGGCGTTCTCACTTGGACAAGTTTGGGTACGGTCTAATCAACCTTAAGCTTGACCCACCCACACCACGATAGACTGAGTTACAGATGCTGCAAGTAGAACGTGGTAGGAGGGGAGAGAGAAACAGTATTTAGAAAGTATAGTCACCAACAATGGTACAGCCGAACTACCTGCATCTCTGCAAAGTTAACAGGAGTCTCTACAAACAGGATGGTGCTGACACTGGGCATTCAGGGCCACGTGATCTGTAAAGCCACACAGAGTCACAGCTGACCCCGGGGAAAAGCCTGACCTGGCTGCAGAGGTAGGATCCCTGTTTAGAAGTAAGTCAGAGCTCACATGGGAAGTTTGGCATATGACAAGCATTCTGATGACAGGATCTCAGACACAAGAACAGAAAAGGGAGAACTGGTACCCAAAATTCACAACCCAAATAGTAGCAAGTATGACATTAGAGTCTGGAAATTCTGAGTCATTCCATGCTAATGTCAAAAAGGACCCCTGTACCTGCAGATGGAAGATGGGGAACCAAAAATAGACACATGCTTCCAGCAGAAAAGGCATGCTTTGTCTATTCTGAGGAAAGCATTAGAACCCCAATAGCGTGGATATTCTCGCATTACCAGAGTTATATTCAATGGTATACCACATGTTTTAATGCAAATTGTGTTATATATTTTATACTTTAGCTCATGAAGAAAATGGCATAGCTCACGATAATGTCACTATTTAAAATAAAAAGTACCCTTGATTTCACTAATACTTCTTTTTTTTTTCTTATTCCTAGTAAATAGTCCTGTAAACTTTCTGTGAACTCTGATTTTGCTTTAAATGCAAACATACTGTGTGTGTGTATATATATATATATATATATATATATAGAGAGAGAGAGAGAGAGAGAGAGAGAGAAGGAGAGAGCCACACTCACACAGAGACAGAGAGAGCAATTTGGTCCTATGTGGTGGTAATAGTGTTTTATTTGGGGGAATGAAACTAGCCTCTGGAATCAGGGATGAGAGGAAGACTTTTCAATGTATATATCCTTTTAGTACCTTTTTAATGTTTGATTATATATATATATGGATTACCTATTCAAAACTATGTTTTTAAGAACAACCAAATGCAGTTACGCTAAAGAAAAGCATTAATATTCAAATTTAGTTCTTAACAAGATGTTAGAGGCAGCTTGTGAATCTTTTGTTTTCCTACATCCTACTCTCAATTTAAAAGTAACCGTGTTCATGTCAAAGTCAATGATAAAACATTTCTAAGTTCAATGAAACATGTTTTTTTCTTTTCTGAAGAACACTTTTTACCTTCCTAGAAGTGAATGACTTTGACATTTGGATGTTGTACTGTTTCTTTTTTAAGCATGTTTTGTCATATGAATTAATTCAGGAAAAGGCCAATTCAGTGTTTAAAGATTTTGCATAACCGAGTAAGGTATTAACCAGGAGCTATATCTTGGGAATTGTTCATTCCCCACACCCCTTATTAATATCCTAAGTCTGTTTCTTAACTCTATACTGTTGTTTTGAACATTTCAAATTGCGCTACTTTTCCTGTGCTATTTCAAATGTAAACTTAAAGATATTCTTGATCTGAGACGTAAGAAAGGCACATAAGACAAACTTCACATCGGAATGTAGCATTTTTGTCAGTCGAGTTTCCTTTTTTAAACTTTGCCAAAATGTTTAATTCATTGTCATTCTTTTGCATGTGTCTTTCCTTATATTTGTTTGTTTCCCCCCCACCCAATCTCCAAGACCATGTGCAGGACTTCAGCGCCATTATCTTCCCTTGATCAGTGTCTCCATTTCTATTATCCTCCTTCCTTCTCTCTGTTGTCAGTGGGAAGGAGCGACACTCAGGGTAACATTCTGCAATTTAAGACTTCAATTATATACCTGCTCCACTCTGGCAGGTGTTGGTCCCTCTGCAATTTTGGAAATGAAAAGCATGTAGGGAAAACTCTGAAAGGAATTATAATGGGTACTGGTTCATTGCTTATGGGGTAGCATTTTAACAAGAAGCTTCCTCAGGGATCAAGGAATACAGATCCTTTGAATTAACCAATTTAAACTTCTCATTCAACACTTTGCCTTTCTCCTATATTGGTGAGTGTTTTGATCTTGTCTTCATGAGGAAGTGTCTATTCTGTTGATTTTTCAGGCCAATGGCTACTCGAATGGGCTTTGAAAAGTATACTGATGTTTCTTTTTATCTGGGGACCCTGAGAATATTGATAAATATAGACTCATTAAAAACACATCTGGTCAGGGGACTTGCTTCAATGACTGAAAAGAAAAGAGAAAAAACCAAACACACAAATAATGAGAGTGAGTTACCTTCTGAAGATAGAGTGCCTCTCGGCTGACCAAGAACTAGAGCTGATAGAAGCAGACCACCCACCATTGCCACCTGCATTTGAGAGATGGAGAGGCAGAGATGAGTTGTAAAGTTTTACCTCTCTAGGTAATAATGGAATCGTGTTTTAGGCCACTGAGCTGCAAAAGCAGTTAACTGCCTGAATATTGTTCAGTAGCTTATGTGAGATGGGTTGCTATGTCTTATTCTTTCAAAGTGAAGTCCTCCAACTCTGTATTAATTAAATGTGTTGTATATTATTAATATTTCTTATAGAAACTCAGCAATTTTCAGGATAAAGACAAACGAGTTTTGTCTCTATTAAAAGTGATAATGCTCAACTGGGGCATTTCTGGAAAGCCTTTATTAATTCATCACATTTATGGACCCCCTCCTACTTTTCAGAGATGCCCATTAAGTTGAATCTCACAAAATAAACAAGCTACTTGTCACGTTGAAGATAGTTTTGTTAACAAAGATCTACAATAACAGCACCATATGTGCCAAAATAGGCATGTAAGCAGGATTCGGGAAGCAAGGAAGATGGAGAGACAGCTTTCATTGGTTGAGTCAGAGAAATTGTTAGAAAAGCTGATGGGCTATATATTGAATACTAGCATAGGGATAGGAATTTTCTAAATGAAGGAGTTAACAACTATTCTAAGTAGAGAAAGATGAGAGAAAATATGCAATATTTCAAAATATTTTTGACATCCATGACTTTTTGTGAGAAATACAATTAGACTGTCATTGAGCTGAAAATCAAAGTGGAAAATATTGGACTATATAAGCCCTGAGATTTCTTACTGATTTAAAAATTTCATGAATCCACATGATTCCATTCTTTCATAAACACTGGACTTCCATTTTCACCTAAAAATGCTGATCTGATTCATTTTCACTAAGAACCTATATATAGGGGACACTTCAGCCTCCATCACTTTCCTACATTGAGGGAAGACTATAGGGTCTGATGATTGCAATTATATTTTTCTTTAGTACTGTTTTATTGTATATTATATACCCCGACTAGAATATTCTTGAGGAAATGCTATATATACAAAGGCATAACTTCCCTGTATTTTTTTTATATTAGAGATTTATATTCTAGCAAATTTCTTCTGAGATGAACTTCAAATACTGGTTAAATTTTATCCTATTTATTGTCCCAAGAAAGCTGTCATCTTACACTGGCCAACAGGTAGTTTTTCTTTAGAAGCACAGGAGTCAGGCTATTTAGACATAATTAAAGTCATTCTATAAAAAATGCTGGTTCAGCTTGCTTAGAGGCTCACCATGGTCAGATATTCTGAGAAAGACTCACTGTCTCTTTAGCAGCCAAAAACAAAAAACCACCAAACAATAGGCAGAGCTCATAGGGTTACCCCACAAGGTGCTAAAAATAGCCAGTTGTTGAAGAAACCAGGAAACAGTACGAATGCCTCCAGAATGCTACTTACATCCAGTATGGTGTAGCTCATTAATATTAGAACAGACATTGGAAACTTTCTGCAAGTGAATAGGACTTAAATGAGAATATGGGGCTATTTGAAGGCATCTTTAGGGACACATCTTTACACTCTGAAGGAATTTAGAGGTTCCCTCTTCCAAAAACGTACCAGTTACCTCTACTTAACATATGATAGGCTACCTACACATTTCATCCCACTTTTAGAAGTACTCATTATGCTTTTTTGTAAGCATTTGATTAATATGAATCTCATTAAGTAGGGAAAGTTAATCTCTTTCTTTTTAAGTAGTGAGTTTGGGCATGAGCTTGACCCAACAAAAACTTTTGTGCTTAATAGTCCAGCACTCCCTTGGAGATGTTGAATTCAAGAGCAGTAGATGGTGGAGTGAACGGGAAGGGCAGAATTCCGAGACTCTATGTTCTACACAGATGCCAAGAGGTATAAAGAAAGAAGATAATTAGTAGGGGCAGAAACCATAGAAGCCAAAGTAGCGAGTAAAATACAAGATTTCAAGAGTTGAGAGATAAGCTGTTCCTGAGATGAAAATCTAGCTCTGTGTGAGACCATGGACCTCCCAACAGCAGACGTCTACAACTTAATATAACCTGAGTATATCTCCATCCTGCATTTGAAGAGGTTCACCTGTTAATGTTTAATGATAAACTACTTTTCTTAAAAACATTGATTTCATTGGTATTTCTAGAAACTGACGTTTCTGTCCTTCCTTAATTGATCACTATCAACTTTGGACTGGAATTGACTTGCTCCTATGTTTCCTTGCCTTTCTTTTTTTTTTTTTTCTCATTCTAATTTCAGAGATTTTTGAGTAAGAACAATTAAGTTACTCTGTTACCGAGATTAGTTTTTGGAGATAAATACAGGATTTGAGACTTGGCAGGATAAGGGAAAGTATCTCATGCCAGGACTAGACATATTTTTCCCTACTTCCAATCCTGACATGTGATTACAAAGTACAGTTTAGAATCTGGGGAGAACCTCAGGTGAGACTTTCCTAAAATCCCAAAGTAAGTTTTATTTTAAATATTTTTGATGGATTAGGAAGTTACCATAGAGGTGAACATTATATAATGAGTCTGTAATGCTAACAGTGAATATGATTGTAATTAAGTGTGGGATCATTAATGACATAGAATACTACCAAACAATAGAAAGGAGGCTTAGTGCAATATAGGGGAATGAGCATCAGTTTTGATTTGTAAATCATTTAGCTCCTGACCGTACTTGTCAAATGACTCTACGAAGTCATTTAACCTCTTTGAGCCTCAACTTCCACATTTGTCATACTGGGATAGTGATAATACAGATAAATCATTTCACGTAGATAACATTAAATAGAGATTCACTATCTTCTTCCATTCTTGACCTGAGCGTTAAGTCATGAGATTGAATTTAAAAGGAAAAGACACAAACCCTCATTCTCTAATCTCTGCTACTCGAAGCATGGAAAGCAAGATTGGCAATGACCAGGAGCTGTTGAATACCACATTACCAATGGTTGGAGGTCATTATACTAAGATTAAGAGTGTTTCCCTGGAATCACTAAGTTATTTTCATAATTTATTTTCATAACTTCGAATTATAAATTAAAGATGAGCATTCACTGCTTTGCTAACTCTGCTATAAAATTTGACCCATAAGAAGAATAAGATGAGAAAAATCTGTTTTCTTAAGTATATTATACTCTTTGCACATTTTTTGAACATGACAATATGCCTCATAATTTAAAGAAAATATGGGGTAGTAATGAGTCTAATAAGAAGAAAAATCTCTTACTCAGACTTTGTATGAAAATGAAGTAAGGTATCTTGTCTAAGTCCCAGTATTTGAATTAACTTTAAAACCTAAAACATCTGTGTATTCACTGGATGTGATAAGGGTTTCAACTGATATTAATTGAATTAATTATTACATGTTGTTAATCTTTTGGCTGTCTCTAGAAGATTTATTTCCTTAAACATACCACGTTATTTAATGTCACTGAATATGTTGATGGTGCTGTTCAAATGTCAAATAACTGCCAAAGCTCTAGGGGAAAGCTAGTTTTTCATGCATGTTTAAATTTCTAGTGGACTTCAACTCATCAAAAAGGAAAATCTAGCCTTTAAACCCTGTCATCTTGGACTTTACCTTACATTTGAAGGAAGGACTCTCCAGTAGAATATGGGACATACATAGTTATTTCTAAAGTGCAATTGTGTATTAATTAGAAACCTAATTAAGGTTGGATGTATACAAGTGAATGTTGGCATTCTTGGTTGTGGAAGGTTGAATTTTAATTACTCAGATTATCATTACATTATTATCATCAGTAACCACTGGTGAGTACCTACTATGCTTTAAGTAAATCTGCTTGCTGTCAGCAGGTAGAAAGACCCCCGTGTTACAGTAAAGATGTCTCTGTATCATGCTAAATTACTATGTTGACTTACAAAACATACTTGTGTAATGGGTGTATCATTTGGTATCATATAAATAGTCCTTTTAGAACTTGAAAATATGAATAGAACATCTGAGAGAGAGAGGGAGGAGAGAGAGAGAGAGACTGAGCACTAGAGATATACTGGGTACTAAGTACAGTCTTAGGAAAGTAATTTTTCTGTGTTGCTCTGTGGAGTAGGTGAGGGAGGAACAGAGCTGAATGGGTGGGTATTACAGAGAGTAAGACTTCTACACATAACAAAGAACTTTTTCACAGTTAGCACTGCCTCATGAAATTGTGAATTTCCCAATACTGGACGCAATTACAAAGAAGCTCAATTTCTGTCTTCTTTTTTCCTTTATATTGTAGAACAGTAGCTTTCAAATTATTTACAATAAGAAATGATTCTTTCAAAGGGAACATTTGAAATGGAACACAAAATCCCAATATGTAAAAGCCGAGAGAAACAAAAGGCCATACATATGAATTTATTTTATAATTAACATGAATAATAATTACTGATTCATTTGTCAATCCTTGGTTTCAGGAGAGTCCTGATGTTGGTTTCCAGTCTGTTAAAATCTGGGTATTAGCATTTTTCAGTGTGTATAGCATTTGTTTCTTTGCATACTTCTTTGTTTAATTGTGAAATCTGAATCAAACATTTGAGATCCTTCTGATGCCCCGGAGTATAGTTCTAATATTAACCTTGGAGAGAAAAATCCTGCCCTGTATTGAGTGGGAGAGTGGAGAGTTGCCTCTGGTGTGTGTGAGGAGTGGCTGTTGACTGAAAAGAGGCACTGGTGATCTTTCTGAGGTGATTCAAAGTTTCTCTACATGGGTGAGATATCTCTATTTTTCTCTCTATCTCTATCCATTTAGTTATGACCTTGGTTGTGGTTATAATTATCAGAGACTTGAGACTTTTTTTATTGACGTGTAGTTGACATCTGTTACATTCATTCCAGGTATACAACCTACTGATTGGTCAAGTGTATTCATACATTATGCTACAGTCACCGCAAGGGTTGCTTCCATCTGTCACCATACAATTAGACACTTAAGATTTAAAAATAAACATAGCAAATAAATTAAAAAAAAAATCTTTTGACAGTATAATACTATGCTTTTATGATCACTGCCCTGCCTAACACTAAAAATAGCTAATCTAGTTTAGGCCATCACCGGCATCTTTCTCCAATTTCCTCCTGCCACACTGGGCTCTCTCCAACTCCAACACGCGCATGCGTGTGCGCCTGCACACACGTCCAACACACACACTTATTGCTGCTCCAGTTTGAAAGCCCTAATTCTACTGATCAGTTATGCATACATGAGAATTAAATTTAGAATGTTTTGATTTCTGGAAAATTTGCATGAAGGGAAATCTTGTTTCCATTATCTGAGTTGAAATTGGTTCACTTAAGATTTTAATATACCAGAAAATCAATATTAAGAATTTGTTTTATATAATTTTATGCCTCCTTCAAATTTATAACTTCCAGAAATCTATTGACTTTCCAATGAATGTTTCAAGATGTGATGTTATAGTTGGTATCAGACTCTGCACTGAGGAAATCTGCTTACAGGGTGGCATTGAACTCTTTTGATTTAATGAAATGACTTAAATTTATTTTTTAAACCTAAAAAAAGTGATGCAAAATTTAGCTTATTTATTAAATCATTGTGTTTTTGTCAAACTCATTGGGTGGCATAAAATTTACAGGTTTTATGATAACTTTTCATCAATAGTTTTTCACTACTTTTGTTTAATTAGGTATTTTCTTCACATTTTCAATAGGGAGGGGAATAAAAGTTTGGACGATAAGATAATTTCTGCTAAGTCAACCATCAGATGATCTATTTTATTCACAAATAAGACGACAGAAAGTTTTTGATTCCCTGGTCTCACCTTTATATTACTTTTGAAAAAAATATGATCTAATATCCCTTTTTTTTTCACGATCTAATTTTACTTTCACTATAATCCTGCAAAGTTAGCATCATCACCATCATCTTGGAATCAGAGTAATTGAGACTTCAAGCTAGAGCTAAGGCAAAAACCTCAGTCAGAAGGGTCACAGCTGTCCAGGATATTTGCTGTTTGTTCATCATGCGCAAGGTATTGTTTTGATGGAAAGAGGGTGAGAAGGTGCCTATAGACTTTCAAGTCCCTTCAAGAGCTTTCTGTGTTCTCTCAAGGGATTTGGGTGGGGGATTGGTGACTCTTATGTGTTTCTCGTACTTTTTTTTTTTTTTTTAACTCTCAAAGTGTTGCCTAACTCATGATTCTGAAACATCTTGGGTGTGCTCTTTCACATGAGAAATCTAGAAGATTCTAGGAAGGAGAAAAAAAAAACCCCACAAATGAGAACTTGAGAATGGCACTTACTAGTGATTCTCAAAATAGGTTTCCGGGATCATCACCATCAGCATCGCTAGGTAACAGAAATGCCAGTTCTTGGGCGCCTGGGTGGCTCAGTTGGTTAAGCGACTGCCTTCGGCTCAGGTCATGATCCCGGAGTCCCGGGATCGAGTCCCACATCGGGCTCCCTGCTCAGCGGGGAGTCTGCTTCTCCCTCTAACCCTACCCCCTCTTGCACTCTCTCTCTCTCTCTCTCAAAAAAAAAAAAAAAAAAAAAAAAATTAAAAAAAAAA